>NC_137560.1:7250903-7711903 GCF_963082525.1 Nesoenas mayeri
CAAGGAAGGATTCATTTTTTATCTACGTAGATGATAGCGAAGGAAAAAAAAAGCATTTCTTAAGTCAAAAGATAGTCATGTCTCCACATGCCATGGGGATCGCTTCTAGATAAATCTAGCCCTCAGCCTCTGTTGTAAGAAATCACTTCTGTGATCTCTCAGATCCAGTAACGCATATTCTGCCCTTGCCCAGCATTTCCAATGGAACAGCCATGTTCAGCCAGTTCAGGGGTGGGGGATGTGTCTCCTTCTGCCCATTCACTGTCTCCTTACACACAAATTGCACTCAGGGCCTCGCTCGCTGACTTGCAGCGACTCTGCAAACAGAACCCAGGCACCACGTTGCTCTGGGTCTTCATTCTTCCAGCACAGAACACTTTGCTATTAGGTTAAAGCTCATCGATGTGGGAGACAAGAGTAATTGTAGGGATGTGTCAGAGTCTGTGGGATGATCTCCCTGCAGAGCTACACTCACCTCTCCACCTTTCTGCTAAATCAGAAATACACAGCATCCATCTACTTGAGTAAATGCACCTTCCCACGCCCCCCCTTCTCTCAGATATGCTTCTCACTGCAGGGACGAAGATGCAAGAATAAGCAGCATTTGACAGATGCTCATCTCGCTGCTTAGGGCACTGCCAGAAGGGGCTTCATTCCTGTGCTAATGAAGGCAGTGAAAAAGCCTGTGGGGAACATAACCACGAATTCCAGAAGTTGGCCTAGTCATTAGCAAGTTACAGTTTACAGTAACAAGCCAACATTATCCTGTGGAAACAGCAGGCATAAGGCCCTAAATCTACTGGTATCTTTGAAAAGGAAGAGAATTATTTTATTTAGGACTTCTAGCACCAGTGTTCAGCGTAGTGCTTAGCTTCAGGCATCTGGGTCTGAAAGCTTTCATCCCACCAAACCCTCGGATGGAGCAGAAAGAGGCTTTCCTGAGCAACATAAGAATCAGCCCACTCACACACAGCTCTACAGTCCCTCTAGCAACAGATGCTCCACCTTTAGTTTCCCTGCAGCTTTTTTATAAGATGATGAAGGTAGGCTACTAAAGACATACAAGTTGTGCCTGGTTTGTACCAAGATTCTCAACCCTCTTTATGGGGATTTATTGAGCTTAGAGAGTTGTTTCTGAGTCCTTTTTAGATGGAGTCCACCATGCTAATGTTGTTGTACCTGTGTGTCTACAAACAGGAATGTCTTGGGCAGACTTTGAATGCCTGCCTTCATCATGATCTTCCTCACATCATCTCGCCATTCGGTCATGCCGTAATTTTTGGACAGTTCGATCTGGAAACACTCATAATCTGCCCTAAAGGAAAGAAAAGCCTATGGAGTTACATCAAATTAAAATCTCCTCTTTCATCAATCCTGAGTATGTGTCATGGACTCAGGGGGAAAGGTCTCAAGCAAGTTGTTTTCCTGCAATGAGTCCTGAGCACACGTCTGTCCTTGTGCATGTTCAGCCACCAACCCAAGAGCATGTTCTACTCAAAGCAGAGATACCTGAGCTAGAAACCAGAATTACAACTGCATGAGCTCACAAAGTCACAGTGCTTCTTGAGCCCAGTGCCTCAGTGTGCAGAGAGCAACTGAACATGGGGTTTTTTGTGATGCTGCCCCCAGAGGCTGGTGGCCCTGGGAACCATGGCTGCATTTCCCAGGATGACACCACATATTAAGAGCTGGAAGAATTTGCTTCCCAGCCTAGTTCCCTGGCCCTTCATGTTTCCTCCTTGAGTTCTCTTGGCTCTCAAGACTCATGGGTCCTACTTGCCAGGCTACCAGTGTCACTTGATCACTTGTCACTAGTAACTCCTGTCTTCACATTCCTGCTGCCCAGCTCCCAGGAAAGATTTTTCTAGTGTAGATGCGCACGTTAACTGAGCCCTAGCTCTTGAGAGCTCTGAAGCGTCAGCAATCAGTAAAATATGTAACCATTAGCAGGAAGGGCAGGAAAAGAGATTCTGCTGCACAATATATGCACGGGAGCACATTACTTACATGTGAGATGCCAGCCTGGTGAGAGACTGTCTCCCACTTCCCCCAACACCCAGGAGAAGAGCATTCCCTGGAGCCTGCCGCAGGATCCGGCTGATTCGGCAGATGTGCTGTATTGCATCCATGAAGAGCACAAGCTTCAGCTCTGGGGTGTTGCTTTGATTGTACTCCTCCAGGTAATCCTCAATCACCGCCTTCAGCTGTGGGCACAAACAGTCAATTGTGGCTACCAGAGAGAAGCAGGAGGGCAGAGCCCGGTGCTCAACAGCGTCTGGGAGCAGCTGCTGGTGAGGAAGTGATGGGTCTCCTTGCTCCATGCTCTTAGAGGAACTGGGTTGAATTCAGCAAGTGGTGGTAGCAGGAACTGCTGAACAGTGACCTTAAACTAACTCAGGCAAGTGACTAAGGTCTGCTGTTCCCAATAGTGCTGTTTGTCCAAAGAAACAGCAAGGCATAGTTAAAAAGAAAAAAACTTATGGTGGCCCGACTCATGCTGTTCCAGGGCCTCCCTCTGGGAGAGCTTCCTCACTCTGTGGCTGACCAGTGCCTGCTGCTGCATCCCACTGTCGGGATCCTGGCTGGAAAGGGCAGGTGCTGGAAGACAACCCTGCTGGCTGTGGGTGAGCAGAGGAGCACGCTGTCCTCCCAGTCCAGCCATTGCACAGAACAGCATAGGAACAGTCTCTCCTGCCCTTTTCAGGGCATCCTTTCCACCTGCCCTTCAACAGCACCCTCAGGCCAGAGCACAAGCTGAAGTATGAAGACATGTGGGGTTTGGTCCTACCCACTTAGCAATCTCACTGTGAACCCTGGCAAGCAACGTAGCTGGAATTCCTACAGTGCCGACATCCCTGTTGATGTGCCAAAGTCCTGCGCCCATCGGCGGACACTGCAGCGGTCTGGTAAGCCTGGCTGTCTCAGCCCTGCTCACCTTGCTGTGGGACAGGCCTACCCACCTTGTGCAAGAGACTGGAAAGCTCAGTTAACTACCAGTCCCTGCCACACAGCTATCACAAAAGGAGAGACAACAGGATAATCACCTGTTTCTGATAATGAGTGCAAAATGCACTGCACATTGCCTTTGCTTAATTATCACTACCAATGTACTCGCAGTATCTTCTCCAACAGGGAATCTGGCAGTAACATTAATTACTTGTAAAGGTCAATTGTGAAGACTTTAATGGCAAAAGTAGTATTGTTTGGGGGTAATGCGACATTTCTTTCCAGTAAATTTCACTTTTCAGTCCCAAGTGCAGCTCACTTGGGAGATTTGGCATAGCAGGCTGCCCCCAGGACGGCAATGTGGAGACAGCTTGTTCTACCTCAGCTTCCCATCACACCAAATGCAGCCACCATCCATATCTGGGGTAGGATTTCACAGGAGAGCCCTAACAGGATGTGTGATTCCAGACACCTTCAATTCAAGCAGCCCCACAGTTACCATTAACTGCCTTCTTTTGTTTGTAGAAGACTTGGAAGATGTGAACATAGCTCACATCATCATGATTCCCTGGGTCCTTACCTTTTCCTGGCTGTTGATTGCTTCGTACTGCTTGACAATGGCATCTGGCTCCATGAAGTCCCCAAACAGAACTGGCTGGGAGGGGACAACCTCCTCAAAAGTGGTGTCAAAATCCTCCATCATACTCTTCATCAGGTTGTCAAACCAGGTCCGGTCCTCCTTGCTGACCAGGCGATCACAGAATACCCGGCAACTCTCGTGGTACCACAGTCTCAGCAGCTGCAGTTTGTTCTGGTAGGAAACCCCAGCAAAACACCCCCATGAGAGAAGCAGAGAAGTATTAAGAGCTTGACTGTCAGGAAAGCTGGTTCCTGCCCGGCGTGAGGCCAGCTCCACTCCTGCTAGTAGCAGCTGGAGCAGAGAAAACTGGGTGGAGGAAGCTGCATTCCCTTCTCCTCTCAAAAACAACCCCTGTCAAAACAGCTGCTTTGCAGAGAGCTCATTACAGCTTCAGCTAATCCCCCCTTTATTTGTCCATATGTCAGACTTTAAGAGATTTAAATTTCATGTTGTTTGTCCTTATCTTCCCCCAGTTTGATTTATTTTTTGCTGTTTCCAGAAGTTGTTCTGGTTTTTTGGAAAGATCTTTCATTCTGGTGTAGCACAGAACTGGGGTCCAAAGTACTTGCTGTGATAAGTCAATCCCTACTGGCTAGGCTGGAGCCAGAGCAAGGTCGTCAGGAGAGCCGAAGGGACACAAGACATACTTGCTACAAGCTGGTAACAGGACAATGCCTCTGTCCCCACATGGTCCCCTGTGTGGTCCCCTATGGCTCCATCCAGCCCTGAACGGACAGGCTGTGTCATATTGACTCCCTGTGACCACTCATCTGCTTCCACAACAAGGAAGGGCTGGGGTGGTGGTGGGAGGGTCTCTTTGCTATGGGTACTTGGCAATGTTGCCAAAGAGAAGTCCACCACATTCAGTGAACTGTACCAAAATGTAGCTTCCACAAGCAATTGAGGCCTGTTTGCAGGCCTGTCAATGAGGCTTGAACTGGAACTATTCTGGTCTTCCCTGGGGTGCACGGCTGTGCTGATGGGAGGACTCACCTCCACCTTGCCGGGCTCAGCCATGAGCATGCCCTGGAACACCTTGGAGAGGTCTCTCAGGTTGAAGGTGTAATGTGATTTTGCTGGTGTAGGCAGCAGCTGGGATGTGATGGTCAAATACACAGCAATGGTGGCATCAACCAAGGGCTCATTCAAGTCTTTGACTGCAACTGCTTCTGCTGCAGAGACAGAGAAAGGTGGAGAGGATGCCAAGGTGGTGACTCTGGGTTGAGAAGGTCCTACCAGTGCAGATGGGTGGCACTGAGTGCCAGAGGTGTCACTAGGACTTGGACAAGAACACACTTTTCTTCTGCTTCCTTATGCAGAGACTGCATGGGGACCTGACCAAGCACTGGTTCACTGCAGTGGACAGTTTGCCAATGGGTTTCCAACCCAAGGGAAGCAAATGTGGGAAGAGAACATATCACAACAATTCTGCAGTGTTAAGACTTGGTGCACCTCAAGGGGAGAGGAGACACTGCCAGACAGGTAGTTGGTGCCTACCCGAAATACAGGCAGGTTTTCCTTCTCCTTCCTTGTAGTCCTCCCTCAGTGGAGTCTCAGCTACTTTTAAGCTAGAAGGTGTGAGTGTCCTCTTAGCTAAACCACCCTGCAATCCATTGAGCTCAGCAAATGCAAAGCCACTGAGGAATAATTTCTTATGCAATAGTCTGATAAGATTTAAACACACCTGCCAGTTTTAAGCAAATAAAATACTTTTAAAATATTTTTTTTCCAATCCAAATCATTATAAACACTCCTCTGACACCCTGGCATTTTATACTTTTTTTTTTTTTTCATTATTTCCAACCTTCTTTACTTTTTTAAAAACACAGCTAGTTGCTTCAGTGTGCCCCGAGCTCATAGTCAGGTACTGATGTCTGTGAATATTGGAAGCACTCAGAGACCTCAGCTTTGCCTTTCTCATAGCTCGCTATTCTCACTCCTTCCTACCAGCAGATTTGCAGATGAGGGCACATTTGCAAGGATGATCCTAAATTCCCACCCTGTCAAATATAAGAGCACTCATTTAACTCCAAATAAACCCTTTTTTTCTGGGTGGCTGCAGCACCATGCTTAGAGCCTCCCTGCTCAGCTGTCCACAGGCTGCAGCAGATGGAGAGTAACAGAAGGCTCTGCTTCCACAGAAGGCTGTTGTCTGGGCAAGTGTCTGTCTGCCGAAAGCACAGGTAAGCTACGCCATGCTGTGCCCATCAGCTTGGTCTGTTCACAGTCTCTCACTCTCATCTTTCTGCTCTTACTTACGCACTGGCTCTCTGTGACTTCTTTCTCCTAGGAGTCCATCTAGAAGAAGACAAAAACCCTGAGTTACCACTTTACTTGCTGAGGTGAAGGATATCTGCAGCACTTATCACAAATAAAATCCTCTGTGAAAGGCCTGGGCTATGGAACACCTTATGAAACTGTGAGAGTCAAAGTTGGAGTTTGCTGATTTGCACCACCAGAGTTTGGCCCTGAGACTGTTTGCTAAGATTCAAACAACGCTTTCCAAAAAGCATCTTCAAAAAAACTAACGCAAGTTCCAGTTTCCAACACTTTTATCAGATCATCAGTATTAATGCCTCCCCTTCCAACCTCTATTATCATTGGGTTGACTTGTAACATGAGGAGAAGGTGGCAGTTGTCTGCAGAACGTACCCATCCAGCGGCCAAGGATGGTGGAGAAGATAGCCTTCTTGCTGCTGTCTTCCATCTCTGTGAAGGAGAGGTAGTTGAAGTGGCGGGTGAAGCGTGGGGTGACAGCATTCCTTCCTCCTCCAGGAGGTCCCATGGCACAGACAAAATTAATATCTACCAGCTTCTTAAAGGTACCTTGAAGAGTGGAAAATCAGGAATTAATGACAAGTTGTAGCTAAAACCCCTTGCCACACATCTGCACAGCAGGTATGCACATCTATCAACAGGCCAACTTTTGCCATGAGTACTGGGCAAATAATTTGGGTCGTACCGATCTGCTTCCTGTCGTACCAGCCCCCATGGTCCATCCACTGCCGCAGCAGCTCGATGGGTGGCTGAGCACCGTATGTCTCCAACATAGGCATGTTCAAGTCATCAATAAAAAAGATGAAGTACCGCCCAACTGGAGGCCCGAACACACCCTTTCGCCTGTAAGGACAGAAGCCACATAAGGACACAGGAAAACTCCTGTTGCAGTGTAACTCCTACCTTGACCCAAAAGCTGTTTTTTGTCCAGAGGCTTCCTGAGCCAGCAGTTTGAGCCGGCCTTGCACTTACACTCCATATACCTCTTTATATGGGCCTTTGCACAGAAAAGTTCCAGCGCAACATTTGAGGCACTGGCTTCTTTCCAAACAGGAGTGAAGTTTTGTCTACTAATGCACAGTATCAATGAATATACAGGTGCAAATAAAATCAAAGCTTGAGCCTGTAAATCTTTTGGAAACTTCAAACCAGCAGCTGACCAGGGAGGAAAATGGGAAGCAGCTGACCATGGGGGTGGAACTGGGGGTCAGCAGCCACATGTTCTCCCATGTTCACACCTGCGCTGTGAAATGTAGTATTTCTGGAATAACTAGAATTGGAGCAACTTTTACAGACCCCCACTAATCCTTCTTACTTTCTTGCCACTGTATCAAGTTATTACTGGCTCCCACAAGCCCAGCTCAGATTTGGTGTGTTTCCTATTTGTTTCCCACAGCTCTATGTACTTGGGGCCTCTTCAGGTCTTGGCGTGAAATTAACTAGCCAAGCTGATAGAAACACTGAGCTCAGGGATACTGCCTTTGCAAACACAGAAAGGAAACTTGCCTCTTATCCAGTTTGCTGTCAATGAGATCCTGGGTTTGGTTGGCAGAGGTGCGTGCTGAAAACATCAGGAAGTGGGTGATGTATCTGGGAGGCAAGTTCTTCAAAAGCTTGTCTGTAATTGTGAGAGTCTTCCCTGTGCCAGTGGGACCAATGCAGAGAACCTAGAAGCACAAGCAGACAGTCTGCATTTCCCAGCTCTCTGACATTTGCTGCAGGAAATGCAGGTTACTCCTCGCTTAGGCATTCAAAGGCTGGGGGAGGCCAGAAGGCTCGCTGCTTCAGTAAGGACATGTGTTCAAGGTAACAGATCTCTTGGCGTGGAGGGAATCCAACCAGAGAAGTATTAAATGGAACCACAGGGAATAGGTAAAGAGGGATGGTGATGGGCTATCCAGCAATTGATGCATTTTGGTTGAAGAACTGAGTGTTGATATCCCTTTGGGGCACTGGCATGGTGCCTGGGGACTGAATGGAGAACTCCTGTTGCTTAGTCACAGCTTTTGAGCAGAGAATTAAAAACGCATGAGAGTGGGAAGTAATCTCAAAGTATAAGGTAGCTGTTAGGTTCTGACTGTACTGGGAGAAGAAAAGGTGCTCCTGTTGAAGAGAACAGGTTTGAATTAAAAAACCAAAGACAAGGTTGGGCACGTACTGGCTTACGGTTGGTGAGCAAAAGCCCCAGCAGGTGGGCCATTCGGACTGCGTTCATCGTGGGCACAATAATGTCGCAGAAGTTTGTATCAGGAACCATGGTGAACTTTGCTGTAGGGTCCAGCCACGGCTCCCAGCACACCTGAAAGGTATAGGTATGTTTAGAGGGAGTGGTTGCATCTATCCCCTATGGGAATCCAAAACCAGTATTTCTGCTGTTTTCACCATCACAGCTCCTTACGTAGTAGTTCAGATTCTGATGAGGAATTGAGCTTTCCAGACCCCCTGTCTACTCTTGCCACCCCTACCTTTCTGCACAGCAATGCTGTGAGTGCCTGACTCACTTCCTTTGGGAAGGAGGTAGCCCAAGAGTTAGACATCATTGCTCCAGCAGCAACATATCTGCCTTCTGTCTGAGAACTGGGATCAAAGGGTGATGGAGCACTTGTGATCTTTCCAAGAATGGGAATTCTGTCCTAAGCTGACCTACCCTGTGAGTGTCCCCACAGCAGAGGACAAAGAGGGCTTAGCTTGGATCCTATCTTCATGTCTGGTGCCATCGTCTGTGTTGCACTCAGTGGCACAATGGACGTTTTGCAATTGTACAAGACATGGATGACACGTGCTGGAATGAAGGCACAGACTAACCTCCCAGAGCCCACTACACAAGTGAGATAGAGGTTTTTATCAGGGATGCGCTGGAGAACACTGAGAAAATGTGCATTCCTGAGCACCCCATGTGGCCTTCCCACAGAGTCAATACTGGCAGCTTCTGCTAAGCATCTGACGCTCATGTAGGGCTCTTTACTTAGC
Source organism: Nesoenas mayeri (assembly GCF_963082525.1). NCBI lineage: Eukaryota > Metazoa > Chordata > Aves > Columbiformes > Columbidae > Nesoenas > Nesoenas mayeri. Next base: position 7,259,737 of record NC_137560.1, read on the forward strand.
TCTGACTCCAATTTCAGGATGGGGAAGCATTTTTCCTCTTTTTTTTTTTTGTATTTCAGCCGAGGGCCCGGTGACTGTCAGTCAGATGGGCCTTGCGTGCCCTACTGCTCTGCTGTCCCCTGTGAAAAAGATGGTGTATTTGTCTGCCTTGCTCCTCCTCCAGACTGCTGCACACAGCTCTTGAGCTGTTGTGCACTGCTTTCTAACACAGGCAGACATTTCCATCTGAGCTTCTCCCTGTCCTTCTCCAGCAGCCACACTTGTAGAGCCCTCTCACTTTCTGAGCACTGGCAGAGGCACTCAGGTCTGAACTGACCAGCCTTTGGCTCAGATTCAAAAGATCTGCTTTATAACCCTGAGGGCAAGAAACTGCTTTCTTCCTTCAATGGAAAGCTTCATTTCACTTTAAACATTCTCACTTGGTTCCTATAGCCCTTTCTTATTTACCCTTGATGAGAAAATCCCACCAAATCTGGCAGGACTGTGTTGCTTCCTGATCCCCCCCTGCAAATTTCCCAGCTTGGGTTTGAAAGTGAAATATTTTACCTCCTTAATGACCTCCTCATCCAGATCTTCTTCAGGACTGCTAAGCCCAGCATCATACAGTTTATAGTCATAAACCAGTCCTTCTTCTGGGAAAAGTAACTGTATCTGTGGGAATAAAGCTGGGGTGAACTTGGCTGCCACCGTGAATTCACAGGAGGATCTGCCCTACTGCAAGGAAGAGTTTACTAACAGGATGCTGCCCAGGGCAGGGGCGTCAGGTCTCTCTCCCAGATCTTCCAGCTCCAGGACAGCCTTGAAGTTTGAAGCAGACCTGTTACCCCAGATCCCAAGAGGCAGCCCATCCGAAGCCTCCAAACATTCAAGCAGCTCTGATACCCATTCCTCATTACCAGTTCCTCTATAATAAGAGAGGATCTGCTTTTCCTTTCCTCACCTTTTCCTTTGCCATCTTCTCCCTCAGCCACAAGCTGAAGGCCGTGCGACCTTGGGAGTCTCCAGTAGCACCCACACTCCAGATCAAGGCAAATATAAACCAGGGTTCAATCAGCTCTCCAATACGAGCCATCTTCTCCTGGGGAATCCTCCTAACTCCCTGGGAACCAGACAAGAGCAGAAGTAAAATTCTAAGGCATAGTTAAGGTACACAGAAAACAGACTCTTCTTAATTGCTCATAATTTTGCTTGGCTTCTATGTAGCTTATTCTAGCCAGCTTTTCACAGGCCTTGTCAATGCATTCTGTGGATTAAAGCTTGCTGTTTCATTGGTGTACTTGCGAGACTGCCCTTGATGAACTAATGTCACTCAACAGGAGCTGGGAGAAGAATGTAGTCCTTGGTTTTTAAATTTGAAAATTGTCCAGCCCTCTTCAATACCAGTTCTCAAAAGACCCGCAATCTGAAGTGCATCACTGCTTAGCTCTAATCTTTGCTTTCAGTAGAAAATTCAGTAGAAAATTTTAAAATTCCCTCTGCTACATATAAAAGTGAACTTCTTCCCTCTAGTCTGCTAGGCAGAGAGTTTATCTTTTAGTGGGCAAAGCATAATCCTTCTAGGTTTGCCTGTGCTTGGCAGGATGCTGTATTGCCTCCTGCCATGCAGATGAACTACAGTCTGACCTTTCTGCACCAACATTTTGTTCTGCAGTGACTAACCCTCTGCATGACCTACTGCCCTTAAGAGTTACAGGTGCACACCAGTGACAGCAGCAAAATCCTACCTCACTGGGAATGAAAGGCTGAAACAAACATTCCAAGAGCACGAGGAGGCTCCTTGTGAGGTTACTGTCTGTTGAGGCTGTTATCTCCTTCACAAACCGCCGGACAAAGCCGATGGCATCCTGTAAGGAGAGGCAGGAACAGCTCACTGTCACCATCCAACACACCTGACTTTGCTTTTACCTTCCAGGGTTCTGGTTTCTCCTCACTTCCCTGCAGGCTACATCTAGCAGGGAGGGTATGACTGAGAATGCTGCATCCCGAGTACCAGCACAATGACTGGAGAAAAGTAAGTCAAACAACTTGGTTCAGGCTTAGCCGCAGGAAACCTCTAGGCCTGCCTCTTGGTTCTGTGCAACAGTGACGTGCATCTTGTGCCACTGCTGCTGTCAAATGGTTTGCTCCCTTCAGACCTTTCTTTGTGTTCAGGGATAGATGCCCCATCCCTGGAGACATCCCAGGCCAGGCTGGACAGGGCTCTAAGCAACCTGATCTGGGTGAAGATGTCCCTGCTCATGGCAGGGGTGGCACTGGATGAGCTTTGAAGGTCCCTTCCAACCCAAACTGTGCTATGATTCTATGACCTTTACTTTGCAGCTCTGGGCTATTCATTCAAATAGTGGATCAGGAGATGAGTAGAAATGACCAGACCTGCTCTTACAACTTTTCCCCTGGAATAACTGTACTTTAAGCAATGGCTTTGCACAAGGGATGATTTTGTCCAGAAGATAATTTTAAAAGGAAATAAACCAAACAATAATGACCAACAAGACTAAGTCACATCTGCAGCGATCAGTGATCTTTTAAACCCAGGAAATTCACAGGACAGTTTGTATACTGGTAGTTTGGAGTGTTCCCACAATGGCATTTAAATCCAGGCCTTGACAAGTCTGGGCTGGCCGATATCTGAGTTGACAAGCTCCAAGCCATGGAAAGGCTGGAACGGCATAGTAGCTCACCTTGAGGAACCTCTTGAAGAGAGATGCTAGCTGCTTTGAGAAGGGCTCGATGATGTTTGGGATTTTTTGCAGCCAGCACTCAATGAAGGGCTCAAGCCCCAAGATGCTGGGTTCCAGGTAAACCATGCCACAGCGGGACACTGTGGCCGGGGAAGCAACAGCCAGATCCTGGACTTCAAACATCATGGTCATGCTCTGGAAATTGTAAAAGGAGAGAAAGGAGGATAAGGACTTGATCACTTGTGATATATCTTTCAGTATAATTTGGTGAAGCTGAAATCCTTCCCTTTGTTACAGGAGCCCTCTTTTTATTGTGTTCGTGCAGCACCACAGAGGTCTGGCCAACACACGGCTGCCACTGAGACACCAATTTCCATACAAGCCCATCACAAGCATCAAGTAGAGAGTCAAAGGCAAGTCTGTTCCAGGAAGGAGGAAGGAAAACAGGCAGCAAATGTGGGAGGTATGAGTTACCTCTGTCATCTTGATGATTTCCCCCGAGCTGAGACACAGCTTCTTATTGTCATCCAGCACCGTGTTCATGTTCTCAATCCACAAAGCATCAACTGGCCCATCAAACATGTACCACTTCTTGATGGTGTCAGTGGCCGCAGCTCCCTGTCGGATGAGTGAGGAAAGGATCCCATCTGTCCTGGAAGGCAGGAGGAAGGCATGGCTTGGCTCATTCCTGTTTTGCTGAAATCAATGGCAAAGTTTTCACCATACAAGGCAACAGAGCCAGAATCTTACTCTGGTTCATGTGTCCAAGGATACCTGTGGCTCACTTCTTGATGAGCTGCATAAAGGTCCATCTCACTCTTTCTTTTACTGAGACATACGCCTAAGCCTGAGTGGCACCATGAAACAATTTCTTTTGGCATTAGGATCTGGACTTCATGTCATTTAACTATAAAATTCCAAGTTTCCCTTTCACATCTCTGTCCTCAGTGAAAAGCAAAGAGGCCTTGCAAGCATCCACTCGGGCTATAGGTGGGTTACCTGCTCTCTGGAGGTGCCTCCTTTTCTCCACCAAGTGCAAAGGGAGACTCAGGACAAGTACTCTGCTAATTCAGATGCTTCAGCTGAGTAACTGTAGGTTAGGAGGGTGAATCCAACATAAAGAGCATGACCCTCTTTATAACTTAAGTTCCCCATGCTCAGCTGCCCGTGAACTCGGGTGGTGCTGGAGCTGGTGAACAGGAGAGCAGATACACAAGGAACGCTGACCATTGACAGCAAGAACTTAATCTGCACGTGGAAACCTGGAGTGCAATTTCTGTTCAGGCCCTGGACTCCACTCCCATTATTAAATAATTATTTGTTATTTCATAGTGCTAGTGAATGCCAGGGTATTGTTACTGAAACCAAAGGAAAGCAGTCTGTTCTAAAGCTCAGCTGATTAAAACAGATGGATTTGTCTGTAAATACATTTTACACGGCTGCTGTATTTTTCTTTTTGTCATGTTGATGTGCCTGTGTGCTGCCCCTGGGTAGAGTTACATCATAAATGAACTGTCAAACTTAACTGGAATATCCTATAAAAGGTCCTTTGGTAAAGACACACCAGAGCCCAGTCTGGGAAGCGCTGGGTCTCAGCATCAGTGATGTTTATCTGCTTGCACCTTTCCTAGAGGGTGGTTAGTTTCATATTTATTTAGTTTAGCTGGTTTTACAGAACACAGTCTTTAGCTTTGTCCACAAGCAAGTGGTGGGTGACAGAGCCAAAGGGAGATCCACAGCACTTCTCACACCTTAGCTTCTGGATAGAGTGAGCTGCAAAGTCAACTTCAGGTCACATATGGAAACACAAGCAGTAGGACTTGGCTGTCAAGAGGGCAAACAGGCTATTGGCTCTTGCTTCCAAACCACAGAAGCAAGCAGGAGCCCTGGTAACTGGAATGAAATGCCCCTTTATGTCTGACAGTCATCCCTCATCATTCAAGGCCACCAGGGTATTTATACAGAACAATTCAAGTGCACAGTACAGAGGTCACTTTTCTTCAGAAGCAAAACAAGTGGTTTTAAGCTGCTGTATCTTAGAGCAGGGGCATGTGCTCCAAAGCAATTGAATTATTTCTTGTTATGCAGCTAATGCTGCCAGCGGAGCTGCAGTAACTGTCTGGGCATGTGCTGGCAGCCGGGCCAAGCGCACAATAAAAGATGTCAGCTTAAATCGCTGTGACTGGCTATTGTGGCTTGCTGAGGATAAGGAATTGATCGCTTCTGGTTTTATGCTTCTATCCTAAACTGTTCTCAGCCTTGAAGAGAAGAGCTCAGGACCAGAAGAAAAACGTTTCCCGTCTGGGAGGAAGGAAAGCAGGTTTTGTACTTTACCACTCATGCGTTAGCAAGTTGAATTCTCCATAAAGCTGGCCCATTGTGATGGATTTGGGATTCAGCACAAAGTAGCGGACTGCCTCGTAATTCCCACCGCTGGCTGCAGGCTGACCTTTCAGTGACGTCATTGCAGCTGCCAGCACCTCGTAGCACTGCAAAGGCAGGAGAGCAAGAGAGTTAGCTGCCATGGCTCCGTAACGACACAGCAACTGTATTCCAAACCCAGCAAGAAAGGAGACGTAGTGAAGGATAATGGCATGGTAAGGAGACGCCTGGCTGTATTCACAGAAATAAAATAATCCAGATGCAGGGGGAGGAAGTTAGATCATCTATGCAAGAGGCCTGAAGAATCTCAAGATGTCGAAGCAAGTCTCAGCCTTAGAAATTTGCAGCAGATCTAATAAGCCTCAGTCTAATCTCCCAACTCAAAAGAATGAGATACTAATATACTTCGCTATGGCTATAAATCAGCGCTAAAAGGCAGCATTTTGGTCCCCTGACTTCTGTTTCAGAGAGGTTGAAATAGCAGAGTACATGTCTTCCATGAAGCTCAACCCTCTGCATCAATAGGTGGTTTGCAGGGGCCAGCACAGTATCTCAACCATACCTTTGTCTTCCCAGAGCCTGTTGGCCCCACTAGCATAAGGCCATGACGAACCACAGTGGTTTCATAGAGCTGGATGCACTTAGTCACAAAGCCTGTAAAGGAAGATGATGAGGAGAGGGTCTGGGACCAGCTCCCTCTTTCATAGCGCAGGGTGCTGGACTAACAGCCCAGGCCCGGGGGGAGCTCGTGGAGGGCCTTTCCCCTCACCATCGACATCCTTCAGATTCTCTTTGATGCAGGATTTGCGAATGGCTTCTTCCAGGATACCATAATCAACAGGCTCTTCTTTGATCTTGGGAAATAAATCTGAGACAATACCCCTGAAGAGCTTGAGGTCATCCTGCAGGAATTTGGGTATGTTGGCATCCCTGATAGCCCGCAGGCAGATCAGCTCCTGCAAAGATTAAGAATTCAGAACTTCAAAGGTCCTGCCTCTCTTATGTGGCAACAGTGTGAGGCAGAAGCACATTTACCTCATCCATAGTAGGATTCTCTCTTTTGAGGTTACCAGCTGTTGAGATGACAGTCTTCACAGCTCTCATCCCAAAGTCATAGTGGTCCTGGAATAGGCACAGAGGAAACAACGTCATCAGATACAGGAGCACTAGCTAAAAAGAGTGAACGTATACATGCACTCAGCAGGTAAGAAAAGAAAAATGAGAGAGAACAAGCCTCTCACAAGAGAGAGTTCCTTCAGAACAACTGCTCCTTCATCAAAGTCTGCTCTTGCAATCTTTCCAACAACTAACTAGTCCTCAGCTGTACAGACTATGGGTGAAGAAAAGAATAACTGGATGAAGAAAAATACTAGATGGAGGGAGAAGCAGGCAGAGCTGCTTGGCTCCGTTGTCCTGCCATTCTAATCCTAACTAAGACTGAAGGTGAATGCAAATCCAGCCTCAGGAGGAGAAATGAGGATTAGAAAGACAGGAGGCAGGTGATAAATGGGTATTGTGACCTTTTTGCGATACACTATGACAAGGCACCAAGAGAAGCATCCAGGTACTTTGTGTCTAGGCTAGGAAAGCCTCACATTCAAAAAACATTCATGGACATTATCACATCTACCTGGCTGCTGAGCTGCTCTGACAATAGTTTGAATGTTGTGGTGATCTTCTTCGCAAGGACTTTGGCTTCATTAAACCCAAAGGAGTAGAGTGAGATCTCAGCAATCATGGAGTAATCTGGGACCATCATGGCCACAGGACGAAAGAGAGCCTGAAACATACAGTTCCAACACAAGATCAAAACACTATTGTTTCTTGCTTTTTCCAGCAAACTGAAAAGGCTGAGCGTCTCTCCCAGACTGTTCAGAGGACACAGCATGAGTGTCCCTGGCACCTGCCAGGGCAGCATCCCTGTAGACTGCAATCTGAGGAGTGCTGTTTGCTTATAGATATGATTCAAATCTCAAAATGATACTAGAAACTTTCCAAAAGCATCACTTCCCAATCCTTGTCACAGACACACTGGTGGTCTAGTTAGCATGGAGCACTTGTATCACCCTTCCACTTTCTGTCTGTCGTCTGCCCTCCTTACCTTCAGGTTATCGGGCAGTTCAGTGCGCCCAGCATACCCTGGGTTCATTGTGATGAAGACTGCACAGGATGGGACCAGTGGGATCTCCGTGCCTTCAAACATGAAGCGATCCACCTAGAAAATAAAAAATATTATCATCCTCAAAGAACAGAGCCTGACCTGCAAATTAAACACTGTAGCAGAATCTTCCAAGAGGAAAACAATGGCTTTCAGTAGTTAAATTATCAAGCATGGACACACACAGCTGCCCACAATGGTAGTGACTCAGTCTGGCCCCACTGCAGGAATCCAGTGTCACCAGCAATATTCCTCCCCATTTAAGAAACTGGGCTCATGGAAGATTTACTGATAGGATAATTTTTTTTTTTTTGGCTCTTGAACAGAATTCTATCGCTGCAGCTGTAAACAAGCATCTTTCTATTTATTTTGCAGTAGAGTTTGTGCCTGAATTAATTTGTGGCAGAGAGGGCAAAGAGAAACCTAAATCCTTTTTAAAACTGCGTAGGTAGTAATTTCAGATCAGGGATAAAGTAATGCAGAAGAATTCACAGAGAGCAAGTTTCTAATTCCAAGCCAAAGTCAGGGAGATTCAGGTCCTAACCCCTGTGAGTCTCCAGAGAACAACGCAGAGGCTGGCTGCTAGACTGGCTGACAGCTGAGCCTCCATGAAAACCAACAATTGACTTTATGTTGCAGATCTGTGTGTGTATGAGCATGTACTCTGCTGCATATATTGGGCTTTGTGAATCCACTAAAGCTTGGCTAACACATTTAGACAAAGGTGGTGCTGAGCAGCTCATGGCAGAACACTGGTTGCCTTTACCACAGCTCAGTGGATCTGTATCAGATTGTCTCCCACACCAAAGTCTGCTGGCACTGCAGCTCAAGCTGAGACACACTTCAGTCTGTGACTTTGGGCAACTGTGGCAGCACAGACTACGGTGAGGCTGCAAAACCCACCCGAGATGCTGACTGTGCAATGGCCCGATACGATGTGCTACAGACAGGGCATCAGTCACGCTTCTCGAAGCTCAAGTACATCTGTCCAAGTTGCCCCCAAGCAGTAAGGCTGGTCCTCCATGAAGAGACACGCAAACACAGGGATTAGCCTGGATGAGCTCAAGTGGAGATTTTTTTTGTCTGCCTAATGTCCATTACGTACCCTTTGCTGCTGTGCTTTCTGAATGGTTGTGATCTGCTGGGCCACCACAGACAGCACCTCGATATCAATGCGGTTGAACTCATCAAAACAAGCCCATGCGCCAGCACTGGGCAAGGAAGAAGAAAAGAAGGGTGTCAGGAACATCACACAGAGCAAACTTGCACTCAAAAGTTCAGTTAGATCTAGAAATAATACATCCATATGCTGGGAAGGCAGCACAGAGGCAAGAAGTGAACCCAGAAGGCCCCTAATGTCCCAGAGCAGGTAAGTGACACAGCCACAGGGTACTGGTACAGTGGAAGGGGCTGTGGCCTCTCACCACATCTATGCATCCCAGGCCATAGGATGAGAAGCTACATGGTCCCTATAAGACTATGGCAACGTCCTACCCTACAGCCTGGAACAAATTCTGCATGTTACAGATCTGGGCTTGAAAGAGGCATCACACTGAGTTCCTGTTTTGTACGTGAGCTGTAAGTGTTGCAGATACAATTCAGGCATCTCTTAAGTCCATTTTTCAGAGCTTGGAAGACTATGTATAAAGCTGGAAGCATGTTTATGAGGAAGGTGATCTTCCCACAAGGCAGGGTTTAAAAAAGAAGTTAAATTACTTATAAAGAAAACATCTGAGAAGGGAGCATCAGCTTTTGTTGGAGTGACTAATTCAGATTCACCAGCATGCAACAGACTAATTGGATCAGCTCTGTTTGAAATGTAGAGAAGAGAGGAGCTTCTCTGAGAGGATTCCTCAGGGCTTAAAGCAGTCTCTCTTGGCTGCTCAATTTTGGATACACAGCAGATTCTCTCCTCCTTAAGATTAAGCAGCTTGTGGGCTGAATCTCAGTCTAACGTGTATGATACTAAAACGATGGCCAGAGCTGCAAACATTTGCACAGGTTTCTAACAGTGGATTGGTGTCAAGCATTTTAATTTTGCCTTAAATGAACAGTATCTCTTTTTATCCTTTTTCTTTTTTTTAATTGGCTCAACTGTCTCTCCCTTCTGGCAGGAATTTTGTAACTTTGCTCATTCAGGAACACAGTAACACTCCTACTAGGGCTTTGTTTGCTCTTCTGGGCTGCTCTGAAAAACACCCACTGATTCCCAGTGGTGAGCATCCCTGTATCCCACCCACTCCTTGATAATGACACACAGTATTCCATTGTACCTGGCTAGTCCCTTGAAAAACTTTCCCATTGCCATAAAGTCAAGCTGGTCGGAGCAGTTGAACACTACAGTTTGGATTGCTAGTGCTTTCCCCAAGTCTTTTGTCGTTTCTGTTTTGCCTGTTCCCGCTGGTCCTGCAGGTGCTCCTCCAAATTTCAGGTGCAGAGCTCCTGTAAGCGTCAGGTAACACCTACAACAAAGAAGAGACCAGATGATGAAAAGCATTTCTATTAGTGATTTCAGTAAGGGAGACATATGATCTATTCAGTCAGAGACAGGTAGGAATCCATCCTTTATTACTCTGCAGAACTGCTTGGATATGCAGCACTCTGCAAAGGAGTTAGCTATATGGCCTTGATTAGTATTCATGGGGGCCTGCATGCATACATCCTTGTGCCACTGGCTACGAATTCACTCTCCAGAAAAAGAACAGTTACAAAAGGGTAAAGCTACGATCGCTGCTGCGTGTTCTAGGGTATTAGATGCTCCTATTTACCTGTTTGTAGAAGCGCTCCTTAACTACCACATAGGCATTTTATATGAGTCAGAGCACCATATTAAGAATTAGGAGAGTGAAAACAACCAGTCTGAGCATTGATCACTAGGAACACCGAACCAACACCAGGGTGTTTCTATTCTCTCAGGTAGTCATCTACTGTACAAATAGCTTCTATTTACATGAATTAAGCAGTAAGACTGGCATGGTCTCATCCTTAGTTTAATCCCCAATAAGCCTTGTTCATACAAAAACAAAAGAAAAAATAAAAAGATACACTTATTACCCAGAAAACCACTTCCTTACCTGTCAGTGAGGGGCGTGATGACCAGACGGCCACTGTTGCCCAGATACTCATAGCCATAGAGAAATTCAGCATTGACTGCTCTGATGTACATGTCCTCCTCCGTCCAGTAATATCTAACGATGAGTGAACATGACATCAGAAAGATAAACACTGCCTGGCAGACAACACAGCAGCTCATAAGGCTGCAACCTGCAAGTCTGGAGACCTGCATGTCAAGGGTTTCCCTCTTGAGAGAAGAAAGGATAAGGTACCACAACAGGGCAGACAGGAATTCTGAAATTAGGTGTTATACCAAGGGTCATATTCCTTAGGCAGGAGCATGCCCTTTCACAGTGAAACACCATGGTACGGCTTCATCTATATTGCCAAAGTGGATGCTGTCAAAACTACATCTGTTAGACACCTTAGAACCAGCATCCTTTTTAGATTTAAATCTCATTCCTCACAGGGACATTAGAGGCAACTCATGAATACTGCTTACAGACCATGCAAACTCTTGTTACCATTTGCTATGGACACAACTGATGAGTAAGGAGGATGAAGACTGGCCAAGGAGGCCAGGTGAGGTTCAACAGCTCTGCTCTCTACCTGAGCTGAGAGATCCACTCAAAATCGTTCATGCTTGTCACATTCTCCTCAATCAGCTTTGCTGCAACATCCTTCGCATGGACCTCAATCACAATCAGAGCTGACAACACTGATCGCTGCATCTTAGACAATTGTCCACGGACCAGGGCAACCAAATCACCCAGCTGGGAAAGGAAAAGAAAATACTCTGAAGCAATACCTATCCCAAAGAGCCAGGCTGTACTAACACAATGCAACTGAAGTTATGGCATGCCACGTCCAGATCACAGCCTGTGTCCAGGCAACTTCTGCCTCTTCTCTTGCCATAGATACAAACGACCCCTCAGAAAGCAAACAGTGGTCAGAGCTCACTTTTGCCTACACCATTACCATGTTCAGGTGAAAAGAAAGAGTTAGAGCCACCATGAGGCCCAGAGCTAATATATCCCAGGTATTAGGTGTGATTAGATGCAGGGAACAGATATAAAGGATGCAGTTTTACTTTACTACCATCCATCCCTTCAGTTCTCCTCCACCTTTGACTTTTGGGTGACCCTGGAGAGAGGCTCTTTCACTCTGTTTCTGTCTTCAGGTAATGACCATATTATCTGTGCTGTACATTATTAGAGGTTTATGATGACAAATATCCTAATGATTAAGATGATAAGAACCTGGTTATTTAGCTGGTTTTGAGCTGTGCTATGTGGGACTATGTCTCTGTTTCTCCTACAATATTGTCCTGGCTGTATTTATAAGTTATCTAAGGTCTCATGATTGAAAAATCTCCATCTGGCAGAATCTCACCCTTATATTCACTTTCATACCTGAGTAGTCAGCTGTGGGTAGAGCCTGCTGGACAAATCTCCAGCTTCCAGAGCTTCAGACACTTCCTTTGTCCAGAAAATCTGGCAGCCAGCAATGACCACTTGGCCAGGCCATTGCAAGACCCATGTAGTACGTGCAGTCTCAAAAAAGACAAAAAAAAAGGTGGTAAGATAATGATTTTATTTTTTTATTCCTATGTCTCCCTGATTTGAGATGCATAATTACAAAATAAGAACTGTGTTATTGTTTAAGAGGCTTTCCTTTTCTTTTCCTCCAGTTGCTGAGTAGAAAATGGCAACAGAAATATCTGAGGCCTTTTCATTTTTCAGCTTTCTGCCTTCTTAGACCCAAACAAATTAAAATTTAAATTTTCTACAAGCATAGCTTTTACACAGAAACCAGAGCCAAGATGCATCCCCTGTGCACTGACTGAAATCAATAGTTCCCATGTCTTGGTTACTTTTACCAGCCTCTAGCACATGTGCAAGACATGAGAGTTTGAAGGAGATCCTGATAAAAAAGAAGTTGCCTGGAGAGAAGAATAGATATGGATTCATGCAGGGTTGCTCTATGATACTGGGAAGCATTCTGTGGCTGTTGAGTGAGTGTGCAGGGTTTGCATTCTTCTGAAGCATTAGTTGCTTGCCTAATTGCACATTCTGCACTTAACACACACACAACTGGATTAAAGGTGTATTTTAAAACTAGTAGAATATGGCAAATTCATCAGCCCGATCACTGGTGAACTTTATGGTAAGCCTAGAACCAAGACACTGGAGACCAGCCAGTCTGTGATAAAACTCTTACCTCCGGATAAACACCAATTGATCTTTCTATGTGGTCCCGTACACTGGCCTTCATGGATTTCTCCACTTCCAGCAGCCACTCCTCCACATTGTCAGTGGGATAGATGGAAACACACAGCTTCACCTCTTCTCCTTCAGCAGAGTACATGTGTGTGATCTGCAGGTCCTCCTGGAACAGCAGCTAATGGAAGAAGCGCAACAGGAGATGTGAAAGGAGGATTTTCTTTCTGTTCCTCCCCTCCTGCCATGGGGGAACAGCCAGGCTGTAGTGGTGTATGCTCTCCGGTGCCAAACTTGGGTGTCAATAGTGATAACAAAGTGTGCGATAGATGTGCAAAATGACCTCTCCAAAAAATGGAGGGTGCCCGTATGAAAACAAGAGATTCATGTTGCTGGTTTAACTTAAGCAAAATAAATGAAATTACAGATAGGATGAACATGTCTCATTGCATATCTAGGATGCAAACCCTGTTCAATTCTGTAGATTCAAATCATTTCCCCTGAGGCCACAGTGCCCGGTTTTAAGCGTAAAATTCTAACAGCTTCTCCAGTACCTCAGCATATCACTGAAAGTCTCCTTATTTATTCCAATGGCTTTGCACCAGCTTTCCAGTTCAATTTCCTTTCTATTTTCCCAATCTAATGAGTAGGAGATTGGTTTTAGTGTCTGAGTATTGTGGTGGTACAAGCTGTGACTAGCCATGGAGTCTGAAACCTATTACGAATAATAAAGAGGAAAAATAGCTGGCTTAACCCCGGCTCCTAAGTGGGAATGAAGGCAGAAACTTAATTCAGTTCAGGCTTGCTCATTGTCCCTGCTGGGGCTGTCAGCAAGAGTGTGATTCCATCCTAACCAGGTGCCTGTGAGTAGACAGCCAAGTCTGAGCTACTTCTCTTGGCCTCCACAGTGTGATGGACAGACATCTCCAGAGAGAGCATTCTCGTCTCCTAAAATGGGGATCTAAGTGAATTTCTGCAAGTTGCCCTTTGCAGAACCCTGTTTTCCCCTCATTGTCCAAAAGGAAATCGAGGGTACCCAATTCATAGGCAGATGTCTGGCTTTGAAATGCCTAAAGTGAGGTTGCTGGAATCCCACTCCAGGGCAGGGAGCACCTTGCAATGCCTGTGTGCAGTCACAGGTCCCCAGAAGATCCATGTCCGCGCAGCAGAATGTGAACAGCCCTCCAGACCTCAGGATGCCTTCGGATTCCCAAGACAACTTCCCAAAGGTGGGCCAAGACATGAGGGTGCTTGCTTTGCCTACCTGTGCAATGTTCTCAAAGCATTTGCGGAGGTGAGGTTGTACAGCAGTGGGGTCTTTTGTCTGAGACAGTATTTCCAGCAGCTCATCATCTGAAAGGAAGTAGAACCTAGAAACACAGAGTGAGGCATGAGGGGAGGCTTGCTATACTGTAGCATCAGGGGTGAAGTCCCAGCAATGCGAGGAACAAGCCTATCGCTGGAGACACTGCTTCTGACCACCCACTGATCTCTTTGTATTTGTGTAGGAGAGTAGCAGCTATGGTCCTGTCATCTCCCTTTCTGTAGAGACAGACTTCTCCATCTGCAGAAATCAGTCATTCCCATGCAAAGTAGGCTTAAATGAGTATTAAAGCATAGACATATTACATCAGGAATAAAGGATGGAGTTACATGAAAGTTTCCATTTTACACCATCCTTTCTCGACAAATCACAAGGGACAGATATGCAACGATGCTACTAGACTCACAACACTTGTGTCTGCCTGTTTTCTCCCCATCAGATGGCAGCATTGAAAGGCACAGCCCTGCTCATGTTTGCAAGTCTCATGACAATATCCTAAGCTTAGATTGTGTTGCTCTTTCTTGGCAGAGCGAACTGGAGCGAGCCTCTCCTTTTGTGTTTTCTGAACCAGCAAGTGTGATCCAGCCCACTGACGTTTGGGGTTACCTGGGAAAAGCGCGTCTCTTCATCTCCAGATATTCACTCAGCCCTTTCTGCACTAGGTCGAGTAGATTGTTACATTTTCGCAGGTTCTCTAGTAGCACGGGATCTGGGCACAAAGACATCACCTATAAAGAGAATGGAGAACAGAGGAAGCATCAGTATTCTGAGCATGTTAGAGACAAGGCAGGGGAGATAATTGGGTTGCCCACTGATGTTACTGATAGGATTTAAATGAGTCATTCACAGGGATCTGGAGAAGTGTGAGCTTTGTGGGCAAAGAGAGGAAACAGCAATTATGGATGTGACAAGCGCATTTCTAGATTCCCGGAAATACCATCAACATCTGTAATATGGAATACAAGTGGTGATGGAGACCTGGGAAGTGGCGACTGGAGAACAGAAGGGTGCAGAGCACTGCTACCAGGCCACAGAAACAGGTGAAGGGCAGCAAAAGAGCCAAACAATGGCTCTAAACAATTTAAAAGGGTCGGTCTTGAGGAAGAATTGAAGGAGATATCTTATGGATTAGGACTATAGCAGGCCTGGGTCAAGAGTCATAAGAGGTAGGGAGTCTGTGTGCTGGGGAGAAGGTCTCTGGTGGGGCGGACAGCTTGGTGCAATGCATTGCGGGGAATGGCTGTCCATTTGGACACTAGAACAAAAGGACATGTTCCAAGAGAAGAAACCTAGCATGGCACCCTGGGAGAGGGTGCATGGCTCACGCAGGGCTGCTCATGCCCACACCATTACAAAGGCAACAACCCAAAGGCAGTTCTTGTGTGAGCACAGCTCCAAGGAATTTGGGATATCTGCATTGGCTTTCATCAAGACACGCACCTCAGGGTTTTCTTTAGCATTCTTCATGATGTTCCTCCACTCTGTATCCATGTCCTGGTAGCGCTGGCTTTCCAATGGGAGCTGTCTTTTGATGTCCTCTGATCTAAAGATGGGCTCCAAGTAGAGCCAAGAGCACTGGCAGTTCAGCCATTCCTCTAGGACATCCTAGTGGGACACAAAAGGAGCATATCGGGACACCATGCTATGAACCTGTTCAACAAAACCATTCAAACTGCACCAGAATGGGGTTAAAAAAAAAAAAAAAAGAAGAAAAAAAGAAAAGTAAAAAGAGGTGATGCTGCACTCAGACCTTCCACAATTCTAAAATCTACATGCAGCATCAGGAGCTGGAATTTCCTTCCCGAATAATTAATCCCTTTTGCTAATTGTTGTCAGCAGGTAGTTTAGAAATATGTGTAAGCCAATACTTAAGATCAAAGGGACTTTGTGGTGCTAAGTCAAATTTCTGTGGCTAGTGTTTCTGTATTTTACAGAAAAGAGTACTATGTGAGCACACAGTAAGACGGGGATTTTATTCGTGAAAAGAGCTTTCTTTTGTGGAAGAAGAATGAAAAATAATATGCCAGACTCTGCATTTGTCATATCCTCTCTGCTGCCTGATATACCTCAGCCCCAGCCATACCTACAGAATAATCCATGAAAACATCCTTGAACAACACTCTGAGTTAAGAGAATGAATGGAAATTCATTCCTCAAGACCTGTAAGAATCTGTAAGATTCACTTAGTATAATACATTTAGAGATACCAGTAGGGCTCTTCACAGCAATGGGAGAGTCCTGACCCTGCCAAAAAGCGCGGCGACAGATACTAAAAGAGTTGGAATTTCATCACTGCTGTTTGCAGAAAAAGGCTCTGAGATTTTATCCCCTATGTTATTAGAGTCAGAGGGCTTTGACAGGCCCTCTTCCTTCTTAAAGACTGATATTCTCTTGATAGTTGTCCTCCCAGTTCGCTAGAAGCAACTGCACAGTGTCCACGTTCAAGCATGGCAGCACAGCCCAGCTGCCTGCCTTCACCATGTGTGTGGGTAAGAAACCAATACCTGTGTTATCTTCAGCTTATTTTCCCATGTGCCCATCCTTTCCTCAAAATGTTTCTTGAACGGTGAGAAGGACATGCTCTGAACCATGACAATGTGATCATCTGTGAGCTGATTAACTTCATCAGTGTCTTTCAGAATAAAGGTGCCCGTGTCTTTGTAAGGCTCCACAGTAAAGAAAACTGAGTTCCATTCACTCTCCATCTTGTTGAGTGCCTGGAACAGAGGGACAAGCAATTTAATTTTCAGATACAGCCTTTGCAATGGTTTTCCCAGCTTCCACAACCCTCTAAATGTCCCGCTCTAGCAACTGACAGGCTTTTGCTCTTGGATTCCACTGGAAACTGCAGATGAGTGTTTAATGCATGACACACACAGCAACAGCACATTTCCTCTGCACTGCCCATGGACTCAACACCGAGGGGAGGGGAAAAAAGGGCAATTTCATCTCCAGGCCCATTTATGCTACTAGATGCACAGGGGCTGTCAGTGAAGTGTCTATTAATGATTACGGTTAATGACAGCTTTGTGAAAGGGGCAGCTACCCATTGAGAACTCGCCTGAGACTTCAGAGAACAAAACCTGCCAGAAGGTAATGACTTTCAATCAAGACCATCTTAGATCACATCTGAACTGGTGAACTGAAGCTGAAAGACTATCTAACCCACGAATTCCCAGAGCCAGCAAGTCTTCCCTGCATGTTAAAGGATTTCCCAACTCCGTTTCCAGTCACAGCTAATCCCTGACATAAGATTTGAATGGCAGAATGCAGACAATCAATTTATTTTAATTTAAACAGTCACTAATCCCACAGTGAGGTGTGAGACCCAACCGATGGATCAGCATAACCATCAGGCAGCACTGTTATGTTACAACTGAAATTCTATGCAAGGCAAAATTACTTCTTCTAGTGTGTGAACTCAGTTGCGTGGCCATTGCTCCTCTCTCTAAGGCCAGCAGCCTTTTCACTTGTGCTGCAGAATGTGTCTAATGCTCTGGGACAAAAGGAACATCACCCAAGGCAATGACTGCCTGCTCAACAGAAATGCAACCAAAGACACAGCAAGTCCCCCTCTCCTCACATTCTCAATGGCGTATTCCTTGCCAGCTATCTCAGCTACTTTGGTAATGCTCTCGATATGATCCAGCAGATTCATCTCCAAGCAGTGACCAACTGTCAGACTGGGTTCTGGCTTGATATCCATGTTAATTTCTTCCGACAGCATCTCCCAGTGTCGGCTTTTCATACCAGGATTGTTCAGCCCTTGAATTAAGGGGACATATGATTTGAAGTCTTCAATCTTGTCTCGAAACTCCGTTGCCACAGCCTGGCAGGCTTGCAGAGAGAAAAATAGAAGAACATCAGCAACACAGTGTGTAAGGATGTTTCCTTAAGGAACTCCCTAGAAGTTGTCCAAAGCCTGATGTGCTTGTAGACACATGGTAATAGGGTAGGTAAGCAACAGAAGAGCACACTGGAAAATGCAGGTTGAAGTAATGAGGACACAAGGGCTCTCTCTACGTGGCTAGTAAGCAAGGATTCACACCCACTCCCAGAAGCATACCTGCTTATTAGCCAAAAGTCTGTTCCAGGCAAGTCCATGCTAAGCAGGAGTGTGCCTTAGCCTAGAGCTCACCAGAAAACGAGAAGCAAACAAATTTATTTCCTTATACAGGTGGAAGCGTGATGAAGACCCATCTGCCAATAGATATTTTAGAAGCTCTGGTCTTCATTCTAAGATCTTAATTTCCTTAACAAGATCAGGCTGCAAGTTATCTCACACCCAGCTCAGGCGATCCTAAATAGAAGATGGACACAATACATAGGAGCTAGAAGTAGGCTAGGATTGCAGCCAGCTTTGGAAAGGGAAAGCACGCAGGAGACGCCTTGCCAGCCCATGGCCACACCAGAGCCAAAGACACTTCAGCCTCATAGGAGGGACAAAGTCAAGGAAAGGGCTTCACTCTGGGGGCATCCTGGAAGCCCATGTCTTAGCATTGTTCACATCATGTCCTTTTCCAGCTTGTGCTGTTGCGAGTAAAGCAACAGATATGCAAAGAACATGGGACTTGCTTCCTTTCCAAAATTTGGCTGCAGCACGTGCCTCCTTTCATTGCACCCTGCATGGCTGCACTGCACGTTCATGGCAAGGACGTGACCGCCTCGCACTCCCTGCTGGGTGGTCTGTGAACACAAGGCAGAGTCAAGGACGAGGCACATATTTCACCAGGTGCCAGGAAATATTGCAATGAATACAAGCAGGTATTCTTAGTATTTCTGTTTACCATAATGATTCATAGTTACTCACGCAACCACTCATCACCTCCTCCATTGGGGCTGATTCATGGCATTGTTTAAGAGTGAGTTCAAGTTTAAAAGGATGAATCAAAAATCTCCCACTGTAAAATATATTTCAATCTAAGCCATCTGGCAGGAGATTTTAGAATTAGCTCTAAAGAATGACCAACGCATCTCTGAGAATCATGGAATGGGAAGTTAAGCTGCAAGTGAAGTCTCAACTCCAGCTTTACCAGCAGCCATGATTAAAAGACCTTCATGTGGACTGCAAGGGCTGGACGCGATCATCTGAACTTCACACACATTCAGGCAGGAAGGAAAATGGTTATTACATTCCACAGATCATTTCCAGAATTTGCAGTTTCATTTTATTCACAAAAAAATCAAGATGTCTTCTGGCTTTCCACTAAATTCATTGGCCAATAGAGAAAACAATATTGGCCAAGAAAACAGCACCCGGAAGATCCGTATTTAGGTTCTTTTACTTCCTGGCTTGTCTAAGGGCTTAAACCCACCTGTCTAGCCACTGAGCCACATAGTAATTCTCTATCACAATTCTGGATTATATTACTTTATATAAATGAGTAACTATTAACTGCAACATAAGAGGGTGGGTTTTATTTTCAGTACTGTATTGGGAATTAGATATGAAAAGGAATTTGCAGCCTGGTTATTTCCATGCCAGACTGGTACTTCAAGCAGCAAACTAGCACCTAGATGTGAATCATCATAACTGCAGAAAAGAAGAGGAAAATAACTTTGCTAGCATTTTCTCAGCTGGCTCCATCACACACAACACAACCGTGTGACATCCTGACAATCCCCATTCAGAGCATTCTGTGACACACCTCACATCAAAATGCTGACATGGACCAACTTCCTCCCCCCAGGCTGCTTATCTACCTGGTGAATCCTTGAACTGCCTCACGCATTTTTGCATTGTTTTAGAAGATTCATTGACATTCTTTTCTAGCTGCTCTGCCTCAAGTTCCACAAGAGGATCATTCATCCAGCTGTTATGCCACTGCATCCAGTCTGACACTGTAGTCCAGAGATCATAGTATGGCTGGAAGTCCTTAACCATCTTGGATAGCGTACTGTACTTTGGAAAGAGAGAAAAAGCAAGCATAAGTACCAAGTGTATTCTCTGCATGACAGCTTGCATGTCAAATGGCCAAAAAAGCCACAGTTCTTTTTTTAATCTCAAGCAAGCAACAAGAAACATGTACTTCAGGAGCATGTATCAGACCACCTCCTGGGACCAGAATACAGATTCCAAGGGAGAACAACTAGCAAAGCTGGGCTTCACATTCAGACACATTCAGGCCAAAATGAAACATCCAGTGGAGCTGGGCCTGCACCATCATTCTGGTATGGAGAGCACTCTCTCCACTTGCCTCTACAAATGCTCTGCTGCAGAATGAGATTTTGATGGGTAGTCCACACACAAACAGTGAAAGCATACACTGCACATCATATCAAAACTTGGCTCCTTACAGTGAAGGAGAATTAACCATAGACTGAGAGGCAGGAGAGATCAGGTGAGCTCCACTTCTACTCTGCAGCCAGGCAAGGCTGGATGTGGATGACAATGATTCCTTGGCAGCTGAACAGTTACAGGCAAAACGGGTGTTTGCAACCACAGAACTGCTGCCTTAGGAGAACAGGCTGTGCTCCGAGCCCAGCCAGCTGCCTGCACACCGCTGTGCAGCCACTGCATTCAGGTCTATAGAACTGCAGTAACAGCCTTACAGACACTGATGCACTGCACTGCTGCTTCAGGACCCTCCCCATCCAATTCCTCCTCATAATCGTCACCCAGTGAGCACCCAAAGTCTCTCACAGAAGTAGCAATATCAGGCCCATGAACGTGGCATCAGCTCTTCTGCAGCACAGTGGAGTGACGGAGCAGTGTGGTCACTCTACAGGACCACAGAGCAGTTTTTCTGATAATGAGCATGAAGGATTCCTCCCTGTCTCATTATTTGCTCTACCTACTACCTAGAAGGCCCAAAAAAGATTAAGGATCCTGCAGATACAGGACCTGACACTTACTTTAGTAACTTTCATCCCGAAGATCCTTTCCCTGTTGTTGTAGACATTTGCCAAATTCTGAAGCTCCTTCAGCTGTTTCTTGACCTGCCTTGCTTTTTTGGCCAAATCATGAGCTTGATTAGTGTCCACGGTGACAGAAAAGCCATATACAATCAGCTGGAAGAGAAACGGCAGGCATGAGATGTGGCTCTGAACCTGAGTGCTGCCTCTGGAGACACAGCTTCCTGGTGTGCTCTTTGTTACATTCAAAGGTAAGATTCTTATCCTCACAATTTCACCTCTCCTAATCCAGTTCCACTTCTGTTTAGACCATGGAAGTGGTGAGGAGAAGCAATAACCACTGGCCAGGCGGTTCAAAGTGCAAGTGTGAGGATCAGCTGCTTTTTTGTCTTTGTGACAATAGCTAATTCCTGAGGAGAAGAAGCAGCAAATCTGTGCTCAAAATTCTTGCTACTGCATTTATACTGTAATTAGTTACAGAATCAGTGAAGCAAAAATGA
This sequence comes from Nesoenas mayeri, assembly GCF_963082525.1. Lineage (NCBI taxonomy): Eukaryota > Metazoa > Chordata > Aves > Columbiformes > Columbidae > Nesoenas > Nesoenas mayeri. The sequence continues at coordinate 7,280,910 of NC_137560.1, forward strand.
TAGCTCTACTAAGTCACTCGTTCATTTCCAATCCGTCCAGAGCTTCTCCAATAACTTTTCTGTCTTGTCTTGGTGGCTTGGTTTTGTCTGTCTGTTCAGTGTTGGGGTACTATCATTTTGGGAGGTTATTTCCAAGATAATCTAGGTCACTAATCACAGCCTTTCCCAGATGGCTTTTTTTTTTTCCTGTATTTAAGGGTTTCTGGTGAAAAATAAAATTCAAACTCTTTCAGCAGAAACCAGAGGTTATCTCAGCTCCAAAACTCTGCTATTGTTTCAGGATCTTTCATGCAAGATGAGTTCCATGACCGAATGCTGCATTTTCCCCCTTGATGGCAGCACACCATGGGAGATGCTCTGCAGGGAAGTGAGTACACGAGAAAGAATAAGGCGGTGCCTGTGTTGCCTGAGTACCAAGAACTGGAATAGTGTGTCTTGGTGAACACCTTCCCAGTGAAAAATCAGTATTTCTACCCAGAATATCATCTTTCACACAAAAATGAAACTCCTAATCAAAAGCCCAACTTCCGAGAAAAAAAAACAGGGAGGAGGTGGTAAATTTTTGTCCAACAGCATATTGACCTAAAAATTCATCTGACTAAAATCTCATCTGAAAGTTTCCCATCTAGCTGACCACAAGAGCTTCACGGCCCCCTTCTCTGGACAGTTTATTGTCAGGGGCTTAATACCTGCATCTCCTCCAGTTTGTCTTGAAACACGTTCTGATCTATGGCCTGGATTTTGCGAAATTTTTCTTCATCCTCCAGGTGCTGGAGCTGAATGGACTCAGTTTGCAGAGCTATTTTGTGTGGCCAGTGTCTTGCAGCCCACCTGCACTCACATGATATAACAAAACAAACAGAAAAAAAGAAAGGAGGAGGGAGAGAGAGAAGCTTTTTGAGCATATGTTTGAAATGCTGAAAATAACAGAATGAGAAAGCCAAATCCCACCAAACAAGGAAGCTTTACAACAACAGAAACACATGTGGTTTCAACAAAACATTTTTCTCCAGCTTGTCTTGTTGATATGCAGTTCTTGTGACTAGGCTATTCAACTGGAGAGGGCTGGGGAGAAGTGGAGGGCCTTTTTAAAAGGAACAAATCCACTATGCTACTGAAAAGCTAGGAGACAGAATAACAGTTGCCATCCAGAGGGAATGTCTGTCTTTGAATGCATTTACAAGGAACTGAAAAAAATGGGGTCAGAATCTTGGCTTGCAGCTTTTCAGGGCTACTGAAGAAGCCATTCCCATTCAGTAGGGCAGTGAGGGGCCAGGGTAACCCCGAAACAGCAAAGCTCTGGCTGGCCAGGCTTCTGCAGAGCACCCTGGGGAACGCTGGGTAGATATGGAAAAGGCTGTGCAAAGCAGCTGCTTATGCCAAGGCAGATCTCTTGGATCTTACCCGGCCCTGGCCCAACCATTACTCTATTTGGACTTGTTAGCTTGTGTGCAGTGCCCGACACAAGCTCTGCAGCGTTACGCTTGAGCTCACACCCCTCTCAGAGCCTGGGGATGAAGCAACCTCCCACCTGCATGTGCCAGGTCTGGTTGGTGGGCGTACAGCTGTATCTGTGCTAAGCTGTCCTAGAACTGAGCTACTTTCCCGTGGTTTCTGTGCATTTTTTGGACCGTGCATCCCATGTTTCTAGTTTCAGGAGCACTCTGCAGGTACTGAGGTTGCAGACACACTGGACTGTCCAGGCTATATGAGAAGTGCTTCCAGGACTGAGCTGACTTTAGAAGCTGTGTAGCTGTGAGTGCACTCTGCTACTGGGGCAAAGCCAGCCCCCAATTTGAATAGTAAAATAATAAAACTAAGAGGAGACTGCAGGGAAAAGAAATGCAACAGTAATACAGGGTTCACATTCCTTCCTATTCCTAAGAAAACCCTGAATGTTCCTACCTTGGAAGTGTTCATTCAGATTCTGACACAGCCTAAACCCTGTACTTTGTAACCTTGCAAATGACTCAAAAAAAAACCCAAAAGAGCTTTAATACCTTAAACAGGTTAATAGCTACTGGTTTGCCTTGTCCTCAGGCCAGAAGGCAGCATAAACCCACACTTATCTATAAACTGCATTTTAAGGATTCAGTGCTCATGTAGCCTGAGAGGCACTCGAAAGTTCTGCTGGAACCCTTGATAGACACATAGCCCCTGAAGCACCGAGAGCAGTAATTGCTGCAAAGCATCCCACTTTGACAGTGGGAGAAATGCCTTGTGCTCACATGTCACTGAAATCTTCGTCAGTAAGTTTGTAAAGGAATTCCTCTAGGACCTTGTAATCTTCCACGACTTGATGAATCAGTTCCTGCACAGGGTGAGAGAAAGACACAAAAAACCAGACACCTTTAGACCATACTGATTCCAACTGTCTGGTGTACACCTCATTTTCAAGAGATGCTTTTGAAGGGCGTTAGTCACACAAGCTTAACGTGATGTAGGCTGCTTCAACAGGAATGGATTTACAATCCCTTGTTCTGCGAATGATCACGCCATTGTCACCCTCTGTTCTACATGAATGAAGTGTGACCGAGTGGATAAAGTGCTGGACAGAAATTCAATGTTTTGGGTTATCCTTCAGGTTCTTTCCTTGACCTGGACAAGTGAGCTTACAGCTTGATGCTTTTGTTCGCCATTTGTTCAGCTGAGAGAAGACCTACACTTCAAATAACTTTGAAATAACTTGGCACTAGAATATCCTATTAGAAGAAATACATTAACAGCAATATAGGTATTTGGTAGCAGAAATATCTTCCTGAAAACAACAATCATTTTTAGAAAACAGCTATTCAGTAGACAAATGCATAATGGATCATGAAGATAGCAAAAAGCACACTTTTCTGTCTTTTAGGAAAGATTTTTTACTGCTGTTTTGTTTTGAATAGATATTTAAATTCATGATATTTGTATTTAAAAGTACAAATCTTAGAAATTACAAAACTACAAAGCCAGAGATCTTCTGGCATTGCATGCAATGACATCGAAGCAAAAGAACCTGGAGTTCTGCTTCTGAGACACCACACATTACATTGACAAATTTCCTCCTCCCTTCTCCCAGGGTCCCCTGTCCACAAGGAGAGCGCGTCCTACCTCCTGCACAGCCAGCTGCTCAGGGACCCCCTTCATCCACTCCCGCAGCTCTGCCAGCTCCTCGATAATGTTTGGTTTCTCATGCATTTTGCAGCTGACAGCTTTATATACATCACAGATCTACAGGAGGACACAGCAGAGAAAAGACCATCAAAAAGTCATTAATTGTTAATGGACAACCTGCCATAATCCACCCACTTCCCATTCTGAAGGTGGTCTAAAGTGATGAGTACACAGTCCTGTTCCTGTTTCTGCAGTCCTTCTCCATCCTTCTCATTTGAGCTCAAATGGAATGAGACTGCCAAAAAAAGAGGAAGAGGAATCGCAGGTATGTAGTTGAAATGATGACAATAACAGATTTAGACAACCCTCTGGCAGAGGCAGTTGTCTACATTCCAGTTACACTCAGAGCAAGCAGAAGGACCTTCCAGTTGTCTCCTAGGCAGATCTTTTCAATCCACCACACGTTTTTATAAGATGGCAGGGTCTTGAAGAATTTCATCTCAAGAGGTACAGCTTTCAGGTTCATAATTTATTACGTATATTTAATACCTGATTTGATTGAGTCTGCACATCTTCTCTCTAGAAGTTTTTTAAAATAATCACTCTGACACAATCTTTAAAATGTCCTCATTAATGTGGCCTCAGTTGGCATCTTTTGACCATTTCACAAACACAGCAACTTCAAAAGCCAAAGGACAAGACACTAACAAATGTCTATTGAACAAGGTAACTTACATTCTGCACCTGCAAATGCAGGTTTTTAGCAAGTAAGTCCAACATGGAAGTGGCAAGTGCTTTGTATTTTTTGCACAGATTTCGCTTAACATCTTCTGTGCTGACATGGAAGGGACCAATGACAATAGAACGAGGCAAACTGTTTTGCAGGTTCTCCTTTTCAGACAAGTACGTGTTTACTATAGTCATCACCTCCTGGGCAGATGGACTTTGCTCTTCATATTCTCTATAAATAAAAACACCAACAAAAAAAAGGTAATGTAGACCTTAAAATTACTTCAACATCCAGGCTGTTTGTAGGATGTCCAGATGTGTCCATCCAAAGGATTAAGATATGAAATTAATAACAAGTATGTTTACTGTTTTTAAAACATGCTTCTATTGAAATATATACAGCTTTCTGCAAGTACAGACTGAGAGGGTACCAATGCCTTCCAGACCTTACAACCAAAGATATGCTGGCACAGGAGGTGAGGAGCTTTGACTGAGCATGGGAAGCTATAGTAGCAAAGAAAGTCCCTCTGTTTGGGTGACCAGCCTGCACTGAAAGCTCTGCTTCAGTGTCTTCACTGCTATGGCCACCAGTGCCGAGCAGAGGAAGCCAGGCTGCCTGCGCCTACCTGCACGGCAGCTGTGCCCACACAGCCGTGCAGACAGGCCCCCAGCTTCAGAAGATGTCTGTATGAGAAGACATGGAACTGGTATGTAGCTGAGGAACTTTACTGGGGAGCAAGGGAAGGGATAGAGTCAAATCTGCAATGGGTTTTAGCAACAGATCTGAAGCAGAAAACATTTCAGCTGCAGAAAAGGAGTGGAAGAAAGAGATAAAAGAGGTAATAAGGTAAGAGGAGAGGGAGAGGCAAAATGAAAGCACTGGGGTAAACAGGGCGAGATCAGGAGGCACCTTGGGGGAGGGCAGGTACTTCAGTGTGTTCTGGGAAGAGACAGGAATTTCTCAGACTGGGTTTTTAAATTATTAGACTGGAATAACAAAAGAGAAAAAGCACTTAAGTCCCACGGTTTGGAAAGAACATGAGGGCTAAAAAGAAGACCACTAAAGTGGCAGAAGCTAAAGGACAGCATAGGTGCAAAGAGTTTTGGCAGTAAAAACAACAAGACTGAAACAAAAGAAAACATCACTTTCTACAGAATGTTACCAGCTGGAACAGACGCTATTTGAGGAGGTCAGAGTCAAGTATGCTAACTGGATTTTCAAATAGGATGAGTCACTTTCAGGGCCATTAATATAGCCAGTTATACTTACAAACATGACAGGAATGCAACTGCTGTCAGAGCCAGGAAGAAATTCTCACTGTCACCAGTGTCCTCTAAAAGCAGGGACCACTGCCCACGGCTGATGGTTGCCTCTGGTGGACACCTGATCTTGCATCTGAGGTACATCATGCATATCCATGGTCTCGGAACAGGTCTCACATTCTCAAGCACATCCACACAACAGCTTCTGAAAAGACTTGCCATTTGGGCTATAGAGGTGCCTCCATCAGAGGCCACTTACCTGAGGAAGTACTCGATGTCATTGTTATTCAGCTCCAAGAACTTCTCGTATCTCTTGGCATAGGCTTGGAGAGGGATCAGTGCCTTTTGAATGGCAGACCACACAGTCTCGCGGAGTTCTTCCACTTCTGGTTCGTGCAAGTCCACCGAGTTCAGCAAGGGTGTGCCTGTGATACCCATGCTCTCCAACACATACTGGAAGAGGAAGGAGAGAGGTCTGTCAGCACCAGCAGAGCTAACTGTGTGTCCTCAGGAGAGCGGCGAGACAATACCTAGTGGCACCTTTGGGAAGTCATGCAGTCCACCCTTCCACATCGTGTCAGGAGTTGTTTTATCAGTTTAATGTCACCTCCCCAAAGAAGGAGGATCTCAGGAGTGAGATAGAGCTTTGACAGTAACAGGCAGAAGGACATATATGCAGAAAAGATCTGCACCAGACTGATGACACTGGAAAAGTTGCTGTTTCCTTGATGAGTCTGCTTTTACCAGCTGCCATGCACTTCAGGCAACCAGGCTACTTAGGACACGTCTCCACAGAACCTGCAGCACCCAAGCAGAGACAGCAACCCCATAAAACAACTACAGGGTTGCAGAGCTTGAAGAAATCCTGTCAGAACAGAACTGCATTAGCACAGTCCTGTGCCCAAACTAATGTAACTGGATTCCCCACTACCTACTTCTGGAACTGTTTCCCTCAGTATGAGCTCGGGGGTGTCTATGCCAAGCTGCAATGCACTGAGGAGACTTGCAGAGCTCTGCCACTGTTGATGCAAAAGAGTTCACCTTCTCCAGTTGTGGGACAGTGTGAGTCACCAGGATTCCCTTGTTGAACAGAAAAATGAGGGACTTCTCAAAGCTCTCCACAGGGGGGCTGAAGTGAACACCGCTGCTGTCTAGCACAAGGTCTGTTTTAAAGAGTGGATTTCTTTGAGGCCTGCAATGGGAAGAAATAAGGGAAAACAGGGATGCTTTTTGAGACAACAGCATACACCTACATTGCTCTCGTGCGGATAGCAAAATGCTTACTGGACAGGAAAGGAAAGCAGAAGAGAGGACTGTCCCATGCAGATGAAGGTACAAAACATTGAGTTCTGAAGTTATCAGTAAAGACATTGAGACCTCTCATCTACCAAAGGCAAAGGAACTGTCAATCACAACATACCAGAATCCCCAAAAGTCATAACTTTATGTTGAGAAAATTGCAGATGCTCTTCAAACTAGGCATCCAGCATCTCCAATATGCTTTCAAATTCATCTAAATCAATGCTGACCAGAAGAAAATTCTAGGCACTGTGACAATTTTGTATTCTTGACAGATCCCAGGCTACATCCTACTCCTGAGATTTAATCCAAGAATGGAATTAAGCAGTCATGCCTCCTGGTATTCTTCTTGTCCTCCAGAAGAAGCTGGCAGTAAATATATGCTCCCTCGAGAATGCTAGAAGTGGGTAATCTTTACAACAGTATGACAAAGTAGCAGACCTTGGTTCTGATCACTAACAGCAACTTCAAATCTTCACTAACAGAACAGCCAGTTCTGTGACATTCTTCTAGACTCAAGTAAATGTGTCCGGTAGAGGACTGGGGGAACAGCCCCGCCTAAACCCCCGTACAGTGCAAAGCTTGCTTGCAAAGACGAACAATGCTACAAGGCTTTTCTGCTCTTTCTCTTCTGTTTTTCTTCCCTTTCCTTACCTGTAGGGACTATTGATGAGATCATCTCCCCATTCCATGTCCTCTGAGCAATTCAGGATACCATGGCAAGCATCCAGCAAAAGCTGGGTGAAGCTGATCAGTGAGTTCTGGACCAGATAGCGCACAGAGTCCTGAAGGATGAATTTGATCCGCATCATCAACTTATGCAGTTTGGACATCTGGTAGAGATCCCAGTCGTCCTGTTCCAGGTCATACAAGCCTTTGCCTGAATCTCTCAGGTTGTTCTTTATTGCAGTCTTTAGAGTATTGATCCAAGTGTCCTTGAGAAACATCTGAACCTAGGGCAAAGAAACAAAGCAAGCTGTGTTATCCTCCAAGGACTGATGGGAAAGCTGCTACCTGGAACTGCTGGACCTTCCTCTGCTCTGAAAGGCAACTGTTCTCTCAGAGCTGCAGCAGCTCAACAGTAGCTCTCAAATCCATGCACACACACGTGGCATCTGAACCTGGCCATATATCTCCTTCACCGACAAAAGACTTACAAAAAGAAAGCCTGATATTAAAAAGCAGGAGTACTCAGTTCTTCTTTTTTTTTCTTATGTACAGTGTTTTCTTTTTGTTCTCTTTTCTATAGAGCAGTATGCCTGGAGCAGCCTGTGTCAAGGTCCCTCAAAAAAAGTTGTATAGACAGTATGATGAGCAAGTAAAGGACAGAATGTTGTCTTCTCTTGACAAGCGAGGAGAAAGAGTGGAAGAAGCCAAGGGCAACAGCAGTCTGCAGCGTTTTAATTTATTAAAATACCACCAAGTGTCACTTTTGCTCCACAGGCAGCTGCTGTTTGTGTGTAATAAAATAACCTCAGTCACTAAGTGGATGACAGCACAGCCTAGCTGAAACAGCATGGGGCTGGGAAGGACCCGCACATGCCCTCTGCCATTGATTTACTGTGTAACCCTGCCCAAGCTACTCTGTATGGCCACATCCAGGGTGCGATGTGCTGCCCTCATTTAGAGGACATGAAGATCTTCTGGCGAGAGTTACCACAGAGTTGCAAATTTTTGTCCTAGTCTGCTGGCATTGCAAGCAGAGTAATTTAATTAAGTACATAAAGAACATAGAGCGTAGAAAAGCATTAGCCCCATGGGTGCTTCAGGAGAAATGAAAGCTCTTGTGCCTTGCAGCTGGAGGGATAGGGAAATAAAAAGAAAACAAAACAAGTGGAAACTTTCGAGCGCCAAGTAGGACTGCTACCTGTACGGAGACCAGGAAGAGGAAAGAGGAGCTGTAGCCCTCTGCGGCCACTTGCTCAAAATATGACTGAAAGCACAGTCAGCATTGGCTGATGCCAACTAGGGGGCAATGGCTCTTTCAGCCCTTTCTCCCCACATCCCAATAAATTTGACACACGCATGCAAATCCCTCCCTGCCTCACCCAAATATCTCCTTTGAAGGCTCATCCATTTCCAGGGAATCGATCAGCAGCTGCTGCACCTAACGCAGGCTGAGAGCTTTGCTGGCTTCTCCACGTGTTCACCCCCCATGCTCACCTGGGTGAAGGTCTCAGTCTGGATCTGCTCAAACTCCTCCAAGCAGACATGCTCGGTTAAGGCCGAGTTAAACAGAGACATGGCGGCTGCCTTGTTGCACTCATCTTGCACCTGTATAAGGAGAAGGATGACTTCTGGCCTGGTCAGGAGTGAGAGAAAGTTGAAATTTGCTCGTTGTTCATCAAAAGGATAATCTGGGATGGATACGAGCCCTGGTACCAAAAAAAAACCACCAAAAAATAAACACGTTATTGCCTGCAACAGCCATCCCAGCTTCTGTCTTGGAGAAAGAGTACAGCTCTCTTTTGGGACAGCACTCACGAAAAGGACTCTACTCCAGTGCCCAAGTCTTATCATGGAGCAGTCTCAGCAGAGGGCTGGGTGAAAGAGACATTCTGCAGCCTCCCATTAGGGGCTGAGAGACCTTCTCAGTCCCTGATGTTCTTGAGGCTTTGACTCATGAAGTTTCCATGAGAAAGAACACTGGACTTGAAGAATCTTCCTGCTAAGGCTTCAAGGCACAGCTGAGTCATCTCACCTGTGAGAGGCCACCTGTGAACCACCTCAAGGCATTCCAAACTTTGGAAGACTGAAGTGCAAAAAGTACACCTCCTCATCTTTTACTGTGGTCATTTTCCTCCAGTTCGGAACTCTAAAAGATCCTGAGTCCCCTTTCATATCTGAGGTATGCCATGGCTGAGCACAGCAAAGGAAAGGTGGCCGGTCCCAGCACAGTGCAGAGCAGAAGGCAGTTAAGCTAATTACGCTGCCATGTATTTGGTGCCATTAAGGCTCCACTTGCAGAGTTACTGCAGCTTGGCTGGTGGATGGTAATATGAATGTGCAAATATACTCTAAAAATGAGCACGCATACTCGAACATCTCATATAATCTCCTTCTGGTTCCCCTTATGAGCTTTAATCATTAACATGAACCTGAGAGTTTCTGCAACAAAGCCTGAATCCTATCAAAGACAAGAGGTCCTATCACCATGCTGAGTTCAAACTGCTTCCCTGTGTCCCATACCTTTCTCTGGTACTTTCTCCTCCTCTTTGTCTGGCAGGGTGACATAATAAAACGTCTGAGGTTTGGAAGAGACAACTCTGTCGAAGATCATCTTGTTCATGGTGCGTTCATAGTCTGATCTCACTTCTTTCTCCAGAGGGCACACACGGCCTAACACCCTGTTACAAGACATGGAAACAATGATAACCCACAGTGTCTGAGCAGAAGTATGTCTGCAGCTTTGCTGCAAACCCCATCCCTCACTCATTCCTCCTGGATTTGCTAGCCTAGAAGCTCACCTACTGCTGAACGCATCAGGAGAGCTGTGCAGACACTGAAGCAGCCAGCAAAGCTATCAGCTGGACACTTCATGACAGAGGCAAGTGGGCCCTAGGACTTGGACGACAGCCTTCTCCAGTGTCTTTTCAGATCAAAGCAAAATCTCCACTGGCAGTGTGCAGGGGAAAAAGCGTTACAGAGAGAAGAGGAAAAGACTAAGAACTGAGGAAGCCAGTTGGTAGTTCTGGAAAAGCTGGGCTCTATGAGCTGTCTTCCCAACTGTGGAACACGACACCAGTTTCCTCAGCCAGAACACGTGTATAAGTGCTGAAACCCTGCTCCGTTTGCCCTATAAAATCATCATCTTTCACCTCAAGCAGGCAGAGTACTTTTCTTTATGCCTCTATTTCTGCTCACAAACAGAGACTAATTACTCTTCCACTCTCTAGTGTAGGCTGGCAGACCATGCAGCGCTTCACACCTCCTTGTCTCTGAGCAGGGCAATCAGTCATGGCTGATTCCCAGCGACGCCACCAATGGCTCATGATTCATCAGCCCGGGGACTCTTAAAACACGTTCCTGATATGAGCTGCATCTCAAACAGACACTTGATTATATTCAGGTAGAGATCGCCTGTTCTGTTTGCTTCACTCTGTGCAGATCTTCTTTTGATTTGTTTTAGCAGCTGTTAACAGGTAGAAGAGTCACCAGCAGACAAACACCGACTCTGGGGACAACTGGTGGTCTGTAGATCAATTCAGCAGTGACTGATCTGTTCCCTGAAAGCAAGGTCAGCCAGGCCATTTCTGTCCAGCCTTCCTGCTGCTGAAGGACGCTCAGCTGCAGGTGAAAGCAGGGCTCAGTGCATCTGCATAAGAAGTACATCTACTTCATCTGGGAACACTGACAGATCACTTGTTCTGTGCATGTGTCCCTGGGCTCCTGTCCTACCTACTTCTGATACCGCTCTGGGCAAGAGGGTGGTGTGCATGTGCGCAGCCTGGAAAACAGATGAGATCCACAGTCTCTGAGTTGGATGCCCAAGATGTGTCTCCATTGTCACTCATTTTGTAGCCCTATGAAGCCCTACAATGTTAACAGACTGAAGGCTGAGACCCCAGACATGTACTTGATGCCTTACCTCTCCTCTTTCTCCAGCCTGGGTGTTTGCAAAGCCAACAGCTTCATACGCTCCAGCCATTCCTCACTGATGCTGTTTAGTCCATCTATGGGCATACAGTCCACATACAGGTTATACCGGAGCAGCGCCTCTGTCTTCTTACGCAAGCTGTGAGCATCAACTACCCGCTGTGCAAACACCTGGGGATCTTCGGCCAGAAACAGGAGGCAAACTCGTGGCACCCAGTACTGACAGGACAACAGTGGCGCTCTTCCTGGGAAGTGAAAGGAAAGCTTATAAGGGCTTACAGGGAGCGCAAACCTCAGAACGGCTTTGCAATGCTGACAGCAGCTTTTTGATGGACAACATAATTGGGCTGCCTTACTGGAGATCAAAATGAGGGGCCAAAGCTGAGGAGCAGGAGACAAAGAGCATGGAATTAGCAGCATCTCCAAACCTTTCTAAAGAGGGGTACTTCATCTTAATCTATCAACATACCACCACAAAACGGCATTGGCCCAGAAAAACCATTATTTAGCTTGTTTTGAAAGCAGGAAAGATGGGAGACAGAGAAAAAGGAAAGGTGTCTTTAAAGGGATGGCTTCAAACAGGTTGTCAAATTAGGATGCGGAGTTCTCTCCCCTGGAGGTTTTTCCAGACAGGTTAAACAGACACATCAAGACTGATAACACGGAGAGGAATTAAATTATGTCTTTCCCATCTTTACCTGGGACCAGAGTAATGGACTGGCTCTCAAAAAGCCTTACTTGAAACATACCTTCTGGAGTCATTCCTCCATTGAGGATGGGTCTCCCTGCTTCATCCCGCACTAGCCCATTCTTATCTGTTTTATGGACCAAGTAGAGCTCTGTCTTCTTGTCATAATCCAGAACACCAACATCAATCCAACTGTAGATTAACTTTTGGCTTTTGGAGTCCTCTGAGAGAATCAAGGATTAAAACAGGGTTAGTCCATTCTTCTGGAGGCTACAGCAAATGGACTTTCCTGATCAGAGTGGTGTGGCTACAGTCAAATCCATTTACTAGCTTGAAAGTCGGTCAATCTCACATAATTTCTATTGTGATCAATGAAATCATGAACTCAGGTCTTACAGCTTAGCATTTTCAACTCTTCGCACACACCAGAGCCCTCCATTTCCTTCCTCTTACCTCTGGGGGTTTCCTGTTGACCACCCTCCCACCGCCCGCTTCAGGCACTCCCACTCACTCTTTGCAGCCACAGTCTCATATTTGGGTCCTGTACACCCCTACCTCCTCTCTTTCAGCCCATACCTGGGGACACCTCTGCCTCCCGATTCCTTTACCCCTTGATCCAGGGGCCCTCTTGACCTACAGGGATCCTATTCTCCTTTGCCATGTGTAGCTCTGGCCCTGTGTTGTCCTCCACAATGAGTCCTCATTCTTCTAATTGGGAGTGGGCGTAAAACACTGTAACTTCTCCCCCAGCTTATTATTTCTCTGGGTCATTCTAACTCTTAAATGTCTGGATCCTCTTAAATGCTGAGAGGTGCTGACCAGGCAGATATATAAAGATATTGATGTCAATATAGATACAGGTCAGGACAGTGTTATACTGAAGATGAGAATGGATGTTAGTGGTCCCATCTCCCCAGGGCCTAGAGGGTCCGACCATGTGTGTGCAGAACAGCCCATCCCAGTTGGGCAGCGATCGGGTGCAATGCCCCCACAGCAGAACTCAGCTATCACATGCTGGCTGCCCCATGATCCACACAGCTGCTGTTTTATGCTTATGTTTTGCAGACAGCCAAGCCTCTGGAGGTTGGCCCCAAGCTGCAGTTAGTGTGAATGCCTGTTCTTATGCTTTAAAGCTAAAACAGATGTGTTGATATGAACTGCAGCCACAACTGGGCACGTGTACCTGGTGATGCCTGACTGGGAAGGCTCTGAGTGACAGGAAAACAATAGTGATCCACGCGACTTAATTTGCCGCAGAGTTACTACTTGGATTTTCACTGCAGTCTGAACTTGACTTCTGATCCTGCACTTGCAGTGAAATCCAGGCAGAACATGTTGTGTTCAAGCTAACTAAGTAAATTCATGATGACACCTACATATCAATAAAGCTAAATTTTGACTTAACTGACTTCCAGGAACAAAAACGGGAAGGGGAAAAAGCAAAGGCTACTTTTAAAGAAGTGGAAACAGTCCAGAGCAGCACCAACAGCCACTAAGATCCCTGGTCTCTGTCTGCCTGAGCCTGGTCAGAATGAGTTATTGCTTTTTCTGCTATTCAGAGCTGCATTTGTCAGAATCTACATGTTCCCTCCTGCTGAACAGGCTTGTAATTGTTACTGTTGGCTCATTCATTCAAGCTTTACCATGTCCCAGTACATCATCAGTAGGTAAAAGAGCTTTTCCCGGCACTGGCTTTCTATCACAAGATCCTGGCTCCAGTCCTAGCGAGATCCACTCTTCTGGAGTTCGACAGTCATACTCCTTGTTGTCAAATATCTAGAAAGCCAGGACATGAGTGAAATAAAATCTTACTTCAGAGAGAAGAAAATACCTGACACAAAATTTCATGAAAGGAAAATTAATATGCAGTTCCCAAATGGGCTACAAAAAGAGAATACAGTCCAGGCGGAAAAGCTTTTCTCAATAATCTTCTCCCAAACAGCAATATCTGTACCTCTAGCTCTTTCCTAGGGAGCAGAGATCACCACCTAGAGAGCTCTCACACAATACTACTACTGACTACTGCATCCAGGAGGAAACACGAGACAACAATTTTTCTTTGGATACATAAATGACAGTGAGGAGCATCCTCAAGGACTATTAGTTCTGATGGAAGTTGTGGGCACCCTGCAGAAGACGTTCAGCATCTTGCAGAGACCCTTCAGGGCCCAAATCTGCTCTAACGCAGGTTTATTGCTTGTTGTATCAGTGATGCCTGTGTCCTGCAGTTCTCAGAAACATCCTGTGGTATGAGCAGTGAGCTAGATCACATGCTCTCTTACCTTTAACGGGAGGTAGATGGGAAAGATGGGATCTGCCCTCTCTGCAATAGTTGGCATATTGTCAGGATCATAGTGCCTTGGCATCAGCTGATTGGAGTCTATCCCCTTGCTGGCTAAGAGCTGAGCAATATCAAAGCTGAGATACAGACGTCTTCTCCTGTTTTAAAGCAGATGAAGAACAACCTCTTAATGTGCCTAGAAGGGCTCCCACGCCTACAGCTCCACTTTTCGGTCATGCGCCCCATACGTGTATAGTTCTTCATCTATAGAACAGAAATAGTTCAGTTGGAAGGGACCTACAATGGTCATCTAGTCTAATTTATAAATTATATAGATGTACTACTGTACTAATATATTATGCACATTATAGAGCAGACATAAAGAAATTAAAAAAGAATGAGAAAAAGATTAAATAAATGCTATTATAAAAAAAATAATCTTTTATTCCCACATCCCATGGAATTGTCTTGTACACTCCTTGCAGTGTGCACGCCCCCACTTCAGAGACCACTGCTTTACAGGATAGTGTTTTCCTTCAAAGCAAAAATCAACACCCTAATCTGCTGTCTCCATTCCATAGCGATGTCTCTAGCTGCCTCCTGGTTACTTACCTCTCTATCTCAACCCTGCGAGGACATTGCCCTGGAAGCACCTTGAAGGCAACCTGCACTTTGGGCTGGAATGACTGTGCTGGGAAATCTGACTCGATGAGTTTCTCAGTGGTTGGTCCAATCCTTTGCTTATCCAGGATACTTGCAAAGTCCTCAGGCATCTGGAAGGTTGTGACTAAGAGACAAACATACGTCTGAAACCACCAGACATCACTCTGCTTTACATCCACACACACAGGAGGACTGTGCTGTCTCCAGGGCTGTCAGCAGAAGCCACTTCACTGGATTTGCGAGAGAAATCAAACAGACACCAAATGCAAAACAGAAAGGAAGACCTTTTTTCCTTCTGCAATAAGTCGTTATGGTTTTCCAATATTGAAATGATGGCACAGAAGCAGCCTCCACTGAGATTTACTATCACACACCTTATTATGAGGCCAGGAACTGACCTGGCTCTAAGGAGCTCTGTTCTGTTCCCAGCTTTGCTACAGCCTCTCGGTGTGATCGTGGACAAGCCACTGTCTCTAGTGCATGGCCTCCCTCGCTCTCGGAAAGGGGCGGGGATCCCTGCCTCCCCGGGTGCTCCGAGACCAAGAGTCAGTCGTAGCTGGGAAGAACTTGGTCAAGATGGTGATAAAGGGCTTGTGAATACTGCAGGAGAGAACAAGCCGCTCAGGTCATCTTTATATGAAGTTGCTATTCATGCCTTACTTGGGACAAACCTCTCCTCAGTTTTTCCGAAGCGAACCTCCCACTCACATCAGCAGTGGTGTGAGAAAACATCGAGTTAAACAGCTAACAATCTCACGATTTGGCCAAACGTTCTGAGCGGAAATTTGGACTAAACAAAAAGTATACATTTCCAAGAACTGGCTCAAATTAAACCGTGTCATTTACCCCATAAATAAAACAAACTGTTTATATTGCTAAACAAGCCACAAATAATAGAAGAGCAGCAAACTGGGAATTTGAAACTTAACCTAAATGAAGTAATTGCATGCAAGCTTTAAAAGCACTATTCCCTACACAGAGATAAGCGTTGAGCTAAAAATAGATTTCAGTGGAGTGAGAGCTTTTTATTTGATGAACTTTCACACTTTACAAGGAGAGACTTAAGGTTCTGGCTTGTAAGCAGGTATTTTGGATGTCAAGCTTTGGGCCCAATCCTTCACCCTGCTCCATGTGCTTCTGCTTGCACCATGGATGCGACCCCTTGATTTCAAAGTAATTGTGCAGAGCAGTCAATAATCTGAAGCCAGGCATGTTTCAGGACGATCAGGAATAGAAAGGGTCCAAGAGGTCATTCCCTTGCCCTTCTTAAATGTCCCCTGACACAATCCCCATAGCTATCCTAGCCCGGAATAAATATGATCCTAAACTTTTCCATTGTCCACACCAACATGGACACTTAGAACAATGTAGAGGAATCTCTAAAACGCAGAGGGTTTACTATAGCTCCTTCAGCCTCATGCATATCTCTTGCTTGGGGTCTTTACAGAATGGCCCTGATTTATATTTGTTGTCAGGGAGCACAGCTGTTCCAATTTTGTCACTTCATTGTTGCAAAATCCATGGCACCATCCATTATGGCACTTTGTGCACTATCAACTATTTATGTCAATACTTAGTGTTTCATTTGCATTTACATTTCCAGCTTGATAGCTTCTCCCCCCTTGAAGAAGCAGCAGATCATAAATAGAGATCTGTTTCCACTTGTTAGGGATGAGTCTAGCTTGTCAAGATTCACTTGAGGATGCATTCATTTGTCCTCACTCTTGAAAATAAATGTCACTTATAAGCACAGGAAGGTGGTATATATAGTTACCATCTTTCTCTAAGACTAAAATCCTCTCACACACACACACTTTTTCCCCACCTGCTGCCAGGCTATGATCCATATGCCCAGGAGTGCTCCAGGGGCCAGGTAAGCACTGGCAGACCTTCCAACCATGCTCTGTTTCTGTATTTGAGCATCTATGATACAACAAGCTCTTGTAAGGAGGTGGGACCAGCAGCCCCCTATACACAAAGACCCCTTGCATCTAGGGAGAACAAGCTGCTCTGGGGCACTGTTGGATGCAGAAGGAATAAATGAGAGAGGCCCATGATTTTGGCTATGGGTGTCCAGATCCTGAGTACAGCGCTCGTAGGCAGGTCCCATTTTCACAGGAAAGGGGCACTGCTGGTTCCATACACAATTATAATGTGTGCAAATTCAGTGCAAATTCAGGACCAACCTCCCCTAGGCAGCAATGCCACCTACCCTGAACGCTGGGGAGATATATCCAGGAGAAAAGGGAGCAGAGTTTTACCACCCAGTCAGATCACTTTGCTCCACCTCTAAATGAGATTCACTTTTCACGAGACATTCAAGCAGCTCAGCACCACTCCCGGCACTGACAGGAGAATGAAAGCAGAGCACTAACCTAGAGTCACCAGCCCACTTCCCAGCACGCTCAGTATAAGCAACCTTAAGAGTTCTGGCCCCATTTCTTGCCACGCCAGGTTTCCTCTCAGTATATTTACCTTCAGGGGTGTGCTGCTCGAGGTTCGCCTGGCTTACCAAAGAGTGGTACATGCGGGGGCCAGCACAAACATCCTGAAATGCAGCATGTGAGGGAAGCGTCAGAGAGAGCAGAGCACAGCTGTGGCACAGTGAAAGGGTGGGTTGCAGAGGTCCAGAGAGAGAGTGAGACTGTAAGACCCACTTCACCAGAGCTTTAGGGACAACTGAGACTGTGAATTCTGGTCAGAAAAGGCTCAAAGAGGCACAAATACCCGGAAACTTCAGCCCAATGCACAAAGGGGCAGGGGATTTTTCAGCAGAGTACAGCCTGGTGTCAGCTCAAAATGTGGATCAGGGGCTGATGAGGCAGGCGGTCATTAGGGTTTTACTTCCAAATATGACCTGCAGTCACAACTGTATGTGTGCCCTGCCATGCTGGCATCCTAAACCCGGGCAACACCACGACAACACAGATGGCATTGGCCATTGAGGAAGGCAACACAGCGATCATCAGGAAGAGCCTTATGGCTTCACTTTGTGAGGGTCAAGGTCTTGCACATAGGGCTCTGATCAAAACGAAGGGCTAGGACCTAGGGTGAAACCTGTATTTCTCCATACCAGGTGTACTGTAGGTCTTCCCATTTCAGAAGGACAGTGGTAAAGAATTGATCTTTGCACCTACCCTTGAGATGTTGGAGGCTCCTGGAGTGAGGACATCACCATAGAGCTTCTTTTGCCTAAAGGTGGAGAGTCTTTTTGGCCCCTGTTTGCACATATCGGGAAACAAGAAACTTGTTCCTTGACTGCAGTCACAGCCTGAAGCCTGATTACTGATATTGGGAGGCCTGGGGATCCAACCCAGAGATTCTGTCAAATCCTTCTTTGCTTTTTCCATCTTCTTAGGAGAACAGTGCTACGATGCAACCCTGTGCTCACTAGAGTGGAAAGACATTGAGCCTGTTAAACATTCAATCTTTGGTGCTCGTCCTCACCCTCCCACCGTGCTGCATATCGTTGGCTTGCTAAGATGAGTGGGTAACAAGGTAGGTTGGACCCCCTGCTTTGGTACCAAGTGGTGCCTCTGTGACCTGGGGAACATCAGTCTCACGTGGCTGACTTGATGGCTCACTAACCCTGGGGAAAGAGAGCACTTTATTATTCCAAATGGGTTTTGAAGGGGGAAAACCAGCAGTATATGCATGAAAAGCTGCTTTCCTGAAGCAGCAGGGGCTTCCCAGATCTGTGGCAGCATTCAGAAGGCTGCCAGAATCTGAGTAAACTGACACTACAAGAGAAATGCTACTTCTGCTCTACGCAAATCCCTTAAAAACCTTGTCACACTTGACTCCAGTGGGAATAGACTCCAGCCTAGATACCAACACAGCTACTCCCAGGTGTAAAGTCTGACTCTTTCATTTAAATAATTCAGGAAAGATGTTTAAGCATCACGTAACGAATATTAAAATATAGCCAGAAGCTCCCCTCTCTCTCCTCCTGCAAGGGATATTTTTGCTGATGATCTCAGCTCACAAATAATTTCTACCCATCCACCTTGGGAGACTCAAGTCCAAGCAAATATCACAGCTGTACAGCTTTATTTTATAAAAACCTTTGCGCACTGAGAAATACTAATTAAGAGAAGCCCTCAGACTTCTGACACAATGACACTGCAGCCCATGATTTTAGGCTTCTCTAAACACAGAGATTACTACTGTAAGTAATTAGTACAGCTAAAGTGACACAAGCCCCTCCAGCCTGCACACACACGCACCGATGTGATGATGTACACATACTCACATATCTTATTCCTATAAATTATGAGTCAAAGCTCTGTGTGATGTCTCTCAAGGATACTCTGAGTGCAATATGGCTTATTCATCAATTCCTGCTCAGGGTTAGACCCAGACTCCTCATCCAGCCCTACCTGACTAACAGTTTGTGTCCTGCATCATTGCCAGGACCCACATGTCTGCCCTGCTGAATTTCAGAGGCCAAACCTCTGCAACAGGCTGCTACACGGGAACCTTCCAGCTTGCCAGAGCTAAGCATCAGAAAGACCTTGTCTGGGCTGGTAGGACTCAGTAGTACCTGTCTGGAGTCTCATCCAGACATGGAGGTGACAACACGGCATCCCTTCCTGCCACGTCCTCTCTGCTCTGCTTTTGGATGGAGTGAAGACTCTGTCCATCCTATACTCTTGATCAGAAAGGGCAATGTTTTCTAATTTTCACCTTGCTGCCTGTCTGCAAGAATGAATCGGGTACACTCAGCAGAGAAAGCATGACACGCGTGCCAGAGATAACTGTGCTGCTTTATTACTGCAGGTTCAAGCCAGTGCACAATTTTGAGAGGTTGATTCAAAAAAGAAATCAGATAATAAATCAAGGTTACCATGATGCGAATCCTTTAAGTGAAATGGAGTAAACGAACAGATTGGAGAGACTTGGGAGACAAGATCAATAATACCCCCTCCCCTTGTTCAAGATAGAAAATCTCAAATATTTCTCCTCTCAGCTTCTCTGTGGTGCAGCAACTAGAACCTCGTACCCTGAAAAATGAATTTTCCATGGAGGATTTTGTTTTTATTAGCTATTTCATGCTCTGGCCATATCTATTTTAGCAGCCCAGCAGGACTGATTGCTATCAGCCAAGATCCAAGGGTTCCTGATGAATCACTGCTGGACCGTTTCGTGCCTGCTGCACTGGCACAGAGAACAGCAGCAAGGTGGAACAGCCCTGGGGTGGCTCTCCTGATGTGTCACCGCAACATCCTCTTCCTGGGAACAGGAGCAGAGGTGGCAACATGACTTGCTGCATTTTTACCTCTTAGCACCCCAAAAAAAGCTAACTCTGGAATGCAAGGTTCATCTGAACCTTTACTGGGGTGAGCAATTGAGCCCACTCCCGATTCAGCAGGACTGGCTATCTCTGCCTAGAACCAAAATGATGTGGATGTTGCCAATGATGGCTGAGTTCCCGCAATAGGGAAAGTGTGCACTGAGCCTGCCCACAGCACACCTAACTCTTCACTGCTTTGCTCCCCCTGTGCTCACCCTCCATAAAGTCCTTCCCGAGCACTTATCTCAAAATAAAACAAACCCCTACTGAGTGTCCAGCTCAAAACATCCATCTATCACGCTCTCCCAGCTGCACAGAGGGAGGGTCTGGTGTTTGTAACTGCAAATAAACCTGACACACACCATCCAAAATAAAGAACAAAACAAAGCCTCCAAAGTTTTCCCAGCAATTCCCCAGACAGACGAGTAAAACAGCTTGTCTGAGTGTGTTAAAACTGATATACAAATGGGAGAACTGCTAAGCACAAAGGGAATCCTACTCTCCCGCCACCCCGGCTGCTGGGACGTGGCCAGGGGTTCCAGCAGGGTTTCCCAGAGCTCAATGGGGAGCTCGCTCCGGTGCCAGCCTCCAGCGAGGGGGTGCTTCAGTGCTCCCACCCAGCTCTCGTGAACAGTCTCCAGGTTGGTTTAAAAGACCTTGTCTCTTTTATTCAGCCTAGCTGCTGAGCCAGGGGTTTATTGCAGAGCAGTTCACACTTCCACAGCCTTTAACTCTACTGATGGCACCTCCTGTCTCCTCACTCCCCAAAACAAGGACCAGCAGGCAGACTGCCCTCCCCACCCCCCATCCGAGGGTGACCCCAGACCCTCACCCCCAGGCAGCAGAGCTCGGTGTGGATTGCTGAGGCAGCCAGGGCTCGGGTTGCAATGGGAAGGGAACACCTTCCATCTCACCGGGAGCACACAAGGGCAGCTCGAGCCTTCAGCCAGCAATGGCCCATGGTGAGAAACAACCCAGGGCCCTGTGTGTCACACTCCGGCTGCTGCGGCCGCATTCCGCGTTCGCAGCCTTCAACCCCTTCCCACTCGGTGGCCCTTCCACAAGGGGAGGTTCAAAGCTGGGATAAGGAGAAGAGATGTCTCCTGAGAGCAGACCCTCAGCCTCCCTCCATAACCCTTCACTCTGCTGCCCCTATATATTCAGGAGCATCTCTCCACTCTTCAGTGGCAAACATCAGCCTGCACCAAGCTGTCCCAGGTTTAGCTACAATAAGCTTTGAAAAGCTGTTCACCACTGCTGAAACACCTATCTTCCTGGCAGCTCAGTCATGCTCTCTCACACCTGAAAAGCATTTTTCCTAGATACACCAGGTGCATTGTATTATGCTAAATTGAACTATTCAAAATGAGAGCATACTCTAATAGCATTGCTGACACAACATTAGCTATAGCGTCTGTGTGTCATCGTGGCAAAACTATAATTACAATTTCTCAGTAAATCCAGGCTTTTCATATCCAAGTCAAACTCCCACATGTCTTTCTCACTGTCTGGTATGAGCTTTTTGATCTGTTGCCTCTACTTTGATTCTTTGATCCAAAGCTTTGACAAAATGGACTTTTTTCTGTCAAATAAGGTTCAAAACAGCTAAAAATTGCAACAGAACAAGAGAAAAGTACTTTAAAAATAATCTAACCCCAAAGCAAAACTGCAGATTGAAATCTAGTAGTCATTTATCTGAAATCTGTTTATCTATGGACTGGACAAAACCACAACTACAGCACCATCCAGACACCAACATGTAGAAATTCCTTCTTCTTGTAATTTGAGCCAGATAATATAAGCTCTGACAAGGCAATGCGCTCTCAAACTGCTTTAAACATTATCCGCTACTTCAAATCTCTTCTACTTTAAAAAAGTAATTTCGAGTTTTATAACAGCCCATTCCCTCCAACATTTTGCGTGGTTTTAAAATTGATTTTCCTCCGGGTTTTTAAATGCATTCCTTTCTCCGTGGGAAAGCACCACACAACGGCCACCAGAACCTGCGTACGCAGTGGGGGAAACAGCAAGAGTGACGGCAAACGGTGTTCTCATTACAGAGGACATTAACGACCAGGTTACACCGCACGCTCTGAGGTTTCAGCCACGGCGGGTGCTACGAGACACCACAGCAAGGATTTAGACCGTGACTCCCGACAACGCCCGTTCTGTCGAGCACAACAGCCCCGGTCGCCAGCGGGGTGCGGGAGCAGCAGCCCCAGGGCAGTCGCTAATTGTGGGGATGGGACAGAGCCAGGCACCCCGCAGAGCAGCCCACCAACCCCAGCTTTGCACGAGCGGAGGGGGACACCCACTTATGCTGGACCGGGGAAAACACGAGGGGTGATCCTCATAGCCCACACCTGCGTGTCCGTTCGTCTGTCTATCCGCCTGCCCGGCCCCCACCCCCCCGCCATTGTCCTGCCCGTCCAGGCTGCTTTCCTCCCCCACCGCGAAGCCCAGCCAGGAGCGGCCTCATTCCCCGTTCCAGCCCCTCCTTAGACCCCGGAGCCCCGGGCTCACTCCCGGCCGAGCCTGCGGCGGCACTGCCCGGAGCGGGGGACCCCGGCCCGGCCGTCCCCGGCGGGCGGTACGCACCGGCCGGCCCGCTGCGCCGCGGCTGCACGTAACCCCCGCCGGCAACGTTGCTACGGGACGAGAGAACAGGCACAACAGTCCAGCTCGAGGGGGTGGCTCCCCCCGCGCCGGCGGTTGGGCTGGTCCGGGGGAGGCGCCGGGCAGCGCGGGCCGGGCAGCCGCATGCCCGGAGAAGGGGGAGCCGGCTCCTCGGGCTGGGGGGCTTCCCGGGGCAGCTGCGGGCAGAGAGCGGCTGCCGGGGTCCCCACTGCCAACTCGGAGCCACCAACGCCACCTAAGAGCTGCCACAAAGCCCCCAGTACCGCCTCGGAGCCACCATCACTGAGCCAGCCATCACAAGGTCGCCGCAGACACACCAGTGCCATCTCCGAGCCCCCACCACTGAGCCCCCATAGAGCCCCCCCTGCCACCTTAGAGTCATCACTGCACTATCAGTGAGCTACCACCATGATCGCCCCAGGGCCACCCCGGAGCTGCCATAGGGCCACTACAGAACTGCCACCAGAGGCCACCGCCACTGATGTGATATCACTGCCACCAAGCCACCAGCACCACAGAGCCACCATCAGCTCTGACCTTCCAGGGCTGCCAGCCCCAGGATGTGGGTGCTGAGCCATCCCACGGAGGAGCTGGTCTATCCCACGGAGGAACTGGTCTCCAGCGAGTGCCTCTGGAGGCAGCCCCCATTCCCTATGCAAGGGATGTGAGGGGCTGGGTGTCTGCTTCTCCGGTGGCACCTTCCATGCCAGCTGGCTGCCAGCCCCACCGGCAGCTGTCCCGGAAGGTCCAGCAAATCCCTGTTTCAACCCATCCCCAAAAACATTGTAGGTGGGCAGGTTGTGGGACGTTGAGCTGCATGATGGCTTGTCTACAGCCAAGCTTATGTGCCCATGGAATTCTTGAGCAATCATATCTAGAGGGTCATTTCACGTGCGGACGTGTGTTTACCACCAATGTGCTACAATCCTGGAGAACACATCGCACCCTGCCCAGGGAAAGGTGGCACAGGGAAGGTCCCAACCAGCTTGTCCATCAGGGGTGAGATGGTGGGGAAGGGACAAGCAGTGCCAGCCCTGCGGGGGAGTGAGGTTTGGATTATTTTGGGGGAGATGGAAGAGATGGAAGGAGCAGAAAGGAAGGATTTTGAGAGGGGAAAACAACAACAAGAAAACACACCACAAAAAACCCCACAAATCCAACCAACCAAACAAAACATAAGAGATCTACTGGGAAGGATGGCAAAGGGCAGAAGAGGAGAAGGAAAGGATGAAGCAGGAGACCAGAGACCAGCCAGTCCCCTAGTGCAGGAGGGGACCCATGGGCAGGTAGATGGGCAGGGGCTGCTTTGTAATCACTTCGCCCCCCACACCTGCCAGCCCTGCCCAGGCAGGCAGAGAGCTGAGAGTGAGTCCTGCTGCTGCACAGGTCTGCACCCGGGGGAGGTATGAGCCCCAGAAACCAGGACTGGAGCAACAGGGCTCTGCAGGGCTCCCTGCAGACAAAACACCCAGCAGGCTGGCTGGCCAGACACCTGTCTGGCCTTGCATGGGGGCAGAGGGTCAGGCAGGGTGGTACCAGGGCTGGGGTGAGGGGACATGCCACGGGGAGGCAGCAGAGCCCAGGTGATGGGCACCGGGTCCTCTCACTGACTGGGCACTGGCACCAGCTCGGCACTGGATGCAAAAGGCCTGTGAGTCAAGGGTGGAGGAGGCACTTGTACCATCCAAAAATTTGCAAGCAAGGGGATGTGAGGTTTGGGCAGAGAGAGGTGCAGGCTGAGCCTTGAGGCTCACAAGCTTCTCCCAACAAGAAAGCTCCCTCCCAGCAATGCTCAGCTCCTGCCAAGGCGTTCTCCGGATCACCTTGGTGCAGCAGGGAGGTCTCTGCGGACTCGCACCCCATGCTGGACTGCCCCTGACCCTGCTCAATGCAGCGGCTGCTGGAGAAACTCCCAGGTGTAGGTACTCTGTCATACTGCTGTCATACTGCCAGCCTCATCACTATTTAAGAAGGGAGCACATGCTGGCTTGCCTTGATTAGGTTTGATATAATTACAGCTCTTGCTGGGGTTCCCAGGAGTCACATCCCAGATTCTTCTGGCTGGGAAGAAGCGATGGTGAAGTCCCTTTGCATGGGAAAAGTATCCAGCCACTTCACACCTGCTTTGCCTCCCCTGCAGCAG
Organism: Nesoenas mayeri; assembly: GCF_963082525.1. NCBI lineage: Eukaryota > Metazoa > Chordata > Aves > Columbiformes > Columbidae > Nesoenas > Nesoenas mayeri. The sequence continues at coordinate 7,305,598 of NC_137560.1, forward strand.
GTTGGGATTTAGAGGCGGGCTTGCTGTCCCTGCAGTTGGCTGTGCTTCATTTTTGACCAGGCTTTCAAAGTTCGACACAAAATGCTTCAGCAAGACAGGAGATGAAAGCCGAGCTGCTTCAACTGGCTGGGCCTTCACAAACCCACCAGGCCAGAACAGCGAGCAGACAGGTGTGTGAGCCACCCCGCTCTCCACCCGTGTGCTGCCATGACAGATGCATTTCCGGACCTGCCTTCAAAAGGGCTTTCTGATTCCCCAGAGACTCACTCCCAGGGGATGCAGCAGGGTGCACCAACACCATGTCCCGCTTCCACGGGTGCTCCTTTAGCCCAGGATGTCCAGGCAGGGGAGTGTGAGACCCCATCACTTGCAAAAGGCAGGTTCGGAGTGGCAGTGGCCGCAGTCAGAATATCTGAGCATCTCTGTGATTTTTCCTTCTAGCATCAGTTCGAGCTGAGATACTGTCCCCAGCTGTGCCACCACAGAAAGCTTAGCATTGTCTTTCTTCTGACAGTCCTTCTTCCTGTTCCTTTTCTGTCATGGGCTCTTTTGAGGCCACAGATCCACCCATACTTACAGGTGATGCTGAGTTCCAAAGCTAATGGTTCTTTAAGAAGAGGTTCCCAAGTCCCTGCTGAAACAGGCTGATCAGTGACTTACCCGCAACTTTCCCTAAGGCGAGGCTGTTTTGGGAGAAGGAAAACACTGCTCTCCCTGTCCAACCAGGCAGATGACTGGTGTGGTGAAAGCATGAGCAGGTGTTAGCAGGGTCTGGACCCACAGTAAGGGAGAGGGCTCTCATCTCCTCCAGTTGCCAGACATGAGAATCAGTCCAGTTTCAGTAGGTGTTAGGATGTGAGCTGGCACTGGGAAGGGGAAATATATGTAACGTGCAAATGGTTTATTCTGTCTCTGAAGCTCTTTTCTTGTTGAAGAGCCCAGCTCCTTTCTTTCATTGTCCATGAGCTGTTGAAACCACCTTTCCTCCCATTCACTTTTACTCTCTTGGCTCTCAGGCATCCATCCCAAAGCAACAGCTCAGAAAACAACATTGCCAGGGCAGCATACCACAGCAAAGCTCACTTCTACAGAGAGCAGCCTTCTTCTAGTTATGGGAGGAATAATTAAATATCAAAAATTCCCACTTCTGTGGACCTTAGAGATGATGTGCTGGTTGCTTTGTTTCATCACTTGCACATACCTGACGTGGGTGGCAGGCCCTTCAGATTTAGCAGTGTTTCCGTACTCACCCCCCTACATGTTGCTGAAGGTGTAAATGATCCTCAAAGCACAAGGCCACTGGAGAATAAGGCTCTAGATTTCTCTGTCTCCACACCTACATGCCTTCCCACACACAAGATACAGCATTAATCTAGAGTAAAACACTACATGTTGATAATGCTAACAGTACATTTGACAGAAACTCCTTAGATCGAACCCCGGAATGCAAACTCACAAGAAAGTCACAAAGCAGGGACAGTCAGGACAAGGTCTGGCTTCATGGCACCTGTGCCCTTCTAAAGAAGCAGTTTGATTCTAGGAAGGTGATATCAAGCCTGATTCACCTTATATTCCTCCTACTTTCAACAGCACTATCAGTGCAAGGCTGTTACCTTGAATTCAGGCAGGCTGGGACCAGAGGAGCAGTTCATAGCAGCCAGCTGCAAATTCAGTGTTTTCCAACAAGTTTTCACTGCAGCCTCAAAAAGTGAATGAGATTTTGACCCCAATAGAGTGTAATTTTTTGTTGCTTAGCTTCCTCCCTAACCCACGCCACCAAGTAATCTCCCCAGGGTACGTCCTTTCACATTCGGGCTCACACTGTCAACCCAGCCAGAAGGTTGCCCCCAAGGGCTTTGCAGGCAGAGGTTGCTTCTCCAAGGAAGGTGCACAGAATGTGTGGGGCTGGCCAAAATTGGAAATATGACAGTGAGGATTGCCAGGGCCAAGCCTGAAGAGGCGGGGAGTGGTGGTGATGGAGAGGCTAAGCAAGCCTCAAGGACGAGATCTCAGCAGGGGCAGGCAGAGAAGCTCACAGTAGGCATCTTTTACACAACTGGTTCAGGCTCAGCTGAAATGGCCAGAACTGTCTCGAACACAATGCTGCTGTCTTCTCCATAGGGCTGCAGGTAGAAGGAGCCTGTCAGCCACCAGTGAGCTGGGAGACTTTTCCAGAAGAAGACTATATGTTGTTTATAGGGACTTTGATTCCAGAGAGGGTTAGCAGCAGCAATGCTCTTGAAGATCCCACCGTCTGGCTTCCAAACCCCTTGGGGTTGGACCCTTAAATTCCTCAGAAGCTCCAGCCAGATAAATGGTCAGATTTCATGTGGCCTGAGGTGACATGCAGACAGGTCATTTGTCAGGACATGCACAGGGGGCTTGGAGCTCCGTAGGTCCCCCAATAAATATGGTGCAGGCACTTCCCCGTCTTCCTTAAGAGACAACATCAAAATGGAGCCGTCAGTCTAACCGCTGGCACCCAGGAGCATCAAGGTAGGTGGTTGTAGCCTTTCAATTGCTGAGAGGGAACTGTTGACAGCAGTGACACAAGTCATCTCAGGTAAGAATACAAGGGTCTGCCTCATGAGGAAGCCAATATGCCCAGTCTGTATTGGGGAGGAGGTAGCCTGAGAGGTGATATTTCCTGGCATTCTTCAGCAATTTCAGAGATTCACATATAAGCACTCTTCAAGCATGCAAAACACAGCACTCAGGAGGATATAGATAGAGCCTGCTCTCTTCTAGGAAATTTATCACCCGCCCCCAGCGAAAATGATCCCAAAAGAACTGCAAAACATTTCTGAAGAGCTACGAGCAGTCTTACAACTCAGGCATTCCCACACAACGTACAGGGACTGAGGTCCTCAGATGATTAATTTGGAATGACCAAGGAAGTCCAGCGGGACGCCTACACTTTTATCATTTTTTTTTTAATAGCATCAGGAGAAGTGACTTGCTCACTTTTAGAAAGTCTAGAATCTTTCCTTGAAGCTTCTAGAGGAACATCAAGCTTTTCACAAGGGACATCTTGGCTCCCCACCATAAGAGCACCTGCTGGGGGGTGTGGGGAGCTCTGGTTCAAGTCTGTGGTCTGGACTAGAACCATCAGGCTCAATATTATATCTCCTCTCAGCAGGTTAGAGTCAAAATAGTCTGATTTTGAGCAAAAATGCCATCCCTTGCTGACAAACAGTAACAGATTCCTGTGAAAAGCCCTTCTTTCAACCAACTGCCATTTGATCAAGGAATCCTCAATCTGTTCAGATATTTTCCACTTGAAAGCACACACCAAAAGCTGGGAGAGATCCCCATCTGAACAGCACCACTTCAGAAGCTGTACAGAGCAGGGCCTGAGCCGGTGTGCTGCACAGAACAAAATCAATGCATTTCTTTGCACCAGACCTTAGAAGAAATGTGACACCATCAGAAGCAGAGATTCAAGCATGCCAGTATGTTAGAGTGGCATCTTTAAACACAAGAGGACAAAATGTTTTTGCATTTACAGTGACTTCAAAACATACCTTCTAGACATTTGTTCATCAGGTGATTTATGGCACCAGGTGCCAGCCTGACTTCCTGCCATCAGTAACACAGCACTGTCAATGTCTGGGATTTCGTATCATTTATCTGGCTGGTCCATCTACTCTTGAAGTACCTTCTCACTTAGCAGTGAATTTTGCTGTAAAGAGCCCTCTCAGACACAGAAAACCAACTAAAAATACTTATTTTTAGCAAAAAAGCAAAACCTCAAGTGTTATTTGCTGTTTTCCATTTGATTTTTGTATGCAACTGATTGTTGTAGCAATGTAAATGTGAATATGAATATACATATGAAACCCAGAGGAGAATGGAAGTCAAGCTTGGACATAACCTTTTGTTGCAAATCAGCCTGCCCACCCTGCACCACGTATAAAGGGAACTGCTGGGAGGAGATTCCTTAAGCTTAAGGTTGAGCTGCTTCTGGCCAAAGGAAGCGTCGCCCATTTAGTGAGTGCCAAGCCTTTTTGCTCAGTGGAAGGAACAGAGCTCAGTGTAGCCAAAATCCAAAGGAAGCCATGGGTTTGTGCTGCTCGAGGGAGACATAACTGGGAGAAACTGAGCAATCAAGTCAGAAGAATTATAGCTTTCAGATGCATATCGTCATCTCGCTAATTCCTACCTCTCCCCTACTCCCTCCTCTGCTGACGCTCCAGTCCCCACTTCAATACCTGTCAGGTCCTTTTAGAGAGCTGACATTTCCATTCCTGACATTTTCTGCAGCTCCATCTGGGAATTAACGGCCGGATATTAGCAGCAATGGGGCCGTTTATCATAATTAGTCTCATGAAGCTACCAAGCATCCAACTATTTTTCATCAGCACCAAGGAAATAAACTGCAGAACCCAGCAGACGAGACGGACGATTTATTTATTGATTGATTTATTTTTGTCTGTCAGGATGTGGCTTTAAACTTTGTCGAGATGAGCAGTGTTTCTTGAAGGCAATGACGACATCAGGGCTGGCTTGCCTAGGGTGTGCAAGCTGCAGAGAAGAGGCCTGGAACCCCCTTCCCCAAGACAGCGAGGAGGCATTGGTTACCCTACATCTGCTTTAGCTTCCCACTGATATAAAATGACAAGTGGCAACAGGTTGAGCCCTGGCTGGACAAGCTCAGGAAGAGACAGTCACTCACACACGATGGCATCACGAAGGAAAGCCATCTCCAGCCATGCCTTTTCTTCCTCATCAGGAAAACAAACCAAGGGTGCCATTTACCCCACGGGAGGTGGTTCACAGACCAGCAGCTCCAGGACTGTCATTTGGCTGGGTGTGCCAGGTCAACCTCAGACCTTAATGCGAAAAGGAGGATGCTGCAGACAGCACACATGTCTCTGTCACATTCCAGAGGTGTCTTGGAATGGACAAAACTGTTTTCCTACGTCGTGCTACTTGGAGCAGGGTGAAGTACTGGCTTGTTGTCTTCCTTCCCCAGATGATCAGCAGGGAAGTGCAGGGAGGCAAAGTCTCATGCACAAGAGAGATCAGACCGGGTCCCCTGCGGGTAGGGGAAGACCCTTGGAAGGGTCTTGGAAGGGCTGGGATTCACCATCTCCAGAGGAGATGAGGTCCACCCAGTAGTAGCTAACACCCACTGCACTCTCGATCTTGCTTTGTAGAGGCCAGCACAATACACTGTATTTCTGTGAGCACTACACTGTGTTCTGAGGGCTTGGGTACTCAAGAAATAGATCAGAGCCTGCAGTCCTCTCCGGGAATAGCTGGTCATTGAGATCCACCAGATGTTGCTATCCATCCTGATGGCTACCATGCTGAGCAAGAAGCTATTGCTGGTTTCAGTAGCTCTTCTACCACCCTACAAGTCTTGACAACCATCTCAGAAGTATCGAACGGAAGGAGACGAGAGACCCCTGCAGCGGTCAGCTGCCTTGTACTGCACCGCTCTGCACGGCTTGTAGTCTGCAGCTGGAGCTCCTCTGCTGGCAGCCCTTCCCTGTCTAAGCAAGAAATGAGAAATGCAAAGCTGTGTGGAGCTTCTGACTGGAGCGAGGCACAAAGTTCTCCCAGGCTCCTGCACCCAGTGTTGCTCTTCCCTCTATCCCCATAAAAACCCACAAGGTCTTGCTACAACCCATCTGCCTCAGTGCTCACCTGCAGCAGACCCAGCTTCTCTCCAGCAGGCTGATTATCAAGAGCTTTCCATCCTGAGGTTTGCTATGCAAACATCAAACATTTGTGTTTAAATATTACACTCTTCTGCTGATGTGAAGCTGGTAATTACAGCCAGATGGGACCTGGCTCACAGGCAGACACAGGGCCCACACACTGCTGGATGGTGGCTTTTTTTTGCAAAACCGTGTGGACAACCACCAGCAGAAATATCAGAAAAGCTGAACATAATTAAAAACAATTTTTAAAAAAAGTTTCCAAATATATCACACAACATATTCCAGGTGAGCACTAAGTGTTCCTGGCTGCAGTGCCTGGCAGCCTCCATGCTATACCTGGGACATGATCCAAGCCAGCATGCCTGAGCCTTACATCCCTCCAGGCACAGCGTGACAGTGACATGCACTGATTTGGTATTAGCATCTCCTGCAGCACCAACAGGTTCTGATCCTGTGAAGCCTTCTTCAGCCAAGCAAGAGCTTTTTGTTGCATGTGGGCCTGATTCAGCCCACACTACAATCTATCAAAGCAGCCCCTGCAAATGTGCTGCAGCCCCAGGGCCACCACACTGCCAGCATAAGTTTGCACCTTCTGCTGCCTCCTCACCTGCTAAGTTGAGATCATCTACCCTTTGCACACCTGCACACAGTTCTGCCTTGCACAAGCTGCCCAAGGTAGGAAGCACTTCATTTTCTACCTGCTCTAGGTCTGATTCTGTTCAAGGCAAAACAAAACCATTGCAGTGAGTCATGGATTTTTTTTCCTCCTAGCCCATCATCCATATTCACATTCAACACCTGATTGTATTTTGAATAGATAATCCTCTCCCTCCCTGTTTCTTTCCTACACATCAAACAAACTCAAAAGGTGAGCAGGAACATACCAGTTCAAGCAAATGTCTCAATGTTTGTCCTGCCCAACATCTGTGCTATGTATACACACACCACCAAGTGCCCAGGAAACAAGCCTTCTCCTTGCTCTATGGACGTGACTGTGCTCCAGCAGCTAGAGTGATACAGACAATAACCACCATTTGCTGCCTGAAAGAGAGGCTGGATCTTGCCCATCACACACTATTTAAGTAGCTCTGGTAAAATTGCTGCAGGTGACACCACTTCAGGGGAAATGAGCTATAAAGATGATAGCCCTTTCTCTGCAAATTAGTTTAGCTCTGTTTAACCTCTATCTTACGGTGAGCTGGTAGTTTTCCCCTCTTTGTAACAAACACTCCATCACACTCTCAGGATGGTCCCAAGCCAAGTGGTGCAAAGCCAGAGCCTGGGCTCCTGTGCAAACAGCCAGGGATGTTTAATTCCCTAGGACAGCTGCTGAGATGTATTTTCTGTGCTGTAGCAGTTAGCATTACACAGCTCCCTGCTCCCCCATCCAGCCTGCCCAACAGGAGTCAGCAGCTCTGGTTACAAGGGAAAGACAGCAGAAAACAGAGGGGAAAAAAAAAAGGCATGTCTAGAAGATGTAATAGAAATAATTGTTTTGTGAGAAACAGTAGAGCCACAGCAAACACATGCTGTAATTTGAGACAAGTGCCAAGCCCTGACAGGCTTATGGAGGAAATCAGGATCAGCCTTGGTGAGAGATGGAGAAGGAAAGCAGGTAATGTGCACAGGGAGGTAGAAAGCTCTGATACATCCATCCAGGAGCTGCCCAGAAGCCTCTGCTCATCTGATTATCTTGACACTTCCTCTGCTGCCCTGACCTCACTTGGCTGCTCCTCTCTGCGGAGCTGCTTCTCCCTCTTCCTGTGCTGTGTGGGCTTCTCACTTCCCAAATCTTCCTCGAAGGACCATAAGTAGAGCTTTTCAAGGAAGTTTATTTCTGCTGTCATGTATCCCAGGAGACTGTTACCAGCCATGAAGGGCAGGTCCAGGCCCAGCTCCTCTCTGTTTTCTGCTCCGCATAAACAGAGCTTTGGCGTGCAGTTACCAACCCTTGTTTCTGCAGTAACCTTACCCGATGCTGCATGGGTCTGTGGAGCCTGTCTTGTACTACTGTTGCCTTCATGAATAATGGATCCCTCTCCACCTTCCTTCTCCTCTTCCCTGTTATGTTATCCTGCTTCATGTTGGGCATGTCTGATATGTTTGCCGTTTCCCTGGGGTTGAGCTGAGCACTCTGATTCCTGGATCCAGTTCCCCCCTTCCCAAGATGCAAGTGATGCACAAGAGGACACCAGGAAAAAATCAGGTGCTTATTAATATTAACAGAGGAATAAGCAGGATCTGCCTCTTGGGTTTTGTAGGGGTATTTCTATTGCTTCCAGTGAGGCTGTGAAGTTCATATTGTCAGGCCCCAGGAGCACCTTAAGCTGAGACCTGGATCCCCAGTTCTTGTCTGACCTACATTATGGGTGTATCCATCTCCAGTCTCGTCTCTGGCCCTGCCTCCTGGTTGGACATCAGACCCGTGTTGTAGCCTTGTCTCCAGTTCTGCCCCTGGCTCTCCTGCTCCTAACAGGACTCCCTGGATGGACCCTGGAGCTGGTTCGTCATCTTATCTTGTGTGGGACAGCCTTGACCCTTGTTACCAGCACTGGGATCTGCCTGCCAGGTTCAGATGCTGTGGGACTGTGCCCTAGTGAGGGCACTGCCTGTACTGGGGTCACCTTTGGCTCCTGGCTTGCCTTGCATTAGGGAACAGTTGATCCTGGCTGTTCCTAGAAACCTGTAAGCTTTCCTTCTCTTCTGGAATTTTGCATTTTAAACACAAAAAGTGTAGCTCCAGGAAAAAAAAAAAAAAAAAGGTTTCTAAAATGTCAAGTCTCTAGGACTAAAAGAAGCACATCTACATTTTTATGTGTTTTTGGTCAAGAGGAACATTTGGGACCGCTTTACAATGCAGTCTGGAGAATTTAATTTCCCTTTTTCCTGGAAATAACCAGCTTTACTCAGCTTTATCTGGTAAAGACCAGTATTTTAGCTTTATTCCTCTTCAGAAGCCCCAGGCTCAGCAGTAAGATAGCCCTGGTTTAAGCAGGGAATATGCTATGGTGTTTAGCAGCGTCATGGGTGTCTCTTCCCCTCAGGTCCTGCTGCAGTAGCACAGTGACCCAAGATGAGGACTCGGTTGAGTTCAGCCAAATATCTTCTGTGTGGCTTTGTAAGGTTTGTAGGTATGAAGGCCTGTCACAGCTGTGTGCTGGTCCCAGTTCATTGTCTTTCTTATTTGTCTAATCACTCCAGGCTATGAGAAGCACCAGCTTACATGCCCTTATGTGGGACTATGCCTTACCACTGTGTCTTCTTCTGCCAACTCCCCCAGCCCAGTTCTTCAATCTCTGCCATTGCACTTTGTGTTGCTGCCCCTGCAGATCTACCCCCTTTCGGGATTTTCCTGAGGCGAGCCTGTGTTAGCTGATATTTCCAAAAAGATCTGTGAGGATCTGAAAATCAAAGACAAGGGACAGCAAAAAACCTGCAACCAGGAGAGTGAAATCTGTGCGATTTGGGTGAAAGAGTAATGCTTCTAAAGGGAGGGGAAGAAAAGAAGGTCCTCAGTGAGAAGCCCTGGTGCCAGAGGCCCTTGGAAAGCCACAAAATCAGTTGCCTGGAAACTAATGATGCCCCTCGATATGGTCTGCAACAGGAAAATGCCACAAGTGCTATAATTCAGTCCACCAGCACTGTCTTTTTCTCTGGACTGAAGGGAAGAAGCAAAAAGAGGATTTCGTGTTCCATGGGTAGCAGGGTAGCAGGTAGCGGAACCTTGCCCTCAGCTCACAAAGGATTGCAGGCTCAGTGCTGTTGCATCTGAATGGTCAGTTCCCACAGCAAACCTCATGTCCTGAAGGTTAGAGGCTAAACCACATTGTTCCAATGCACTGACACCCTATACTGGTCGTTTTCAGGAGCCTGAGGAAAGGGTCACACACCATCTCTCCTCCAAGGACCTATCCATGGCTGCCAGCCCAAACAGTGCTAGGGGAGGTGGGTCTTCAGTCTCACCCAATATAATGAATAAACGCAATTAAGATATTCTGAAAAAGGATTGGAAAAACTAGTTTCTTCACGTCTCCAGTCAAAATTCAAGCTTCTGTTGTTCTGTCTGTCTTGTTATAGAAGATAGCTCCAAACAGCTAAAGCAGCCCTAGAGGTTGCTGAATGTATTTAAAACAAGAGAGACAACCCCATTTTCAGCAGGGTCAGAAGTATCAGTTGGGACTGCTCAACATTTCCCACTGTAAGACCAACTTTTCAGCTGATTGGAATTTTGACCAGCTTAGTGGTTTTCACTGAATTTTCTCTACAAGGCACCTACTTCTTAAGTTTGAGGGATGTATATGTATCTGTTTACTCTATCACCTTCTATAGATACTTAAAAATCATAGAACAGTTGAGGTTGACAGGAACCTCTGGACACCATGTAGTCCAGCTGCCTGGCTCAAAGCAGATTCAGCTCGAACAGGTTAATCAGGACCACATCTCATTAGGTTTTGAGTGTCTCCAAGGATGGAGACCCCACAACCTCTCTGGGCAGCCGGTTCCAGCATTTGATCACCCTTACGGTAAAGTTTTTTGTTTAATACTTAAACAGAAGTTCTGGTTCTTCCCAGCTCTTGCTGTCCCTGTGAAATATACCCGAATTTGGCCAAAATAAAAAACTCTTTGGCAAAAAGGACTATATAGGTGACTATTACAGAACAAAACATGCATGTATCTACACAAGCAAATCATCCAAAGTCCAATCTGGTTGCAGCATGAGAAATACTAGGCCAAAGTCATTTGCACAGACCTTAGGGTTTGGGTTTTTTTTATTGCACAGATTTTTAAAATTTTAATGTTAATTACACAGTTGAGCTATTTTCCAGAGGACCCCAATTCCTCCCACACACAGGACAAACATTGCATGGTTAGCAAAAGGTCTCGCAATACTTCATTTTCACTGTGTTGTTCAGTGCACAAAGCCTTAGGCAGGATTTACTGCACGTTATTCAATCTCTGCTGGGGAGGTAAGATTATTAGTCTCCTAAAAAGCTTTTCAGTCGAGTTCGCTAAAACAGCTGAATGTCTCAAAACTGTTAATGATTTTAGCTTTGCAACTCCCCTGCCAGAGGAAGTGTCTGCGCTACATCTGTTTTATGGAGAACACAACCTGAGCCCAGAAGGGCTAGAGGGATGGGATTTCTGGGGCATTGCATGGACGCACCTCAGGTGGGACATTACAGCGCCCTTAGAAAGGTGCAGCAGCTTCCCTTCAGGACAGGAGTCTGTCCCAATGCCAGCTGTGTCATGGCAGACACCTGGAAAATGAAGCACACACCAACATGGAAGGAGTTGCTTAACGGATCCCTGTGCCCGGTGGCAGCAGAGGGTCTGTGCTGGTACCGTACCCCAGCATCACACTGCCTTACTGTGCTCACTGGTGCCTAATCATTTCCCACAGCCCAGAGCAACGGGGGTATCGGTCATTTCAAATGACAAGAGACTGAGATTGTCCAAACCCGGGTCTAGGCTCATTCCAGTCTAGGCACTTTGCATTTAGAGGGGTGAGCTGGAAATAAAGAAAACACCTTGAGAGCCAAGCTTAGGCAGAGAGGTAGCACAAAGCATCTGGCGTGTGTCCTCCTGGCCCCGGGACTGGAGCCACGCAGCCTTCATCACACAGGTGGTGGCTAATCCCTGCTGTCCACAGCTGTTTCTATGATCCATGGCAGCACTAACCTGCTTGTCTGTAGTCCAAGGAACCTTTTGTCATCAGACTAGAGACCACCGCAGGGACCCGTTTTCCTGATTGCCCCTAGGAGGGGGATTTGGCTTTTGTTTAGGTGAATGCTTTCCTGATTCAGCATGGAAGCAGGGGAACACGACACATGTTTCAGGAATTAAATCCATTGCAGGAACTGAAAAGATCCTTGTCCCTAAAATGCTGATCCACAGTGTCAAGTGGGTGAGGGGTTGTGGTGGAGGGGGCACAGAGAATGAAGGAAGGTGGACAAAAAATGGTTGGCAAGGAGCAGGCTAAAGGCAGGTCTGAATGTCACCAGCTGCAGAGGAGAGGGGAGCCTCCTGTCTGTCCCTCCCTGCGTCTGTCTGTCTCCCTGCCCTTCCCTCTTCTGTACACAAGATGCAAGTCCCTGGGAGGCCCCTAATCTGTTTTGCTGTACAAAAGGCCCAGTCTACTGGCTTTCTTTTTCTTTTTCCCTCTTTAAAGTTGAAGTGGGGATCAGTTTCCAGACACGAAGGCGGGGGAGGAGGAAGAGGCAGGGTGCAAGCAGTCACTCTGCAAAAGAGATCCTTGCAGAAGGCAAGGTCACAGGTGGCTTCAGGTGGGTTGGAGACACAGGGGACATAGGGTCTTTGGGGTGGTCAGAATCCTTGCTTGCTAAGTACTGAGTTTTTCTGGTCCACTTGGATCACAGTTATTATAGTGCCAACACCACCCCTTACTTTATACAGCTTTTCTTCCTCACATACGCACTTTCCACCACCCCAGCTAGCGAACCAATGGAGAAGATAACTCCTTCTAGCCTTTGTTTAACTTGTGAAATAGGATCTCAGGTCTCTTGATCATACTCAGAGAATTTTTATGCACTGCTTCTGGCCTGAATTCAGCCTACCTGCCCAGGACTCCTACCCAATGCTAGCCGTGGTCTTGTCAGTACTTGGCAAATGCTATTAATAATTTTCTGCTTCTACTGGAAATATCCCAGGCCCCTCAGGTCCTGTTTGCCTTTTTGTGCCTTTAGCTCATTGGTGGTTCATAACGACCCATGACTGCTACAACTAAGCTCACCTCCTCCTCAGTCATGTCCAACTGACACACTCCCTGTCTAGCACAAAAAAATCCCAGCCCTGTGATTAGTCTTGCATTTCGTCCTGTTGAATTCCAACTCATTCCTGCGTCTCGGCGCTCAAGGTTGTCTGCTGCTTTCTGTTTGATCTCTCGTCTCCTCTGCATTCACAATGCCTCCTCCTGCGTCATCAGCTGGCTTAACCTAAGCGCCTCCACTTCTTATGACAACATAATTCATGGAGAGAATAAACAAGATCGATCTCAGGATCAATTCCAGAGAAACTCCAGTGGTGAACTCTATCTAGCCTGCTACTGCCTCCGTCCAGGGGTACAGCTTCTGTAGTCAACGTCTATTTCTTCTACTAATCCCATCATCTTCAGTTTAATTAGTAATTTCCCTGTTACTCCATTGAGCACAGCTTGCTGCATTTGTCTAGAAATTTGTTTAGATAAATTGAGATGAGCAGGCTGTCTCAGCTGAATGCTTTCTGTTGCATGCCGAGCTGGTTTTCCTCCAGCCACTTAAACATGCTGGTCTGCAAGTTTTGTTCCAGGTCTCTGCATGCTACTGACCCGTCCTACAAACTCCCCAAGCCTCACAATAAAAAAATAAAGCAGAGGAAGAATGGGTGTTATGGTCGCAATTTTCAGTGTGGTACTTTCTCTTTCACAAGGGGTTCTGCCGCTGGAAATCTTGCCACTGAACATGCGGTTTGGCACATCAGTTTGTTTGGAATACACAAATACCTGCTTCTCCTGTCTGCAGTGCATTAACAGATCTGACTTTTGTCCCTTATTTTGTTATACCATTCAGTTTTTCTACTGTCATTCTCTATCTTGCATGTTGACCCTACACCCAGCGCTGTCACCTCCTTCAGACTGGTTGAGGGGCTATATGATGAAGATCTTTGCCCCCCAGTAGACCTACTGTGTTGCATTGATGCCTGAATGGTCTTTCCTGTGTAATAACATGCTTTGTAAGATTTAGCTCAGCTCATCTTGCCATGTTATTATACTACTGCTTTCAGGTCTCTAGCATACCATCTCTCTTGGCACCAGAACTGATAGGTGGGTACATTGATATAGTTAGTTTCCATAGCTGAACTCTTCCTTGTCAGCCTGAGGCCAGCGCATCCCAGATCCAGTCCTCAGTTATGGGCTCAGGGAGCTTTAAAGTCTTACTCTGGCTTTTCTCAACGCCATGCCAGGGCACCTGGTAGTGCTGCTGCTTCTGACCCTCAGGCATGACCCTACTCCACTCCAGGCTTGTTAGAGATAGCTTTCATTCTCTATAGGGATGGACCAGATCCTCTCTAGTGGGGACAACGCTAGACCTGGGAGTCACCACTCTTTGCCTGGAAGTAAAGTAACAGCTATTTCCCAATTTAATCCAACCTGCTGAGACACCAGGATCCCTAAGCAGGGAGAAAGACGTAAGTCCATTCTCAGTGAACAGAGATGAACAGACTCAGTGAACAGAGGGATTAGCAGACCGCACATGTTGTAGGGAGGCTGGCACAAAGCCCACGTCCTGTAATGGGCAGGAGGGATGGGCCCCCCATGGGTCACTGCTCTGTGTCACCCATTGCAGGAGGTGCCCTGGGCATCACTTTGCTCCCCGCACTGCCCGGGATCCTGCCGGCTGTCTGGGTACCGGCTTCCCTGGAGCCTGTGCCGGTTGCTCCCGCCGCACCTGCCCTGCTGCGAACACCAAAAGCAGAGCCAGAGCCTCGCTGCGCCTGCCCTCTGAAGCCTCTGTCTTGTGGTGGAAATAAATTGCCTCAGATTCCAGTAACTCAGGCAGAAAACCCAGGCCCCTTGCTGATAAAACCAGGCGGCCTGGACAGCGTTGCCCTGGCAACCTATACTTTCTTCCCCATCCTTTTGTTCGGCCTCGGACCCAGACTTTTGTACCCAGCCATAATGGGGCCAGACTCTCGGGATGTTTACGGGGTGAGGTGAGAGGAATTTCATTCAGCCGTGTCGTGTTTGGCCCGTCTCCTTCCGCAGGGCGAGGGAGGAATGTTATTGACCGAGGCCCCATGCAGTGACAGAGGCACTAAAGAAAGGCATTATAGACTTTTGGGTAAGAAAAGAAATTCCTGCCCTCCCCCATGCAAACATACCCCCCTGCCCCAACGTGCTTTTTGTTTCCTTATTTCTCTTTTTGTAACTTCCCCGCTCACCCACTCCTGCCTACAGCTGCTCTCACCGGGCACAAACAAAACCCTTCAGCGTACCCTGTGTGCCTGCCAGCTCCAAGCTGCAAGATACTTAATCCTTGTGGATCCCCATCCTCTGAAGCACCTTGCTGATAAAATGAAGCTGCGTGTGCACCAGGTGTGCAGGAGCAGAAGTGCTGTGCAGCTGCAGCCAGGGCACGGAGCAGCCAAGCACAGCAGAGAGTTGGAGCAGGAGCCCCAGCCCTCACCGAGACCCTGCGAAGATCAGTCCCTCACCCTCTGGTTCAGGCTGGAAAGGGTTAAGCACATCAGGTCCCATTGCCTGCTGAGAAGACAAAAAGCTGCCTTGACATCCAATATTGAAGCTCCCAGGGACACCACTGAGGAATTCCCATTAGCTGGTGTTTGTGGAAAGCCTTATATCAAAAGCAGAGGGCGGCCAGTTGGCTCTCCTCGTGCCAGTCGCTGGGAGAGCAGCAACTCCTTCCCAGCCCTGCGTTGCAGGGATAAGCGATGCGGGCACCATCCAAGTTGTGCCTTTGCAGAGGAAAGGCAAGCAAGTCTTTCTCCTTGTCCTCCTGTGCTGCCAAGCAGCTCCAGCAGCAGCCAAAAGCCCCTGCAGACCCTCTTGCCTGACTGGACCAGACCTGTGCCTGGGTTCAGGTGGCTCGTTTCAGGGGTGCACCCCATAGCATCACTCTCTTCTTGGCCTTCCCACTTCATAATTTCTCAGGAGAAGGCAAATAAATCCAGGGTTTGGGCAGAAGACTTTGAGGACCTGGCACTTGCAAGACAGTGCCATTTCCCCTGTACCCTGCCCCACGCTGTTTTGCTTTCAGGGCAATTGTGCAAAGTGAAAGGCATGGACAGAGATGGGACGCTGGGCAGGATGGGTGTTGGGCTTTCTTCAGTTCTGCTGGGGGGCATAAATGGAAAATAAAGCCCAAATCGTTGTTACCTGTCTGGGCAAGGACCTGTCAAGAAGCCAGTGGCTCCCGCTGCGGACAGTGTCCCATGGCTGTCCTCCTTCCCTCAGTGCTCGGCCATCCTGGGGGACTCTGTCCCACTTGATCTGTTGGCAGAGAAGAGCCTGCAGCTCTTGGCAGAAACACCAAGTGTCTTATCAATGGTGACGGCCACTGTTGGAAGCTTTTCTTTAGCTCCAAATGGACTTATACAATATTGCTGTCTCCCAGCTGGGTTATCTGATATCTAACTAGAGGTGAGCTCATACATCATAGCCTTGCCCTTCAGCTGGCACCGCAAGAAGGCAGAGGAAAAAGACCTGGACACCCATATTCTTAACACTTGTCTTTGAGAGTCCCACTATTCCATCACATCTACTTAGAAAAAATTAGCTAGTATATTTAAAAAATGATTAGTGAGCTGGGCAGGGGAGAGGACAAGCAACACAGACAGTGAAGGACCACAGACACCGTCTCCTGGGACTGTCGCCAAGGAAAACCAAAGCCCAGAGCATACACAGTTGGCTCTTGGCAAAGGACTATCGCTCTGGCACCATTTCAATGCTGCTTGCCTCAAAGGCATGAAAACCCAGTGATAAAGTAAGCTGGAAACTGAGTGGAAGGAAAATGCACACCAGCCATGAATAATGGGGCAAATGTGTCAATGCAAACAAGAACACATGGCAGCCCTTCCTTCCCGTCGTCCAGTCTTGGCAAAGTCTTTCCAAAAGCTGCTGCTAAGGTGAGCCCTCCTGGGTCAAACAGAGGATGTCCACAGGCATAACTCCGAGCTGGGTTTGATATTTGTGTTTCAGGGGTTAATGATTCAGCTGCAGTGAGGGATCCTGCTCCCAGAGGCACTGTCCCATCACTCCCCCATCACCTGCACCTCCCTCACACCGGCCTGCAGACTCCTCATTTTTGGGCAGGTTCCTTGAGTGTTGCTTTTCCTTTTTAAAAGATGCAGAGCTGCGAATTCCATTGTGTGTTTTGAAGTGCTTGAAAACATCTTCTGAGCAATCCTGCAACAAGAAGCCACACTGTAAAGGTCCCTTTTCTTGCATTTGTAGGAGCGCTAGCATTGATGTTCCTCAGGTTTCCTCCTCGTGGGACTGAGCAGGACTCTGGGTGGGCAGCAGGAAGCGGGCACAGATGCACTCACAAGCTGATCTCTAGTGGGAAGTGCAGCAGGAGAGACCCGCTTCTGGATGAGAAGGAACAAGGACTGGAGCTCTCACTGCTGATGGGAACAGGGCTCTTGGAAGGATACAGCTCAGGAGGAAGAGCAAAGGTTGACATAGTGGTCTTTGAGGCACAAAAAGGGGGGGGAAAAGCAGTTCTGTTAGGGGAGGTCTTGAGACATAGTGGTGGGTGGTTTATCCTTCATCTTCCAGCCCCAGTTTACAGCCAAAGGCCACTGCATGGCCTCTGCTCTTGGGACAGACAGCACGCAGGAAAGCTCAACACAGCCCTAGGGAAGGAGTCCCTCCAGTTGCCATCCCACCAGACCCCATTGCTGCCCTTTCAGATATCTCATGGGCTGCTTCTCACCTTCACAAAGAGGTGGGATGACCAGCTTCATCTCTGAGAGGTCTGTGAAGCAGGGATGCCCCAGGGACCTCTGTGCATGCAGGAACTCAGGCAGGGGGAAGCCAAATGTCCAAAGCAGCAGAATAGACAGCAAAACTCTGCTTAGGTGCCCCTGTACCCCCACACTGCCTTGGTCACTCACTGCATCGAACCTCGTATTGAAGAAACCAATTTAGTTTCTACATAGTTCACAGCAATCTTCAGAGGGCCACGGGTTCTGCTCGAGGTCTCAGTGAGGTAGATGTGCAGCAACTTCACATGCTGCCTTCAACAGCAGCTAATCGCTGGACATCTGAATTGTGGGATGGGAAGCATGGCAGGCTGGCATGGAAGTTCTGCCACTAATGTCTTGTCAAGCCAACACAGGCTTAACCTGTCAGGCAAAACAAGAAGTGGTCGAGACAGAGTACCGGTTAGTAGGCTTTTGAACATACAAAGCAGCAGGAAACCCATTTTTCTCCAACCACCCACGTCCCATACTGATGTAGCCTGTTTTGTTGGGTTTTTTTTTTTGGCTTTGCGTTTGTGGAAACAAAAGCAAGTCCCTTCTGCAACCCATTTGAGCAAGAAAAATGAGATACAGTAGAGGCTCCCAGGGAGGCTCGTTTTATCTGAGATACTGGTGTCGAGGCGGTAGACAAGAGACCAATGAGGTATGAATGTTGCAGTAAATTCTGGGCTGTCAGGAATGTCTCAGATGGGACAGAAACATCATTGCATTCCCTCTTGCATCAGTCCCAGTGGGTTTGTGCTGTCAATGCCACAGAGGCGTGACAGGGTGTTACCTGTAATGCTCACCCCCACTCTTCAGAGGGCAAATTAGAGGCAGTTCATCACAGCAGCAGCCTTTCTGCATCCAGCCATGCCTAGGGGTCCCCAGGAGAGGTTTGGGTGCAGACATATGAGATATTTCATCTCCATGGGGTGTGTGGCAGGTGTTAAATGCAGCCAAAGCTTAATCTTTTGTAAATCTGATGAAGTCAAATGGGGCTTGTCTCCTATTTGAAATATTAGGTACTTTGATGTGTGTGAGACACCTTGGATGATCTGTGAGTCAGAGATGTCTGCATGAAAATATTTCCTTGGGATCACTTCTAGGAGAAAGAGAGATTTTATCTGAAGTTCCCTTTTACAAAACAATCTATATCCTCAATTTTTAGATCAATGTAAAAAAGATTAAAAAAAAATCGATCAAATTATTTTCTTCCTGCTTTCTTCTGACACTGCCTTACTCAGCACCCTCCTCCTCCCAGCCTGTTAGCTGGTGGAGCATTACAGGGTGCTCCGAGATGACAGGAGACAATTTGATTACAGCAGTGCTGAGCTCCAAGCACCATCGGTTCCTGCCTGAACCTGCTGTTTGTGGGAAGCACAGCAGCTGTGTCCCCCAAAAGGTGGGCATCCCCTGCTTCAGCGGGTGGCAGGAGATGGAGGTGCTTCTGGTTTGAAAGGCAAATTGTCAGTATCGTTATTAATGAACTTGACTTGTGTGACTGCAGCAACAGAAAAAAAATAAGGAAGAAAAGAGAGAGCAGCAGAAGAAATTCCTGGATTTGGTTTTTCTGTCTGAAGAACAGAGATAAAAATGTAAAGATCAAACAAATGGAAAACGCATCAAGACGAATCAGAAACGGTGTCAACTTTCCAGCAAATTACACACTCAGCCTTTAGAGACCACAACTTTGATTTCCGGTCCTCTGGGATATTCTAGTGCATCTTCTTCAAGCTGCTTTCTCATTCAGCCACAGTTGGGTGTGATGAGTGGTATGGGCTCTAAAATCATGAGACATTAGTGTTAATAAAGTCAACACCCTCCCACAAACCCTAGCTTTATTTTAAGAATGGCTTTTCCCTGGACATGGCACTTTGTTTCCCTTCCACAACTGTCCATCAAGGACAGTTCATCTCAGCCTCCAATAAATCCTATTATTTCAGCTGCACGTTTCCACTGCCTCCAAATCAGCAGCTGATGATATGCAGAGTGTTGCAATAAATGTTTATGGCTCTGCCTCTCCTCAGCCTTTAATTTAAATGGTTTGATGTTGATCAGCACATTGAACAGCAGCCCGTTCTCGTCATTACTGGTGTGTGCAAACAGCTTCTGCTGGGGACCAGCGCCAGCTTAGCTGCTGCACTGATCTTGGCTTGTTAGAGGTGTTTCCAGATATGATCTTATAACTCATGAAAACGAATGGTTTCCTCCAGTCTTGAGTTAGCATCCTGTGCTCTACAAAGACTGCACGCTACGGATATATTTATGCATGGATGAATGCCCTGCGTGTATACATAGCTTGGGATTTTATTAGAACATATACCAACCTCGGTGCTTCTGGGCAAATTTGCAGCTGAAGCACAGCATCAGTTTAGGAGCTGTGTGCTGCCTGTGAAAGCCGGCAATGAAACATTCCCCCAAACCAGCGAGCGTCCGTTTCCCTGCTGGTCTCCTGCTTCTGCTCAGGGAGCAGACAGATGCAGGGGATGATGCTGCTGCTCTGCCCTGCCCAGAGCACTGCAAAGGCCAGAGAACACTGTCGTGGAGGTCAGGACCTGCTAGTGTGAGGGGCTGTGCAAACATCTATTTTCAGCCGTGTTTTGGACCCAGCAAGTCCAGCTATGAAGCCTTGGTGTAGATTTTTGGCAAACAGCCTGTGCTGAGAGTCCAACGCATAGCTAAGCCTGCATCTCTCAGGTCCTTTTCCAAGGGGACCATCCTACAGATCCCAGGGTGGACTGAGACCCCAGTACTGACCACATCTTGTGTCCCACTATGGACAAGGCCAGGCTTTCTCAGACAAACATCCTACTAAGATGAAGTGGAGGTGCTTCCAGGCTGCTCAGGACCATGAGAGCACTTACGGGGAGAAGGAGACAAAAGGCACATCATCAAGTGTGCAGATGACACCAAAGCATGGTGTTTTTGGAATGGGGTGCTGGTTCCAGCTCCTAGCAGGGTGGTCCCTGCATGACTGAGGCATATAGTTTTGTGAAAGATGCTCCAAATCTGGCAAAACTGGAGGTGTCCCTGTGCAGGTGTCATGGCTGGAGGTCTTGCTGGGAATGGGTGACCGGCAGATGGTGTTACTCATCCAGTGACAGCACCATGGGTGGGGAGTGAAGCCCTTGCAGGACCAAGAGGAAGGCTCAGACCATGAATACCTGCTGGACAAAGCCCAGGAAATGGGGGCAAGGAAGATGAGACAGGCCTCTGCTTGCCAGAGAAAATGAAGTTCACAGCTCACTTGTCAACAGGGAAAGGTGAAGGGGGAGCTTCCTGGGAGAGGGAGGGAGCTGGGGAGCGTGGGTCGTTAGCCTTCTGCTCACATCGGCGGGGGAAAGCAGTTTCATTTGCTGGCCTGATTGGACTGATGAGATTTCCATATTCTTCATTAAGGGTCTGCCAGCAAGCGGGGCTGGGCTGCCATTTTCCATTACTCACAGCCTATCCATTATGCAAAAGGCGAAGGGGAGAGGGACGAGCCGAGCCAGTGAGCCCAGATAGCGGCTGTAATGATCCTGTCAGCCTCCGCACCCACTCCGGGGAGAGGGCAGCCGGGGTGCTGCCGAGCTGCCTCGGCGCACGCTGCCTGCCTGCTTCCCTGCCTGCTCCTGCCTGCCTGGGCACGTGCTGGCTCCTGCGGGTGCCAAATTAGTGGCATCATGCTCAGTGTCTCATCCTGGCCTCTCCTTGCCCAACATGCAGCTCTCCTGCCCTGCTCTGTTCCGACTGCCGGCGCAAGGGCACAGGCAAGCGAAGCCTTTGACAGCACCAGGATGTGCCCACCAGCCTTCTAACTACCCAAGGGGGCTGCAGGACACCCTTTCCCCAGCCCCGTCCCCACAGCAGATGAAATGGGGCTGCTTGGTGCTCCGTGTGTCTCTGGTGTGTCAGGATAGGGTGACAGGGAGAGGAAGGTGGAAAAGCATCCCATGGTCATGGAGGGATAAAAAGCAGGAGCAGGTCCATCTGTGCCACCCTGACCCCCTGGTGGGCACTGCTCCTGCCTGGGTGCTCTCACCACACCCCATGGAAGCTCCAGGGCTTCATGCTTGGTACTCTACTGCTTACCACCCCTTCTGGGGGCCATGTGTCGGACTGTTCGGTGGGGCTGTGTGTGGTTTGAAGGCAGAGATGCCTGAAGGATCACTGCCTGGACCCTGATCCACCTAGACAGAGCCTGTGCTGGAGGAGATCAGGAAAACTGCCTCCCAACCCCAGTATTGAACTGGGTTGCTGCAGGGAGGTCTCGCAGCCGGGAACTCTTCCCAAGGTATCCGTCATGCCTGACCTCAGCTGTCACTGGCAGGCAATTATCTTGGTGCTGAGAGATCGCTGTGGGAATGTGAGGACCCAGCTCCCCTCCTGCCTCCTTTTCCCCATCACGTTTGCCACAGCAGTGCTGGCAGCAGGAACTTTCCTTTGGCCGGAGGGCCAGGTAAGGCAGCCCCCAGGGTGCCGCCATGCTCCCAGGCATCTGTCCTGAGTTACAGATGGGGCTCCCCGCCCAGCTCCTGCCCCAGCAGAGCTGTTTCATGGTATGGGGAGAGGAATGGGGGGAGAGCTGCCATCCTGCATGGCCTCTTTGTCCCGTCTCTGGCTGCTTTTCGTGGGATTGTTTCTGAGTTTCATCCCTCTGGAGGGAGTGTGGGTCAGCTCCAAGCAAGGCTGCCACCGGCAGGTCTGTGCTCAGAAGAGAATGCCAAATGCCCGAACACTGGAAGGAGCAGGAACTTGTGGCAAGGGACAGTCTCCTTTTATTAGTGACGGTAACCTCAGCAAAAAATAGCCTGTTCTTTGTCACATCTTCATCCCTCCAGTGTCTCCGCAGGGCACAGGCAGAGTAGCTCTAATTGTTCCCGGGTGTGGGGAGCAGAGATCAGAGCCTGACAGCTCTCTGCTCACTCTCTCATGCTTTCTGCTCACTTTTTTCACATACACTCCACCCTTTTCTTTGCCTTGTCTCTTTCATTTGCCAGCACCAATATGACCAGCATGCTCAGCTATCTCTGTTGCGTCATCCCTGCCCATATTTGCCTTCAGATGCTTTCAGAGATCCCAGTCCTGGTAACCCTGCTGGGCCATGAGGGGATGTTGCCTGCTGCTGTCCCCTGCCTCCCTGCCTGCTTTTGGGGACCACTATGGCAAACGCTCTCATCCATCCCCTGTATGCAGGCAGGAGGACCACACCAAGGGGGATGGACAGGAGCTGCAGAAGAGACCCAGAGTGCTAAGAGGCCCCACAGCCAGGCTTGTTTTGGGAGTGGTAGTGCCCGGCATGGCGAGAGCAGGGGTCATTGCCCACAGAGCAGTGCCCTCACTCGGTGCCCATCAGCAGCTCCGTGTCACACCAGCAGCCGGGCACTGAATACCTTCCCTGCTGGCCACACTCCAGCTCCGCAGAGGAAGCTGCTGAGAAAATGCAATTACAGCAAACAACAGCCACACGCGCAAGCGCTGCAATCCACACCTGGCACTAATTAACTTAATTAGCCCTTAATGAGCTACACTGGTCGGAAGGCCTATTTTTACTTAATTATCCCCTAATGTGCTTGGCAGAAAGTGGGGGCCCTGATGGATGGAGACGTTTTGCCTGGCTTCCTCTGCTCCAGCAGGATACTCCATCATCCCAGCATTCCTAATGAGCAGAGCTGCTGGTGAGCGGAGCTGGGATGAGCCTGGGGTGGGTGGGAGTTTGGCACCCAACAGGCACCTGCCTGGCAAGTGGTGGGATTTGGCTAAGCTCGCCAGGGACCTGTGTGGCGTGTCACTGTGTCCCACCTCCCCCCAGGTCTGGGTGATGTTTAGGAGAGCCTGTGGCAGTGAAACAGGTGGGTGAACTCTTGCTGCTGGTGCAAAAGTCTTTGCTGGGGTCATGATAGTCTGGAGGTACCAGGCTGTGCCAGGTGGTACCTGGTCGGATGGCTGGATGCAGGGCCTGGCTGGCTGGGAGGAGAGGTGGTGGCCAAGGTCCAGAGCATTGTCTCCCATTGCAGGGAGCACCGTGTGAGGAAACACCCCGTGTGTGACACAGGCAGGGTGGGACAGGGTGGCTCTGCCAGTCCCCAGGA
Source organism: Nesoenas mayeri (assembly GCF_963082525.1). Classification (NCBI taxonomy): domain Eukaryota; kingdom Metazoa; phylum Chordata; class Aves; order Columbiformes; family Columbidae; genus Nesoenas; species Nesoenas mayeri. Next base: position 7,328,822 of record NC_137560.1, read on the forward strand.
AGATGGGACTGGAGCAGGCTGGGCACAGGGATGGCCCAGTGCTGCCAACATCTGTCTCCTGCAGCCTATGCTCTCCAGCTGCAAACTGGGCGAGAGGAGCTGGTCCCAGGTGCAGGGAGGATGCTGTGGTCCCTGGATCCAGCCCTGCCGTTTCCACAGCAACCAGCGTCATCTGGCCTGGCCCTGATGCATGCAGAATCTCTCTGTGGGCTTCCTAAGAAAGTGTGTCCTGACGGCCTGAGTTAAAGATGCAGGAGCCGGCACCTCTGAACCATGCCCCAGGGGTGCTAAAAGCAGGGTGTGGGGACCTGCTGTGGCAAGCCAAGGGAAATGGCAGGGTAAGGAGGTGATGGCACATGTCACTGGTCCTTATTAATACTGTCCCTCAATGTAAAGATTTTTTAAATTAAAAGAAGAGGGAGAGCCAAGAGGGCAGCACCCGTCCCCCAGGCTTGTCGAGCTGCTCCCCAGTTGGACATCCCTGGAAGTTATAGATCAAATCTGCTGCAACTTCCAGCAGCAGCAGAGCAGCTGAGCCTGTGACATGCTTGTGAATGGAGTTGCTGTCCCCCATGGCACAGCTGGACACTGGGAGGGCTGGTGCTTTCCTCTCACCTGCCCTGCCACCAGTGTCACCGTGCAGCCAGGCCCATTTTCACAAGCAAGCCCTTCCTCCTCACCCTCCTCCTTCTCACCCAAGCAAATTCACTGAACGGTGCCATGTCAGATGTTGCCTTCCCTTGGATTTTGTCCGTACACCTTCCATTGCTCTCTATCCCATCACTTTAGTGGGATGATGTTCTAATGCTGTTTTAATAATGATTCTATTTCTAATTTCTTTCTCATTAAGTTATCACTGCCTAAACCTCGGCAAAACACCTGCCTGTTGCCTTCCTGGTGCAGGCTGCAGTGCGGAGCTGTGATGGGTCCCCAGCTGCTGGGGACACTGTCCCTGCGCCCTGTCCCGCAGGACTCCCCACCTGCCTCCCTGAAGTGTCTCCAGGCTGACAGATGCTTTTACACCTCTGGTTCGTTTGTTTAACAGGTTTAAGACCAATAAATTGGTCTTGATTGCCTTCTCTGGGTCCTAACGCATTTTGCTGGGTACAGGGAAAGTGTGCAAACTTTTGGGTGGTTTCTCCTCATCCAGAATTTGGTTAATTCACCCTGTTGCCCCTGATGACTCAAATCAGAAGCACAAGGCCCTTTATTCACACATTAAAGCATGTTGAGTGTTTAAAGGAGGGTTTAGAAGCGGGAGCAGGGATGGCTCTGAGGGTCACTGCCCAGCAGCCCCTGGCAAAGGGGCCAGCCTGTCCCCCCAGGGCATCATGTCCCCAGGGAGTGTCCTTGCCCCAGGGGGATTTCTGTCCCCAGGGGACATCCTGTCCTGGATGGACATCCTGTCCCCAAGGGACATCATGTCCTGCATGGTCATCCCCTCCCCAAGGGACATCCTGTCCTGCATAGGGGTCTTGTCCCTAAGGGACATCCTGTCCTGGAAGGGGGATCCTCTCCCCAAGGAATGTCCTGTCATTTACAGGGGTCTTATCCCCAAAGGTCATCCTTCTCTGGATGGGTGTCTCCTCTCTGAAGGGTTTTCTGTCCCCACAGGGTGTCCTGTCCCTGATGGACAGGGCTTCCCAGCCCCACTCCATAGGACATTTCCACCTTGCTCACACCAGGGCACAGCTGGGTGCCTGTGACCCCCTCCGCCCCAAGCACCCTGGCATCCCTCAAGGGACTGTCACTCACCCAGCCTGGCCCCCCATAACACCCTCACTACATGACCTCCCACCCTGGGCATGTCCTGCAAGGGCAGCTCTCGATGTGCTTATAACAAAGCTTTGCTGCAGGAAAAAGGGTCTCGGGTTGCTCAGGGGAGCCTGGACTGGGGGGCGGCTGGCAGCCCTTTCCAAAACAGGGCTGTTATTTTGTTGTTATTGAGAGAAAATAGGGCACCAAAGTGCGTTTGAAGGTGAGCTGATACAGATTTATTGGTGGCCCGGTCTCTTTGGGAGCAGCGTTCAAATAGCGCTAAGAGGATGCTGGAAAAGTGTTTCCAGTGGTGAAATCTGTCATTTGTCCCTGAAGGAGAGCAGGAGGCTCCAGCCATGCAGCTCACCCAAAAAGCACTCACCGCTGTAGCAACATGGCTGTTTTAACAGGGGGCTGCAGCCCCCAATCATGTTCCCATCCCTTCCCGCTTGCTGTCAGGTCTGGCATCTCCACTTTTGCCCCCCACCTCCCCAGCCAAGTGGCATTTTTGGCAATTGAATTCAAAAGAAAAAAGCTTTTTTCCAAAGTCACGTTGCTCCTGGTGACCCAATGATGCTCCCTAGGGATGACACCCATCTCACCCGGGCACAGCCACCTCCCTGGGGAGGGAACCCCCATAGCAGGGCACATCATTGCCCCCCACCTTGGGCTTTATATGGGTTATTTTTTTAATCTCTCATTTCAAATGGATACAAGGAGGGGAAGAGATAAATTAGTCCCATTCTTCTGGGAAGAATGAAGTGACCCTGTGAGGCGGGGGACGGTGGTGATGCCTGCCCCACTGGACCAGGCAGAAATGCTAATTTCTCCTTTCCTCCACCAAACGATGGAGCAAAAAATGCTAATAGGGCTGACGGCGGGCTGGAGATAAAAGTCTGTGTGTCTGCCTGTGTGCATGCAGATGGGTTTGAGCGCCGCGATAAGCTGGCAAACAAGGTAATTAAAATAATTAAAATGCTAAACAAAGGGGAGGATGGAGGCAAGCGGTACAAAGGGCTGGGAGGGACGAGCAGCTCCTGGGAAATGGCAACGGAGTGCAAGCGAGGAAGAGGAGGGCAGAGGGATGGATGGTGACGGGTGGGCTGGGTCTCCCATGGGAGTCAGGGGTCTGTGGGGTGCATCAGGTCACCCACCTCATCGTGGAACCCTGTTCCTGGGCTGCAACCAGCTCTGGCTGTGGGGACATCTGCCTCTAGCCCATCACTGCCTGTCCCTGCCTGTCACAGTGTCCCCTGCAAAGCCGTTTTGGGGGTGGGGGTCTCTGTCCCAGGCAGGCACCCCCCAGCCGGAGGGAAAGCTTGTGGAAAGGGAGCACAGGCAAATTCCCACCGCTTGACGAATTTCTCTGGTTGAAAGCAAACTGCCCCCGAAACAGGCATGTTCTGCTCTCGAAATGGCCATCTCAACGTCTCCCTTTTATTAACAACATCCATTAAAACAACAGCAACAAAAAAGCGAGCTTGAAATTATAATTAATTTTTGTTACGGGCCAAGAGAAACATTTGATTCGAGCAAGGCAAAGCTTCGTTTAAAGCAAAGTCCTTGGGTGCCAGGTAGCTTTCCTCCGCACGCAGTGCTGGGGCCAGAGCCACTCTAGAGACTCCTGTGCTGTGCCAAGGCCAAATCCAGTGTCACTGGCTGGAGGTTGTCTAAAAGACATATAGATGAGGTTTTTTGGGATATGGTTAAGTGCCAGAGTTAGGTTATGGTTGGACTTGATGATCTTGAGGGTCTTTTCCAACTAAAATGATTCTATGATTTGGCGGTGGCTGAGGTTACACTTCCCGTTGCCAGCAGGGTTCAAGCTTGCTTGGGTTGGTGAGAACTATTCATGGCTCAGTGTCACATCAGCCTCGAGCTGCTCTAGGCCCTGGCGCAAGTTGCTCCCACCCTGTGTCACCCCATGTCACCCCAGCCACCCTCACCATGCCATATGCAAGTTGCAATGTATAAGGTGCAACGTGCCACAGGAACATCCCTGATGGGCTGTCCTCACCATGCAACATGCAACCTGCAACCTGCAGCTGGGATGTCCCAGCCAGGCTGTGTTGCCCCATGCCAGGTTTCCAGGTGTTCCAGAAGAGCTGCTTCTCCTTCCCCAGGGCTGTGTACCCATCCCTGGTGCTTGCCCGGTGCCATGCCCCCTGGACACTCACCCTTGCCACAGCGAGGAGCTTGCAAGACAGTTTTAGCAGGAGCCATGGAGGGTGTGGAAGAAGCAGATTCCCTGTGAGATGCGGTGGGAGAGTCAGGGCTGTGATCCCCCCACAGGGCTCCCTGCTGCACAGGAGCTGTAGCCAAAAGCAGGCCAGCGGCTGGCAGCCTGCCCACCGGCGAGCTGGATCTCCGGCTGCAGTTTGAAGCTCGCAGACAGCTATTTAACACAAACAGCCAAGCTGTTATCTTTTCCCTTAGGGCCACCATCCCTTTCGCTTCTCAAATGCCAAATTACAGCCTACATTTAATTTCAATGCCACGGGGAGATGCATGTCAAGGGAGGGCAGCTTCGTTTAAAATTAGCCACATTAGATTAGTGGTGATACAGCTGGGGAGGAGGGTTTCGGAGAGAGGAGACGCATCCCCATGAACTTTAGGGGAATTCCTCCAGGCACATCGAGGACTCGGGGTCTGGCAGGGCTGGGTCTGCCCCATATGCTGCATCCCTGGCTCCCGTGGGGATGCTGCTCCACCTGGGGGTGTCCCACGCCACGTGGGGCCAGGGACGGGAGGTGCAATGTGGAGCTGCCACAGACAGATGCAGGGCATGAAGCGTGTTTCCAGCCATCAGCTGTTAGTTATTTAATCAAGGGAAATTTATAAGGCTTTTCTGTGAAAAAGGTACATTTTTTTCCCTGGCAGCACCCATGGGAACAGGGCATGAGGCAGTGTTGGCTCCTCAGCCACAGCGTTGGTATTGGTGGGATTCCTGTGAGCTTTTTGCCTGCAGGGATACAGGTTGAGCAAGTAAGGGGTTAAAGAGCAATGAACACCTGCTAGTGCACAGCTACATCCTGCTCTGCTCTGAGCCCCCAAAATAATGTGTTTTTTGGGGACAAGCAAAACCAGCAGTACATATGTGAAAAGTGTTGACCCAAATCTGTTTTTGTGGGGTTTTTTTGTTTATTTGTTTGTTGGTGGTGGGTTTTTTTGTTTTGTTTTGTTTTTTGTTTGGGGGGTTTTTCACATTGAAATGCAGAAATGTTAAAATTGTGGGCAATGTATTCATGGGGAATAGTAGTGACAGCCAGAAAAAAAAAAGAGAGCCTGTAATTGCAGGCTTTCACTGACAGCAAAACAACCCTTTAATAATAACTAAATACATGGAGCGCGCAGAGAGCAATCTTCTCTAAAAGAAACAAACACTGATTTCCTTTTTTTTTTTTATTCTCCTCCTCACCAGAAACATCTCTGCTACAAAGGGGCCGACCAGCATCACCCTGTGCCTCCTCCAGCCTCCAGCTTACCCCACCAAGGGTTTCCAAGGTGTGTGGCAGACGAGGATGAGCCCCAGCGATGCTCCTGCTCCTCCACGCTGATACCCAGGGGTACCAGCCCGGCCGCTCACAAGGTGTGTGATGGGTTCATGGCATGGCAAGGTTCAGCATCCCCGGTGCACTGAGAATCAACGCGAATAATAAACCTCCTGCAGCCCCAAAATCCCCTGGAGTAGGGCTCTGTGTAGGGGAAAGAGGCGCAGGACACAGGGAGTGAAGCAGAAGAAATATGGAGAAGAACGTCCCTAGGGAGGTCCCTGATGGGGGTAAGGGCAGCAGTGCCATGGGACAGTGCCACCCCTGCTCCAGCTCTGTGCTTGGGGCAGAGCCCTTGTGGCTGGCTGCAGTGGGAATCTGGGCAGCCCCATGGCACAGGGATGCTGCTGCACACCGATGTCACAGGGATTCTCCTGTGTGTCCCCATTGCAGGGCAGATCCTGCTTGTCCCTGTCACATGTATACTCCTGCATCTCCCTGTCACAGGGATGCTCTTACGTGTCCCCATTGCAGAGGTGCTTCTGCGTGTCCCCATCTCAGGGCTGCTCCTGCGCAGACTCGTGCTGGCTGGCCACATCCCTCCGGGCCGTCACCCCAGTTCACCGCAGCAGGAGCAGAGGAGATGCTGATGGGGCCATAGCTGGTCCCATGGGGACTTCAGCAGCTCCTGTCCCCTATGGCATGCCAGGACCCTCCTGCAGCACTCCTGCTTTCAATGGATTACCATGTCCAGCTCTGCCTTGCAGGATCCCTCTGCCCCAGCACAGCCTATCCAACCCCCTCACTGTGGGCAGCTCTTCCCCACCCCGAGACCACCCAAAATACAGTTTACCTTTCCCACACAACCAGATGGCTATTTTTGCAGGAGGTGAGAAAGCAGCAGCGGAGGAAGGGGGAGCGAGGCCGGGCAGAACAGCTCTGAGCCGCAGGGATGCTGCATCAACATGCAGAGCAGCGTGCCAGCTCGACAGTGGCCGGACGGTGTCTAGCTCACCCAGACAAACCGCCACAGGGAAAGGTGGCAAATTCAGCCCCAAAAAAATAACAGTGGAGAAGGAGGCCCCTTGCCTTGAGCCAGGAAAGGCAGGTTGAATCCCATCCATGGGACCCACCAGTGGGAGCTCCTCATGGCCCCATCTGTAATTAGGCTGTAATTTAAGCGCTAGCTCCAATTGGAGAAGTGAGGTCATGTCCTCAGCTCACATAAATCAGCAGCGTAACCCCCATGCCAAAGCCACGCCACCTGTCCCCTCCCGCTCCCCAGGGGTGGCATTCGGGGTGAGAAGCCGCTGTGCCTGGTCCAGGCTGACCAAGCTGCTGGTGCCAGCCCCGGTGCTCAGGAATCCGCTGCCTCGTGGGGCTTCAACTAATGTGACTTGCATCTGTAATTTATTTTTAAAAGGAGATTCTTGCTTTCTCTCTCTCCAAGCTGCCTGCTGGCTGCTCCTGGATTTTCCAAGCAAAGGGAAGGGGAAGAGGGGTATGAATAAAATATCATCATGACAGCTTTTATATATATACATGAACCCGCTCCGCCAGGCTGCAAGCTTCATTTTTAAATAAGCTCGACTCCATTCCCAAGAGGCCGGGAAAACGCAGCGGGCTTCTAAGAGCAGGGACCAAAACAGAAGAGCATTTTCCTCTTCCATCACATCAGACTGGAGCTGGGTTAATTACGCTTCTCTGTCCTGATTTAAGCACGGGAGCTTATTCAGTACAACTGTTCCTTTATTAATGAATTGCAACCCAATTTTAACCAGAGGAAGCTGGCGAGGAGGAAAAAAAAAAAAGGAAACCTTTTGCCAGCATGCTCTTTTTGCCACTGCTTTGCATTTACATAACTTCAAAGTGATGCATTTTTTAAACCAACCTATTTTTGGGTCCGGCTGCATGGGTGTACGGACATCCGTGCAGATGTGCCGCCTGGCATCTCTCTGTGTGTGCCCGGTGCTGTTGTGGGGTGCACGGCTGGGATCCAGCACCCTGCACGGCTGGGATGTGGCTCTCCCGTGCTCTGCCACTGCCCGAGATGCTGCTGTCTCGCTTAGGCACACATTGCCATGAGCTTATGACCTGGTGCCAGCCAGTCCCTACAACAGCTACCCGGGGCCCTGGTCCTCCCTGGGCTGGAACAAGGGGCTTGGGGACACGCTGCCGCGGTCCTGTGCTGGTGCCACAGGGCATCACTGGCACCTTGGGGTCCTGCTCTGCCATCCCGCAGCTTTGGGGGACCCATGGGCATCACCACTCGCTGCCGTGCGCTGGCGAACTGGGGACATATGCTGCTTTTTCACGCCGTGGAAACAACACCTGCTCAGCTCCCTGCTTGGCCCCAGGCAGGCGGGAGGGGAGCCCATCACCCCCATGCCTCCTGCGGTGTCCCCATCGGCCCCCTGTCCTCCATGGGTGGCCTGAGCTCCAGAGACCCATGGGATGGCACAGCTGCTCCCTGATGCTGTGCAAGTGGAGAGAGCCAAGAGCAGATTCCCAGCCCAGACACGTGCCAGGGCCCAGCCCGGCACCAGCACCCGCCGTCAGCACCGCACGCAGGAGAGGTGTCGGGGCTGGAGGAGCCTCATGGATATTCATGAGTGGAGAGTTCACTGATCAAAAGGCGCAATCCTGTTTTCCTTTATAATATATCTGGTTAATATGGACTTAATGAACGAATGAATAATAAATTAGTCCAATTTTGTTTTCTTTCTTCTTGGAAAGGCAGGCATGAAGAGGGACTCTGCGCAGGTTTGATTGATAGCAGGGGCTTGCTGGGAGATCTGCTCCTCAAGCCCTTATTAAATATGAAACAAATAACAGTGCAATTGGCTTAATCTTGTTGCAGCGGCAGATGCCAGCTGGGCAAGGGGAGAGGAGGAGAATGGGGAGGAAGAGAAATCCTCCATTGCCTTTGCTCCGTGCCAGCGAAGGGCACGAGGTCCCCAGGCAGGGTGGCACAGTGTGATGGGGTGCTCTCCTCACACCGTTAACCAGAGCAGGGTGTGGGTACATGGCAGTGGGAAGCAACGGGTACCACGGTTGTCATCATGTGGCCTGGGGAGAGGCAAAAGGCATCACGAATGGATGGATGGAGTCTGCACAACTGCATTGTTGCACTGGCTGGGTCATCACAGGGTCTCCTGGGCTTGGTGGGGAGGTGTCTGAGGAGCTTTCACCAGAAGAAGGACATGATTATGAGCTCCATCAGGGAAATGAGTTGTGGACAACCCTTGTGGCAGCCACAACCCTATATGGCAAGGGGCCGCAGCTCCCTGTGCGGTGGGCTGGTGCTGCCTCCGCTGGCACAGCGCATTAAAGCTTTGGGTTCATTTCACATCCCACCTGCTGATGCGAAGCACCAGGAGAAGATGTTGAGTCACGTGCCACTGGCACATCTTCCACCCAGCTGAACCATGGGATGCAGCCACACAGGGCGAAGCCCACCCCGGCCCAGTGTTTCCCTGGGGAGGATCAGGGCTGCTCTGCAGGTCTCCAGGGACAGAGATCCTTTTGGAAACACCCTCCTGGCCTCCAACAAGCTTTGAGGTATGTGCTCCATCTTGGTCCATCCCCAAAATATCCCACCAAGGTACCCAAACCACTCAGGATCCCCGTGGAGCCGGCAACAGGAGCATCCTCCAGCCCCAGGACCACAGCACCTGCCTCTCCCCATGCTGGAGTCCCCATGGGGCGATGGTGTGAGGTGTCAGGGGTGGCTTCTCCCACTCCCAGCACCCCTCTGCCCTGCCAGGAGGAACCGGGCAGTGGGTGCCACCCATAGCACAGCACAGGCACAGCCTACACCACCAGGTCACCTCTCGGACCCACTCCCCGTGCCAGGGATGCCCCGTCCCCCTGACCTTTCCAGGCAGGTGCAGGTGGTGGATGCACCCTGCTGTCTGCACCCCAAACTGCCCAGTGATGCCTTACGGCACCAAACCTCTGCCAGTGCAGCAGGTGTTTGGTGTGAAAGCTGCTCGTCTCCAGGTAGCTTTCCACTGCCATCACTTTGGTTAAAAAGAAAAAGCAATTCCCAGCTGCTGGGAGCTTAGTGCTGCTCCAGCTCTCTTGGCCCAGCTGCATCGTGTCCCTTTGAGGCTCAAAGCCCCTTGCTGGAGTCCCGGCCGTGGTGGGAAGCCAGGCTGGGGATGAAAGTGCTGCTTACCTGCTTACTTCTGCTCCAGCGCCCAACAAGCAGCAACGTGCAGATTACCAAAAATAATTCTCCATAAAAAAGGAGGGGGAAAAAAAGAAAGAAGAAAAAAAAGAGGAAATGAAAGAAAAAAGAAAAGAAAAGCCTGTGCTGTGGGAACAGCCAACTAACCTCAAAAGCCTCTTACCTGGCTAGATTTAACTGCCTTTGTTGCTGCATCAGCCTGAAAAATCCTCTCTTGCAGCGTGTCGGTGTTGCTGGCAGCTCCGAGCTGCTTCTCGGCCCTTTGTAATGAAAGGCGGCTCTGTGCGGCGCGGTGGCCCGGGCTCCTGCTCCCTGTTCGGGCTGCTCTCCTGGGAAACCCAGCTCATCTACCATGGGTTTTTCTTTGCAGGTCTGTGCTCAGCAAGCGTGGGGAGTTCAGAAGTGACCCAGGGAAGGATTTGCCTATACTAAACAGCCACCCCAGCATTAAAATGTCTTCTGCCTCCTTGAGCTTGCTTATCACTGTGATTCGAATTGAGGCGCTTCCAGCTCACTTGCAAAGCAGCATTTCTGAGCTGTGTCTCCAATCTATTAGCTAATTAATGGCTTTATTAATGCTAGAGGAAGGGCATAGGTTGCGCCCAGGACCTGTGGTCACAAGGGGCAGGGGAGTGTGGGTGAAGCCAGGGTGTGAAGGCAAAGCCCAGGGCTGTCAGCACTGGTGGGACGCAGCTCCACCACACTCCCCGTCCCCATCCTTCTCCAGAGGCCTCAGGGCCACTTCTGCTGTCACGGCTCAGAGCCTGGCTGCTGTGCCACACTCCAGCCAGCAGTGCTATGGGGCTGGGAGTGGGCAGGACACCATGAAAGGGCAAAGGGGAGCTTCTGGGGAAGCTGCTGATCAAGGGTGTTGGTCCAAACCACCCTCATCCTTAAACCATGCCCCAGCCCCAAGCACCGCTTTCCCTCATAGTTTTAGGATGAAGTTGCTGCCCTTAGACTGGCACAGGCAAAAAGGAAGCCATGGTCTGTGTCTTGCAAGCTTGGTGTCCCCTTCCTACTGTTACCTCTCTGCCTGGCATGAAAGAGAGCACTCCGGGCTGGCGGGCCCGAGTTTGGCTGCCATCTGCGCTTTCACTTTGATTTTCCACTGGCTTGGCCCCAGCCCTTGGACACAAAGAGGGAGGCAAATTGGTTGTGAGACATCGAAGGTGGAGGCACGTGTGTGAAGAGGATACAACACCAGCCCCAACATCCCCTTTGAGCAGGTGTCACCCAGGGGACAGGTGGCAGCTGCTTTGCCTGGAAGTATCAGGCAGAGGTGGTGGTACCAAACTTGAGGGAATGAAGGGGTGCCCTCATGTGTGTGTTTTTGGTGAATTGTGTGTGCCCCAGCCCCCAGGGCTGGAGCACTGTTGTGGGATACACCTGCAGCACCCCATTGCCATGTGTGTGGGAACAGTCGCAGCCCCTTCCTTGGACCTGCCATGGCTCGGTGGGGAGCAAGTGGGGAAGACGCCAGTGATGATGCTCTGTCCTAGCTGAGATGGTTTTGGTCCTTCTCCTAGGGTAGGCATACCCGTTTTGGGCTGTGCTCCCCTTCTGCCACCCATCCTGGAGTGTGTCCCTCCTCTTTCCCCTTCCTGGCTGTGCTCCCCATCTGGGCTCCTCTCCCTCTGTACATCTATCTGTGCTATACCCCCATCCCGGCTTTGCTCCCACTGTGCTCCTGCCCAGGCTCAGGGCGGTCCCGCGGGTGGGGGGTCCCGGGGGAATGTAGGGCAGTGCGGGGGGGACAGAAGGCCGAGAAGGCTACGGAGGGGGCGGGGAGCTCCGGCCGGCGCTGCCGGGGCTGGGGGCCGGGGCCGGGCAGGGCAGGGCGGACCGGCGGTGCCGGGGGGAGGCCGGGGGCGGGGAGGGGGCACTGGCCCCCCCTCCTTCTCCGCTGCCCGCCCCCGCGGCAGCGCGACTCGGCGGCGGCTGCAGACGGGGACGGCGACGGCGCCGCGCAGGTAGGACCGACACCGGCACCAGCACCGGGACCGCGACCGGGCGGTGGGGACCGCGCTGCGGGGGCAGGAGCGGGCAGCGGGGCGGGTGTGGCCCGGCTCGGCTCGCTGCGTTCGGAGTGAGGGCGGGGAGCGGCGCCGGATCCTGCCCGGCCGGTACCGCTCCTGGCGGGAGCATCCCCGGGCACAGGCGGCGGAGGAGCCCGGCCCGGGGGTCGCTCCGGTACGCGCCACCCCCGCGGCCGCGGCTGGCCGGTAGCGCTGGGCTGGAGCCGGGGTCGGATCCTGCCGCCGGAGGGTGCCGGGAGCCAACGGGGAGAGACGCGGTTGCCTCCCCGGCCGGGGAGGAAAGGCTCCGGGGACGGGGGGCTGGTGGTCCAGGAGGCATCTCGGGGTGATCGGGGGCTCCTGGGGTGCCCCACAGAAAGTGGGGTCGTGGGATGCTGGGGGCTGGCGTGGGCGCAGGGTGCTGGCAGCCTGGTGGCAGGTGGATCCGAGGGACATCTCGGTGGGACCCCTTGGCCACTCACTGTGTCCCCCCATGTCCTCAGTGGTCACTCCGCTGGCCACCATGGTGGGGACATGGGAGACTGGTGGAGAGCCCACTCGAGTGGGGCGCACCCTTGGGATGCAGGAGCGATGCCCTGGCGGGGCTGAGCCCTTGTCTCCCCTGCACCCCCTTCCCCCTGCAGAGCCCTGACCCACGAGGGACTGACTCCCTGTGGGGGCACAGCATCTCCTTGGGTGGCCTTGGAGGGCTGTCGGGGTGGCCGGTGACTCCCCAAGGGTGTGATACATGTGACATGGACAAGCTCCCCACTCAGCTCACGGCTACCGCCTCTTCCCTCTGCAATTTTTTACCCTCCTCTCTTCATGTCTACCTCTGCAGCCTCCGATCTCTTTTTTATCCTTCCTTCTTATTTCAAGATCCGTGGGTTTGTGTGGGTTTTTTTCCAGATCCCCCTCCCCACCTGCCCCAGCCTGTTTTCTCATCTGTGCTCTCACTCATTCTAGCCCTTGTCTTTGTTTCAGCTGGGGAGGAAAAAAAAAAAAAAAAAAAAAGAAAAGAAATAATTGCTTCCCTTGTAAAGTTGGCCCTGGCAGAGCAAGCCCCTGAGCCCCTGGAGAGCGATGCTGCCCGAGTGGCGTGGGAGCCAGTGGCAGCCCCTGCCACCCTTCAGCCGTGGTCCTCAGCACGGGGGCACAGCCACTTGCTCCAGTAAATGCCAGTCCCCTCCCAGGGAGGGTGGTTTTGGGATGCCCCACAATTGAGGGGCACCAGCAGTTTGGCTGCAGATGACACAGGTACCTCCCTGGTGCTGCTTTCCCCAGGGTGGTTTTTTTCTCCCAGCACAATTTTCATTGCACTCTCCATGTCTCGGTTTGGGCATCTCTGTCACTGGGGTCTGTGTATGGTGCTGGTTTCCTGGGGTCCCATGGGGCTGGGAGGGACCTCGGTTGGCCTGGAGTCTCAGGGAGGTTTGTGTTTCATGTGTGCACTGCTATGCCCAGGTTTGCCTTTGTCTGGAGCAGGGACAGGGATGGGGGACGGGGGGGCCAGTCTTTTATTTTCCCTTTTGCATGTGTCTTTGATACCATCCCCAGGAGGGGATCCTGTTTCCCCAAACCACCTTCTCTTCACATTGCTGCTCCTGTGCTGCTGGGATTCACGCTGGCCGCAGGTAAAAGGAGAAGCTGGGACTGACCCGCGCCTCCCGCTCCCCGTACCGCGGGCAGGCTGCCGGGTCCTGGTTGTGATCCCTGCACGGAGCTGCTCTGTGGCCAGGTTTGACTTCGCTGGCTCAGGTGTCGCCTGCCAGATGCTGCCAGCAGAATCTGGCCCCTTGTTTATAAGCCAGGGAGTAGTTTTGTCCTTATCTCCATCTACTATGGAGGCTGGAGCTAGAATTTCAACGGCATGCTGTGGGTCACTCTGGGAGGCAGCTGGTGTGGGTGCTACCCCCAGGGGACGGGGTGCCCAGGTGAAGGTGTGGGAACCGCAACGGAGGCAGAGGAGCGATGAGGTCTGCTGAGTCTGGAGCTGGACTGTCAAGGACCGCAGGTTTAGCCATGGTTTTATTGTCTGGTGCCTCCTTCTCCCCTCTGCCCCATCTGGTTTCTTCTGCCTTAGGGCTGGCTCTGAAAGACGGGAAAGAGGTGATGCTGGGGTGGGTGGCACGCAGAGGGCATGCAGGGCGTTTGGGAGGCACATACGCACTAGGGTCTACAAAACACCCACACAGATGCCTCATCCCCATGAAGTTTATTTTGGAGGATACTGTTGTGGCTTCAGGCACCAAATGGTTTTGATAACCTAAATAAACCCAGGCTGTGTGAGAGTGGAGCATGCAGGCACCGAGCCCCGTGCCATGGGACGTGCTGGCCAGGCCCCCTATGGCTCACCCATGTCGGCACCGCCGCACCAGCGCCAGGGGCTGAGTGCGGGGAGGTGACGTGTGCGGGGACGGGAGGGAGGGCGAGCAGGGGACGAGCAGGAGCCTGGTGATGACCCGGGGCTGGCGTGGGCAGCCCCAGTGGGGACGGAGAGCCGGGGAGAGGGACATAGAAGGGATGAGGTCCTCCCCGATCTGCTGCTCTGCCTGCACCCGAGCCGCTGAGCGCCAGCACAAGGTGCTGCGAGCCCCTGCCTGCCCTCTTGAAGCCATTTGAACTCAGCCACAGGGAAAGAAGGCCAGGCGTAGGGTTTCCTCCCACCTCCTTTTTTTTTTCTTTTAGACACGAGACATTCCTGAGCGGATATTCGTTGCTGGGGCTGAGATGCCTCCTGCCAGACAAAACTAATGGGAAAGGGGAGAATTGGTTTGGGATTTTTTCTCTTGTGTCTTGACCCTTTGAGTTATTGAAAAGCCAGCTGCTGCTCAACCCTATACAGTGAATCCCACATGTCTGCAGCCAGTCATTTCGGGTCTGTAGGTGGTTTGCAAACAAGTCGCTGTGAGTACGAGAGCAGCAGCTCACGCTGCCGCGATTACAGTGGCGGGTTACGTGATTTTGTCTCTGTTCCACCCCCCACCTGGGTCAGATGTGTAATTATCAGAATCAGTGAAGTGTAAATTATAAAGCAAAAACCCTCTGTGAAATATTCATAACTCTGCCCTCAGTGGAGGGTCAGCCGTCAGAGCTGGGAAGCCCGGAGGAGCCCTCTGCCATTCCCATCACCCAGCTACCATCCTGTCACCCACCGTCCCATTGTCCTACCAGCCAGTGGCAGGGGAGGGAGAGGGCAGATGCAGTTAGGCAGGCAGGGAGCGGGTGACCTTGTGACATCTCTGCCGTCGTCCTGCTTTGCTCCACCACCTCTCATTTTTGTCCAGGCACCGTAGACATCTCTGAAAGCTGTAATCTGCAAAGCCCCGGGGGGCTCCACACTGTGCTGGCTGCTATTATCCCAGAGACAAAGAGGGACAGGCAGGCAGATTACCTTGGCCTTTATTTTTTCAGCTGGGAGCAAAGAAAAGCCGTAAATGAGCTTGCTGCCGGGGAGGAGTTGAACAGCCCGAGCCCCCAGTGCCCCGTGCTCCTGCCCTCCCCAGAAGCCTCCAGACCCCATCCCTTGCTCCAGGAATAGCTCATGCTGCCCCGTTGCGCCCCGCTTCCTCCCAAAGCCCTGAGGCCAGGCACGGTTTTGGCTCAGGGCTGGGGCGCCACTGCAGCACCCTCACCTTCTCGGGGCATGTAGCACCTGGGGACAGGGTGGCCGGGAACAATGCGAGGCTCGTACCCATCTTGTACCCAGCACTTCCGTGCCTGGCGGTTGCATTTTCAGCCTGGACTAGCAATGGGGGGAGGCAGGGCTCCATGGCCCCATCCTGCACAGTTCAGCACCCAGGCTCCTCTGCATGCTGAGGGCCACATCCCCAGCCAGGCTGGCCCTATGCCAAGATGGCACTGCTACGGTGAGGGGCAGGTTCCCTCCATATGGTGCCCCTGGCTGGCTCCCAGCGCTGAGGCAGGTGCTTGTGTCTGGGTGACACAAAACCCTATTGTTGGCACCCACAGGGTTTCCCTACCCATACCAGCCCCTGCCCCAGCACCACCGAGCAAATAGAGCAGCCTGGCCAGACACAGCTGCATCCTCCCCAGGGCTCCCTGCAGAGGATGCTTTCCGTGCAGCCAGTGTCCCCCAGCAGTCCCCTCCACCTTGAGCCTTGCTGGCCAGCCATGCTGGGTGGGTTTTGTCAACGGGCTGCTGAAGTGCTGATGGTTTTATGCCTAGCACTTAATTATTTCCCCGACTGCCACTGCCATGTGCTGGCGAGCAGTGCTGGCTGTGACCCCGCCGAGCCCAACGCTGCTGCTGCAGCTGGGGAGCTGATGGCAGAAGCATGCCCCACGTGGAGTTTAATTATTGGCTTTCTTCCTTAACAGAGTACATTGGCTGACCTTAATGCAATTAATTAGGGCTTAATCAACTTCTGGTGGCTCAGCACAGCACACAGTGAGTCCTGCCTTTCCAGGAGGGTTTATAAGAGGTTAATGTGGGTGAGGAAGGGTGGAATGTATTTTGTGAGCTTGGTGGGGCTGTGCTGGCAAGTGGAGCCCAGTCAGCTGGGCACTGGGACAAGACTTGTGTGTCCTCCCAGGCTGGGCTTGCTGCTGGAGATACTGGTAAAGGCAGGAAGTGAGCGAGGCTCAAGGGCTGTGCCTGAGGTCATGGTGCTGCATAGAATTGCCTGTATTTCTTGGTTTTTGCATTGTGCTGAGGCTGGGGTGGCTTTCTGTGGGGCTTACCCCTGTGCCTGCACTGGGCTAGGAGTTTTCAGGCTCTTTGGGTGCTCTCTGTCAGTGATGGGGCTGTGGTCGAGTTGTGTATCCAGCAGCTACTGGTGGGTGGTTCCCAGGCTTGTACCCAGGCTGCTGGGGGTGACGTGGGGAGCCACTTCACCCCTCCTTAGCATGCATTGGCCTTGGAGACAGGAAGGTGCTGTCAGTCACTGGCTCTCCCTGGGCAAGGGAGATGGTCCTTCCCTGCCCAGTGGTATTTAATAACTAATAGTGTTAATTAATATTGCAGGATGTCCCCAACAGCCTGGCTCTGCCCTATGGTTTTTCTTGGTTTGCCTGCTGAGTGCCCCATAGGCTTTTGGAGCCCTTAAATAGGGACTGAGGCACACATATCCAGTGTAAGGATTTATTCTCACATGTTGTGTCTCTAGGTGCTGGCTTTTAAGCTTCCAAGCTGGGAGGCACCTGTTGGCATAGCTAGTGATGGGGTGCCCCATCCCTGTGCTGCTGGCTTCATCTGAGGAGGAAGAGACAGCCTTGGTCTCACAGAAAGCCTCTGGCAAGGTGGGTGTCCCTGTGCAAGTGGTGGCATCTCCCAGTGTCAGCTGTGCAGATGGGGACCAGGGTGGTGACTAATCCTGTATACTTTGCATCCCTGCCCCAGCCTCTGTGGCTCATCACTCATGGTAGCACATGTCCCCTCTGTTTCCTTGTGTCCCTGTCTGTCCCCCACCCTGGGGCCTGTGTCGCCAAGCCCCCTTGTGTGGGCAGCCCAGTGCTGGGAGTGGGAGCTGGTGGCAGGAGCTGTGCCAGCTGCTGTTGCTGGCTTGTTTGCTTCAGCGCCAGTTCATTAATATCGAAGAGCTAATTAGGATTCTGCAGCCCTTCCCACCCGGCCCTCCTTCCGTGGCTGGAGGATACTTGTTGTCTGTGGGATTTTGCTGCAGCCCTGTGTTAAAAAGGATTCAGCCCTGGTCTGTCCCAGCCCAGTGGTTTGTGTCCCCCTTTTTCTCTTCCTGGCTAATCCATGTGGCTAAAGCCCCTTGAAGCTCTGCAAATGGGAAGTGATATTTGCCAATAATCCCCCGTTCCCCTGGGCAGGCTTCTAATATTATGGGTTATTAAAAAAAACAGAACTCAGGCAACAATAACTGCAGCTGGGGGAGAGCCCAAGCACAGATTGCTCCTGGTCAAACCCCACCCGGCAGAAGAGCCGCAGTTGGAGGAGGCACAACATGGCATGGCATGGCATGGCATGGCATGGCATGGCATGGCACAGCCGGATCTTGCAGAGCATCTCTAGGCAGAGCCCAGACCCTCTTGCAAACACAGAAGGGGTGGGGATGCTGTTTCTTCCAGGACAGAACAGTGATGCTGCTGCATCCTTTCCCATGCAGGTCTGGCAGAGAGTGGCCTGAAGTCTTTCCTCAAGGATAGGTTTGTCCCGTGGGAAATCCAATCGTCAAAAGATCTCTAGTTACTTGCAATTTTTTTTTTTCTGCAAAAATATTGATTTCCCTGTGAGAAGTCTCAACTGCAGCTCAAAATGTTTCATTGCACGGGTTGGGGGGTTTCCTTCTGCTTTTAAGTCAACATTTCCTCTTAAAATGTCACTCAGGGAAGGCTGCCTTTTTTTAAGCAAAAGTCTGTGATGACATTTTAAGTGGAGGAGAAAATTGCTGCTTCGTTTCAAAATGTCAACTTTGAGAGGGGTGAGGGGTTTTTTATGTTGTGTATTTTTTTTTTTTTATTCCAGCATTTCCCAGGGGAAAAGCAAAATGGTTTTGTTAAACTCAAGTAACAGTTGCTCCCACCTTGTCATCCCCAAACCCCCTTTTTTTAACCTGATTTTATTTTTGCAGCAGAGAAACTCTTGCCAGGAGAAGTCAGCCTCTGATGGGACACTGCCCTGGGAAGGGACAACCCATTGCAGCCAAACCTGAGTTTTCTGTGGCAAATCCTCTGCCCCCAAACTCCAGTGAGGACCTGTGGGAGGGTTTCCATCGCCACCAGCCGGCTTTGGTCACTGTGAGAGGGATTAACAGTGCGTCTAGGTCCCGAAGCTTTCCTCTTTCTGCTCTCCCTCTGCCTTGCATGCCTGGTTTTCTTTTGCGCAGCTTGCCCTGAAAATCACTTGTGCTAGATTAGGCTAGAGACGGGAGTTATCTCCCTTTTATTTATTAGGGCAATTATAGTTAATGATTCACATGCTCGTGGAGAGTAATTACTCCCAAATACAGCACCGGCGGTGTTCTTACCCAGCCTGAGTACGGTGATTCACAAATGCATCTTCTCATACAAATCGTCAAATAACGATCCCTTAATTGCTGGTTTGGTTCAGAGGCGGTTAAGAAGCGATGCAGGACCTGGCAGTACCGTTGCTGTGCCTGGTTTGTGCTGGCGGTGTGGCCGCTTGCCCGCTTCTGCACCCCGCTGTGCCACCAGCCGCCACTGCTCGCCTCCCGTGTGGGTTTTGCTGGGGACTTTGTTTGAGTCGAGCCCCTTGAGCTGTGGGATTTGTGCTTTTCAAAGCATTGCAGTGTGACTACTGCTTCATCCTCCCAAAACTTGTCAGTGACATGGTTAAACCCTCGCCTCTTCACAGCTCTTGGAGCAGGTGGATGAGAGCTTGTGAAATACTAATGTGGAAAGCAAAACCCTCCGTGTTTTGAACAAAAATAAAGGCCCCTGGCTCCAAATTGCTTATTGTGGGGAAGTTGCCAGGGATGTTATCTACTTCCCCAGAGCCTGGCAGCCCCCTGCCTCCATTTCCCCAGGGAGAGGACATATGGGGACCCATGCCTCCCTGGTTGGGAGCATCCCATGAGGGATGACATGCAGAGTCCAACCTTGTGAGCCGCTCCAGCCTTGGGAGAAACCCTGACCCTGGGAATGGAGGAAGGCTTCTGGGAGCATTTTAAAAGGTATTGGTGTTTCCCAGTGCTACCACGTGGCTTGGAAAGGCAGCCTAGAGCCTGAAGTTCCTCCTTGTGGGTTAAGAGGAGCCCAGGGTGATGGCTCTGGGGTGGCTCAGCCCCTCGGGGGCTGCCCAAGGCAATGCCAAGGTGTTTGGCTGGAGACTGATGATCAGCCACAGTCTCCTGGGCCAGTGAAATGAGGGAGGTTTGGTGCCACTCAGCAAGCAGGGTGTAGCTGTGCATCACTGCTCTGCTCTTTTTTAGTTAAAAGCTGCTCTTGCCTTCTTGGTGAATGTCTGGGCTGCATTGCATGAGTCTGTGCCCACCACACATCCCCTCCTGCTGTGGGTGCTGCTCAGGGTCCTCCATCCTGCAGATGCCAAAATCACTGCCAGGATGTGAGGCAGGAGGAGAAGAGACAGCACAAAATCCCCTTTCTGTTTGTTGGCTGCTGCTTGGCTCTATCCCCAGCATTGCTTGGGTGGGCTCCTGTGGGAGCTGCCCTGTTTCCCCCCACAGGCGGGCATGTGGGGCTGCCCATGGCGGCTGTGCCAGCACGGCTTGTAAGTGTTCACCGGGGCAATAGCTCCTCAGTTTCATTCCATCCATGTCCAACTTCCTAGCAGAGGATCCGCACTTGCTCACACCAGTGCCTGGCCCCCTGTCAAGGGCTGCTGCAGGTGGCCAGCAGCTGCTCCCAAGGGGCTGCCGGGGATTTGTGCTCTGACAGCCCATGCTGCTCACTCCACCTGCCGGGCTCTCCTCTGCTTGGTCAGATGGCAGAAGATGCTCCCACCACTGTGGGGAGAGACTGGCTCATTTTTCTCCTCACACCAGGGGGTTGTGGTACCCATTGCCTTGGCAGTGCTGATGAAGTCCCAGGGATGATGGTGGTGCAAGAAGGGGGAAGCCCCTGAAGGGTGATGCTCTGGGATGGTAGGGGCAGAGGGGAGGTCTGAGTGTATCAAGGGCAAGTCTTGTCTCGGCTCCAAGGGGGTGCCTGGGGTAGGACGGCGTCCATTAGCTGGGAGCAAGTGCTGATACCTGCAGGATGCCCTCTCCAGTGGTTCTGGGGCCTCCCACGCTTTTTCCTGGCTGAAATCTCTCCTCTCTTTGTTTTCAGGCTTCTTTGTCTCCCCGTGGACCATGCACAGGGTCTGGGTGGGCTCCTGGGGCCCAGCCACATCCCCCCGGGGGCCGTGGCAGCCACTGCAGAGGGACCAGCCTGTCACCCCACCAGCATGGAGCAGCTCATGGCCTGCTGTCTTGTATGGCTTTTTATTCCTATGTGATTATACATCCCACTTCATATAGGGATTGAAGCCGTGCAATACACTGGGGTACTACGACGGAGAACAGCCCCTCTGCCATGGGAGCTGGCCTTAGAGGAGCCACCAAAGCTGTCCCCGGGGTGCTGGAGGAGGGTCCTGGCCTTAGCCGAGGCTTCGTCCTGCATCCCTGGCTCCCCAGCCCTCTTGGGGGGCAGGTGAGGGGTGCAGGCTGCTTTGGGGTGAGGCCAGCACAAGCTCCCTCGTGCAAGGGTGACCTGATTCTGCGTCTGCTGTGGAGAGCCCCAGCAGCTGCGTGGTTGGGCTCAGCCCTGGGGAGATCCCGGCTTTGCTCCTGCCCCCCAGGAAAGGGGCAGAAGGGTATGGGCACTGGAAGGAGATGCTGCCAGCAGGAGGAGGAGGATGAAGATGAAGAAGAGGAGGAAGGAGCTGGGGAACAGCTGTGGCAGCAAGGGCTGCCCCACGCATAACACTCTTCAAAGTTTCTCAAGGGGCCTTAGCCGCTCTTTCAAGGTTTGTGTTAAATCTGTCACATTAGCAAAAACAGTGAAAATTACCCAGCTTGTGGAGGAGATGAAAGGCAGCCCCCTTCCGATCCCTCCATAAAGGAAGGGCCCCATTAACACCTAGTGAAATATTAGCCATTAATCAGGCTCCGTGCAAAATAAAACCATCCACATTTATCATTATTGGATCCTTAATGAAGTGATAATGGGAATGCTGGGGAGCTGTGATATTAATGTCTCCTAAGAGGCAAGAGCAGAGCCAAGGGCGGCAGCCAAGATTTTTAATTTACTGCCAAAAGCTCACGCTGTTAATAACGCAGTTACTTCTCCTAGCCATTAGCACTGTTTGGCTACAAGCAGCTCGCTTAAAAGAGCAAACTGACCCTGAATGTGCCCAGGCTTTGCTTGCCCACTCCTTGCCCAGTGGCTGGGTGTGCTTTTCCTGACAGCTGTCCCTGTGTCCCCTGCCCACGTACGGGGATGTGGACTGGGAGCTGTCAGCAGTCTCCTTCTTGGAGGTTGGCTGGTATAGAAGGAGTTTCGCTTTTCCAGTGAAAAGAGCAGGGACTGGGAGCAGGGACGAAGCAGCTCTTGTTGTCCTCACTCTTTCTGTGACTTATCTCCTTAGGGACAAGAACCCTGGAACCAGGACAGTGTGGAGCTCATCTCAGTATGGCCCACACACTGGGATCACTTGGTGTGACTGCAGTCCCACCCTGGGTTTCTTCATTTCCCCAGGTACGCTCAGGCGATGCTAATATCCCACCCAGGACCGCATGGGCAAGCTGCAAAGCCTTGCTCAGCTATGGTGACTCACTCGGGTTCCCCAGGGGAAGGTCATCGCTTCTGGCAGGCTCCAACAGCCCAGAGGCAAATGGGTACTTGGCAGGTAAGCGATGCTGCTGTGTCTTTAGATGCAACTGCTATCTCACAAATCCTTGCAAAACCCGAGCAGTGCAGCCCAAATGTGTGCTGGCTCATGCACAGGGTCTTCTGCAGTCGGTGGAGGGACTGTGGGTCAGACTGGCCTTGGAGCAGTAACAGGCAATTCTGTTCTGAGCGTTGTCCAGAAGGATAAAAAGATGCAGTGTTTGTAAAGGGTTCACATGCTCCAGAGCACCTTTCCTCCCTGTGTAGAAGATGCACAAGGTCTACCCAAGCAATATGTCAGAAGTGGAGCTTTCATCTCTCCAGGTAGAGGCATCAGAAGAGGAAAAATGTTTCTGTAATGTGTGTGTCCTTGGCCAACCTCCCCCTGTCCTGCTATCTCATTAGAAAAGAAGGGATAAGAAGAAAAGCTGTACACAGAGGCCAAGCGAATGTAGATGTGAAGTGCACTTCAAACAGCTCCATGCTTTCAACAAACCTTTTATCAGCCTTCTTTCCCCCCCAACACAAACTCTTTTAATCGCTAGTGAAAAGCCACTGTTTAGAAAGCAAGGACACTGCTCAGAGCACTTGTGGTAGGCATTTCCCAGGAGAAGCCAGCGAGACCAGCTCGAGGTCTTCTGAACTTGACTGTGATGGAGCAGCTCCAAGGACCATCCCAGTGCTCAGCAGTGTGGCGGGGCACAGGGCTCAGGCAGAACGGTGACACTGTGCCCAGGCTGGCACCTGGACCTGCTGCTCAAGGTGCCAGTGATGCTTCTGCCAGACACTCCAGGCTGAAACTGAAGTCATTCTAGATTTCACTGGAGCAGAATTGGATGGGAAGCATTGACATTTTGGGGGGAGATCTAGCCAGTTATCCTGGCTGGAGCCAACACTTCCTGCCTGTATTGCTGCCTGTGCTGGTGCCCCCACACGCTGGTCATGCAGCAAAAGCCAAATGCTCCAAAACCCGCTGGTGACCTCTGGAGAAAAATGTACAGCACAAAGCAGCTTCTCCTGTACAACCACCACCTGACGTTACGGAGGCACAGCAAACCTTGTAACACTTGGCAGGTTTCTTACAGGAGATCTCAAAGCTGTTTTCCAGCATGAGCAAGTTCAGGCATCTTACAGAAGACCTTCAGACTCTGAGGACAAATAAGATGGTGGATGAGTTTAAACCACTGGGGTAAGACTGAGGCATTGAAATCCCCAGGCTTTTGCCTTGACACTGCAACTGAGCTGTGGCCCAGACACTCCAGCTGCCAGCCTGGCATCGATACTGGGCCCTGTGACGGTGCTGCTGATGTCCCTTCAAAACCAAAGCAGGAGGTGTCGCATCCTCCTCAAAAATCCACCCTCCAATCCACCTTGGAGCAGGGTGCAGAACGGCTGTTCAGTGAGACACCACGACTTGTGGTGTTGGCAGGACGGTGTATTTATGTCATGAGATGAGATCAGCCACACGGAGTAGGTCTGTTTGGAAGGAGTCTGAGTCAAGCGTGTCCTATTAAATTAGGGCTGGATTTTCCAAGGAGCTCAGCTCTGTAACAAACAGGCAGATAGTCAAAAGGAGTTAGACATGTTGGGTCATACTGGCTGCTGAGCTGAAGTCCTTTGAATATCCAGCCAAAAGAATCACCCTGCCTGTTGCTACATGCAGAGCCCTTCTGAAATCCAGCCCCATTGTGGGCTCCATGTCCTGGGAAACACGGCTCATCTCTGTTCTCCCACATATTGCACTGCACAGGTGACAAAACTGTGATAACCACTGCATACTCATACATGTGGGGGAGCAGCTCCCAGTCAAATCACAGCTCCAGCAGCTCTGCCCTTTGATCAGCTCAGCAGCGTGGGTCAGGAGAGCCGAGTGTGAAGGTTTCCTTGCCTTTTGTTCTGCAGAGTTAATCAGAGTGACAGCGACTTCTGCCTCCGTGCAGAAGAAAGGTCAGTGGCTCAGGCTGGATGTGCAACTTTTCTAGGCAGCTGGAAAACACCACCGTGAAAGCTCATAGCCTCGCAGTATCCCCACTGCTGGCATGGAGGCTCTCCTGACAGAGACGGCAGCGAAGATGTCCCCATGGAAGGAAGGAGACTGAAGAAGGGCTGGCTCACCACTGCACCTCAGTTGTCCCCTTCCCTATGCTGCACAGGGAAGGTAAATCACCCTCTGTGTCACTGTCACTGCTTTCATGTCCCGCAGCGGGATGAAACACTCTCAGCCACCATCCCCCTCAGCTGTGCTGCTGGGTGAGCACTGTGCTGGGCCGGGGGGCTCTGTGGCACCTCAGGCACGCGGGCATGGGGGGAGCTGCGGGGCTCTGCGCTGGCACGGGGAGCGGTTGATGGGGGTCTCCTGCCCACCGCAACCTCCCAGCACCCCCATGCCTGCAGCAGAGCAGGCCTTGCAGTTGCTTTTACATCCTTCAGTCGCTGTAATGCGCTTCAGTGAATCTGCAAAAGCCCCTGATGAGCTGCTTTTGAGCTGGAGGTGCCCCAGCCGTGGTGAGGGCTCTCCCTGGCAGCTGTACTGTGGCCCTGTTTTCCCCACATCTTTTAGCTATAGCTTAAGCAGTCACAGGAGCGGTGGCTATGAGCAGAAGTGTTAAATGCAGCCTCCGTGTCCGTAATATGACCTCTTACCTTCCTCTGATCCCAATTACATGTGCTGGCTTTTGCTGTGGATATTCACTTATGTGTCTAATTAGTGGATTCGTTCTGTCAAAGATATTAGCAGCCTCAACAGTGAGTCCTAATTTAAGTAGTTTACGTTTGTCTGCAGTGTTGCAGTGCCTTTATTTTCCCCAAGTCTTAATGAAATGCATCTGGATATCTGCAGAGGGAGCTCTCATGATCTCTCCATGGCTCTAATCAAAATGGCCTGGATATCCATGACATTGGTGCCCGTCAAGCCTGTCACCAGGAGATGATGCCCATCTTGGAACTGGCTGAAGAAGGTATAGGAGTCGTTGTTGTTGAGAAATGCCTCCACATCGAGGCCGTCTCGCAGCGCCTCACACACCAGCTCGGGGCTGCAGAAAGCCCCTGCCGCCTCCGTTGGCCCATCCTGCCCGTCTGTGCCCCCGCTGAGGAAGACAACGTCACACCTCGCGAGGCTCCTGCCTTCCGCAGCCCGTGCCTGGTGCAGCCCCAGCCCCACGCGCAGGGCCAGCTCCTGGTTCCTGCCTCCCTTGCCGGTTCCTCGCAGCTGAACCGTGGTTTCTCCGCCAGCCAGGATGCACACTGGTCTTTCAGCTCCTAACCCTCGCATGGCCTGCAGGAACTCGGCAAGGTTCAAGCCCGGGATGTCCAGTTCTGCCGCCAGCTGCAGGAGATTCCTTCTCACCTTGTCACCCTGGGGCCCTTCTCCAAGGCCAGCGAAGCCCAGGCAGCCCAGCTGGACCAGCTGGCAGTACAGTGTGGCGACGCGGCCGACCTCCCCGCAGATCGCTGCGCTCAGGATCAGAGTCGCATAGCCCAGGCCCTCAGCTTGGCGTTTGGCCTCATCTAAAGCCAGTGCATTTGACCCGATGATGACATTGCAAACGTGGGAGTAGTCTTCAGGAGCAGTGGGCTTGGTGGGAGAGTGGGACAGGACCGTTTCCACTGACTCAGGCAGGCTTTGCAGCAGGTTGTATTTGGTGAGTATCTGAAGGCAGTCTTGGATGCTGTGGGAGCTGGCAGCAGTGGGGCCACTTGCTATGATGTCCAGGGGGTCACCGATCACATCAGAAAGGATAAGGCTCACCACCTACCAAGAGAAACACCCACAGATCATAGCAAGAGGCAGAGACAGGTGACCACACAAGAGCCCTGGCATAAGTGCTGCTCTGAGTTACACCTGCACCACCCGTGTGTCAAAGCAGATGGAAACGGGCAGATCTTGGGCCATTTTTGTTTTACAGTCCTGTGAAAGTCACCTTGCCCTACCTGAACCTGCAAACCTACAATGTCCTTTGATGCTGGACCACCAGACTGGAAGATGTAACCTGCAACACTGCACTTGTCAGGCTGGTAACCTAATGAGGGGTCAGCACACATTGACAACAGCCCTGAGGGGAGCCAAGGGTCGTACCCAGCCTTGAAAGCGTTGTAGTGGAGCCACCAGCACATTGGAAGCACCTGCTAGGTGAGGGCTGGGGACTGCTGGGAGTGGTGTGATGGGATGGCTGACATCTGCAGAATCTGAATTCCCCCTGCTCCACCTCTGTGTCCCTGAGCGGTTGGGTCCTCAGTAAAATCTGAGCCACAGAGTCCCAAAACAGTGTGCAGAAGTTGTTCACACAGTAAGGAGAAAAAAAAACCTGCATGCATGCTTAGGTCAGTTGATTAAACCCCTATTTTGAGGGCAGATGGGTGACCTCTGAGCAAGCAGGGGCTTCGCCCCGGTTACCTGTGCAGGATATGCAAGCCGGGCCAACCCTCCACCCTTCAGCAAGGACAGAGTCTTCCGGACAATGTTCAGCTCCTGTATGGCAGCTCCTCGGGAAGCCAGTGTCTTTGTGAGCTTCTCCTTCTCTTCAAGAAGGATGGGTGGGATGGGAGCAGGCAGTAGGGCTGATCCACCCCCTAGGATGCAGAAGAGATGGCAAGGACATCAGGAGAGCAGGAGAAGGAGGACAGAAGGAAAGGAAGGCTGTTCAATGCCTTTCCTGTGCACTGTGGGAATGCAGAGGTGGTTGGGGAACTACACTGACATCTCTGGACAATTCAGTCTTCTTCACCAATGGGTTTTAATCCCTGCTGCCCTGCACTGCCTGGAGCCAGCTACACTTCACCCAGGCAGCGTAAACCTCAGCATACCCAGGTGCTGCGTGCCTGCAGTGGTGCAAGGATGATGGAGAAGGGCCAGCAATTACTACCCCTATTTTACACTATGCAATTACTACCCCTATTTTACACTATACAATTACACTACCAGGCTGCTAGTGTGTCACCACGCTGATTTTCAGGGACTACCTGGATGGCTGAGCAGGGAGCACAGACTCCATGACTCGATGCTAAGCAGATGGAGAAACTGCCTGCTTTGCTGGCTCCATTTATTCAGGGCAGTGTGTAAAACCACCAGCTACAGCTGCAGCAAGATTGGAAACTGCTGAACTGCACTCAGCTAGGCTTGGGAGGAAAGAGAAAGTAACACAAAGGACAAAGCAGACCCAGAATCTAGTATGATAACCTCATCGATGGGAATCCTGTCTGATACAAGTGAGCATTGGAAATGTGAAAAAAAAGGCAAGAAAAATATTATAATGGAAAGGTGGAATAGCTGGAAAATAACAGAGTAGAAAGGAGCAAGATCTGAGCAGAGAGGGAATGTGCACAGAAGTACAGCTGAAAGCTACTGTCAAAAGGCAAAGCCTGCTCAGAGGTTTGAGGCAAATCAGCATCAATAAAACATGACGAGCAAGGAAAACAAATGCAAATGCCTGTGTTTCAGTCAATAGTCAGGGATCTAGCTGAGAGGCAGGAGCAGTTGGAGACCGGCTGCTGTGTGGGAGTGCATGTGCACAGGGAGCCGCAGCCACAGGGAGATCTTGAACAGGCTCCCTGCGGAGCTGAGGAGCCTCTTGGAGATCCCCACAGTCAAAGGACAGGAGGGAGCCCAGGGGAATCCCAGCAAGCGCAGCTGGATCCCAGTCACTTAGGTGTTTGCCTAATGGCACTGCTCTCTCTGTAGCAGGTCAGGCTTCAGCATCCACACAGGAGCAATCACTGAGCAGAGGAGTCCCCAAGGGGTTTCTGCAGAGCTGCCCTGAGCCCTTCATGCTTTGTCCTGTGACACCCCCTCACCCAGCTGAGCTCAGGCTGTGGTAATGTCACTGCTTCCCTCTGATGCACAGTATTCACCTTCCTTATGCAGCCCTGGGAGAGCCAGGGCCTGGGGATGTTGTCCCAGCTGTGCTCAGGGCTGTCCATGCAAGGCATGCAGATTGCTGCGTCAGAGCCTGGAGGCCTCATTTCCACTGCCTGGGAAGCAGTGAAGCCTTGGGAAGGGTCAGTTCCAAATCTCAGCTTACAAATTCACACCTCTGCATAAATTCAGAGCTTGTAAGTCCACCAGGTGGTTGCTTCTCCAAGTCTGCATCCCAAATATAAGGAGGGGGCAGAAAAACAGCATCTTCTTGCCAAGGGCTGAGAGCAGCTGCCAGGCTGTGCCCAGAGGTGCTGTCTCACCGCAGTGACACAACCACGGGACTCAGCTGTGCAACTCAGCGCCTCCCCAGTGCTGGGAGGCAGCATGTCCACTGCAGCAGCAAGGAGGCCGCTGCTCTCCCCTGCTGCATCTCTGGAAAAAGGCTGGTGGGAGAAGGGAGAGGACAAATCACAGAGGTGCGAGTGTCAGTGTGGAGGGGCTGGCGTGGCACAATGCTCCTCTGCTGCAGGGCCACGTGTGGGCAGGCAGCTGGGGAACGCTCAGCAGAGCCCGTTCCCTGGGATCTCCACACTACCTGAGATGAGCACAAGGAGCAGATCATCTGCGGTCAGACCCTCAGCCAGCTCCTGGATAGCAACCGCTCCCTTCAGAGCTTCTTGGTCTGGGAGGTTGTTCTTGGCACCTTCAATGACCTGGATTTTGCTGTGTGGCTTCAGCAGCATCTCCCTGGTGAGGTAAGAAATGCGGTCACACCACTGACACGTGCACCTACACAGGCAGCCAGGCTGTCACTCAGCAGGAAAACGGGCCTGATGCACCAGAGGCACCCAGCGAGTGACCAGGACAGGGAGGTGGCCTTTGCTGAGCATCTCTTCCCCAGGGCTGGGGTGGCAGCACATCCAGCACAAGAGATGGGCTGTGTCACTGGTGTCACTGGGATGTGAAGGTGGTTGAAGAGCAGGTGGACAGGGTGGGTGCCAGAGGAAGGGCAGCTGGAAAGGACTGAGGGGGGTCACAGCAACATTCCCCAGAAAATAAATCCGGCAGCCTACTCCCCGAAACTGTCCTGACACAACCCCCCTTACTGCATTCCTGCTCGCTGCAGGCTGTTCTGGATGCCCAGCGGCACATTGACGATCCCCCGAACGAGGTGGTCTCCCAGGATCTCTTCTGCTGCTGCAGCCATCCCCAGCACAGCTTTGCCAAAACCCACCAGGTATAGGTCCCTCTTCACTGGAAAGGCCCGTCCCTTCACCAGCAGCCGAGGACACCCGTCTCCCTGCAGCTTCAAGGCGCTCTTCAGCATCGGGGCTGGTCGGACGGTGCCCACCGCACTGCGGAAGAGGGACAGGGCATGCTCGCGGAGGGACATGCTGCACAGGGTGGCCAGGCTGAGTCGATCTACTTGGTGGGGTGGGCTTGTATGCGTTCCGCTGACCCTGGTGAGTTCTTGAGAGCTTGAGCAGCCGACACCCCCCAACCTGCAAGGGACGGTGAACAGTTTTGTTGGCAGAAGAGACAGGACTGTCACAGAGAGAGCAGGGAGGGCAAAACATGAACCATGGAGCTCTAGCTCCTGTTTCCTCTAGATTAAGGTGCCATATCAACAGGGTTTCCAAACCTCTCCCCAGGCAGGAGGGAGGGAAGGACAGTGTCACATTCAAACTACCTGCCAGCTTGTGGCTCCCTTGCAATCCCGTCACCTCCCACAGGGAAGGTGAGCCCTGCCAGCAGCTTCTCCATCACTGCAGCTTTGACCCTGGCAAGCCATCATTTCTATTTGCTTAGCGTTTGATGCCTTTCCAAACTGTGGAAGCTGTTCTCTGTCCTGGAGAGAGTAAGGCATCTGTGTGGAACAGCTTTTCACTACATTAACTCCCTTCCTCATGCTAGCCAAACGCTGATCTCATTCTCCGGCTGCACGTTGCCCCATGTGTCCCTGCAGCACCAGGCACAAACTTAGGAGAAACAAGAGGCTTGCTGGCTGCCTGATCCCATGCTGCTGGTGGCCAGAGAGACCAGTAATGACATTTCCCCACCAAACAGCAAATTAACACAAGGCTTCACTTGTCTTTATTTTTTAGTCCCCTTGTTATCCACTGAAATTACATTTAGAGCCCAAATAAGACTTCAGATCCAGGCAAAGTTGCCAGCTGTGTCTGTGAAGTCTCACTGGAGCTGGCCTCTGCTTAGTATGAGCATTATATGCAACAGATCTGCATGTGGATCGAAAGATCTCAACTGCTCAAGAGCAGACACTAATGTTGATGGAGGAAAGGCAGCCCCTGCCAGCACACTCACATCTATTCCCTCACAGCGTTTCTCCTCCTTTTTGTCAACTGGCAGCAAGCTCACTGCTGGTTTCTCAGGATCAAAGACCCTTGTGATCTGCATCTCTCCCGCTCATGGCAATTACAGCAGGGTTCTGGGACGCTGAAACCACCCAGGCAACACGCTCAATCCCAGACCCATTCAAATTACCTGAGAGAGTTAATCCTCTCTCTAGTAAATGGATGTGTTTCAGTGCAAGGCCAGTGTCTGGCTTCTTCTGGGAGATCTCACGAGTCCAGAGGTCTCTTTGTCCTAACACTCCCATAGTACTGCAAAGTGTTAATCATTAAGCCAGACAAGCTTTCCAACAGGTCCTCTGAGTTTGAATATGCCTTATTTTGCTGCAAGCACCCAAACTCGCTGTGAAAACCTCTACAGAAGCACCTTCTCAGGCAATGAAACTTGGCACACTCTGAAACCTATTGGACAAGGAACTTGCAGGTAAAACTATATGCAGAATCATATGTTTGCTAGAGAAAAAAATGCAAGGATCATTGAAACTGGAAAAAACCCATAAGTCTAACCATTCAGTGCTTAGGAGAAACAGATTTTAAAAGCAAAACACAAGGCAGATATACTACCTGTCTATACTCCCTAGTCTATATACTGGTCAGAAGGATTGGCTTTTCTATCACAAGGACAAGTAAGAACAAAAGACGGGGTATCCTGACCACTTTCTTCCTACACTCTTAAATTTAATGGCAGCTGATGCTGCCAGAAGTTTAAACTGCCAAGCCTCAGCCCTCTTACAATGAGGGCCGGAGTAAGGGTGCTAACAGCACTGAAGTCAGCTGTGCACCTCTCAGGAACTGAGATTAGCAGCTCCGCGCCCAGCAGGTCTGCGATGCACCTGGCAGCACAGTGCAATCAGAGGAAGGTGTTACAAATCAGAGGTGTGAGCTGTGATAGGATAGGGGGTTTGCAGAAGTGGCTGGAGAAAAAGGCTTAAATAGAGCCTGGGGAGTTTAAGGAAATAAAGCCCTGAAGCTTTTAACAGGCTCTGGTCTCTGCCTTGATGTTTCTGTGCATGGCTGACCCTGAAGACCAGGGGAACTGAGCACAACCAAACCTGCAGCTGCAGCTCCAGTCACGCGTGCCCTCCCGGCAGCTCCGCTCAGCTCCAGACACCGCACAGCAGGCGCGAGACGTTTAAAAGCAATCCTCTCCTACTGGAGCTGAAAATAATAAATGCCAGCTTAATTCTTCTGGTACTTGTGTACATACTGTTCCTGCTTGCTCTGGAAAGCATTTTGCTACAATAGCAGGTATGTAATCTGTTTTCTGCACTCTGAACTCAGATTATATTTTAACCATTGTGGCCTGATCCAGAGTCTGTGGAAGTCAGAACGTGTCCCATTGCTTTTGAGGATTTTAGGGCACGCTGCCTGACACTGATCTCAGTGCACAGGTGTAAATGCAGAGTAAATCCGGTGTAAAACCCCCTTGCAATCGGAGGTTATCCAACTTTACACCAGCACAAGAGAGAGCTGAATTTGGCACAGCCCCATTAGCTTGGGCAGTTTCTGTGTGTGACTCTGTTCCTTGTAAGCTCTGATTAGACACGCAGCCTCACTGGAGGCTCCCCTTGGAATGGGGGTGCTGCTAATGATGCCACAAAGCCATTTTTCTGTGATTTATTTATACAGTCCTGGGTACTAAATGTCATCAGGGAACAGCTATAAATCAGGGCTATGAAATCCACTGTAGATATTAACAAAAAATAGAAGTCCTACTCATTTTACTAGGGCTTTAAAAACAAGATCAAAAGAACTGAACGTCACCCCACAGCAAGGCATAGGCAGCCTTGGAAAGAGAAATAATCCAAATGGCAGCTCTCAGACTCGCTCCACAGGTCTAGGAATGATGTAATTGCCATCAGCTGCTGCATATGGCACGTGGGGAAATTACATCCT
The DNA here is from genome assembly GCF_963082525.1 of Nesoenas mayeri. Classification (NCBI taxonomy): domain Eukaryota; kingdom Metazoa; phylum Chordata; class Aves; order Columbiformes; family Columbidae; genus Nesoenas; species Nesoenas mayeri. The sequence goes on from NC_137560.1 coordinate 7,360,681, forward strand.
CACCGCCCTGCATTTTCCTCTTCCCACTGCTGGCTGGGAATCTGGGCTGGGAGAAGGGGCCGATGATGTGACGCGTAATTTCACACACTAATCTTTGTTCCCTGGTTTCTCAGGGAAATCACGTAGGGATGAACAAGCCCTCTTCAACGTGGATATAAGGTGACATGCTATAGACACCAGTGGGGCTTGGGTTTTGCACCTTCCCTTTGTCTCTGCTTGGGATAATTTGGAGTTGGGGTATAGACAGTAATTTGGAAAGTTTTCTAGAAGTTTGCATTAAGCTTAGGAGGAAAGTGATGCCAAGAATTGCCTGTTCCAAAGAGAGCAGGAGGACTGTGAGAGGTTTAGATTAATCTGCTTTAAATTAAAACTTCCTCTGCTTTCACTGATTAATAATGTTCACCATCTACATACTTGTTTGCGTGCATTACCATTATAAGCTTTTTCTTCACAAGGCTCTTCCTAAGCTTGCAGAAACTTCTACTGTTAACTCTCACAACAAAAAGCAGCAAAAACCCAGCTCCTCATTTTCACTACCCCTGGGAAAGAGGGAGGGAGAGGAGCTGGACTGTGATTATATTCAGGCAAAGCACTAGTTTGCATTACCTTCCATTAACTTTTTAATTAAAGCAATTCTGCAGGCAAGAAGCCGAAGTCAGAGGGAGACAGAAACAATCCAGCACGAGGGGCAGAAACGTGGTAAGCTGCCAGGTAAATTGGCTGGTGGCATGAGACCAAAAGCACGGACACAGGGGGGCAAAGTCTGAGCCATAAACTTGGAGTCACACTGGGGAGAAAAAGAGTGAACAAACGAGCTGGCCGTGCCTGTGCAGTGAGAAAAATGAGCCAGCGTCTCATTCCATGGCAGGTCCTGGAAAGCCAGAAAAATATTCCCTTCTCAGGGCTGGCTGCCCACTGCTGGGCAGAGCTGAGCTATTCCAGGTGCTGTGCTTGGAGGTTTGTTCAAGGGTTTGCATCATAGGCTTTTGGTTTTCTTGAAGTTGGGGCAATCGGGCTTGTTGCAGGCCAACCCAACTGCACATCCTGCGCACTTCAGGTGCCACAAGGTCAGAGGATGCTGTGTATTCATGCTCTGGGATGGGAAATTTAACTTCAGGGGTATAAGTTATTTCATGTCATCAGGACTTCTCTGGACTTCCCGCAGTTTGGCAATGAGTGGTAGCTGGCCTGCCATGTACAGGGTCAACTCCAAAATCCCTGCGGGGCTTGGAAAAAAAATGAGATGGCACTGGATCAAACTCCAATTGTTGGAGGATAATTTTGAGCTCAAGCTCTAAAAGACAGATTACATCTTTGTTACAGCAGCAAACTACCAGACATGGCAAATTTTAGCAGTGTCTCTTGCTACTCGTTTTTCTTGCTACATGACTTTCTTCTGGCCTCTTGGTACGTAAATTACCATTACACTCACGAAGGCTTACCGCTTCCATTTTTCATGCATTACCATGGGAGTTTACCTATGAAGTACAACAGAGCAGAGATTTTACTGCTTCGAACTCCCATGTTCCCACTTACTGACACATCTTTTCTACCATTTGATATATCAACCTTAATTCGCCTGGTGAGCCCTGCTCAAACTCAAACTTGCTGCTTCAGATGGTCCCAAAAGCATTAAGAGAAAATTTTCCAGGAGATGTTCTGAACCCAGAAGAAAAACAAAGCAGTGAAGGTTTGTTCCAAGTGACTATCCTGGGGGGATTAGATGGGGGATTTTTCAAGACTAATCTCTTTAAATGAAAATTTCAGAATTTGATTAATTTTTTAATCTGCACATGGATTTGCATAAAATTACTGTGCTGCCTCCTTCACACTTTGTAAAAGAGAAAATGCCTGCAGCTGGGATGGATCAATGCACCACCGGTCAGCAATGAAGGGTCCAGTACACAAGTGGGTGTGCAGGGACAGGGCGAAAGGTCCTTCTGCCCCCACTCATGCTGGTGCTTCTGCATCCTTAGCCGAGACAAAGGATGACGGTGGACAGAAGCAGTACGAGGAGAGCAGAGAGCTGGACTGAGGGTTTGCCAGGTAGGCAAGGGACAGAGTAGGATGGAGCATAAGTACCTTTGTTTCAAGAATATGCTGAGCTCTGAGAAACCCAGGAGTTGTAATTTCCAATACATGGTTTTCTATATGTTTCTTGGAAAAGAAATATGTTGCTCTTATAACTGATTTACTCACCAGAAAAGTGTCAGCAGGGTCTCTTTTCCTTTGATGGGGAATGTAGCCTAAGGCCAAACACAGGGAAGGTAAGTATTCAGTTCAGCATTTTATATATATAGATCAGTATTTTTAGTAAAAAAAAAAATAACTGAGTTTGACATATGCATCTTACTAGTTTTTCTAGGTCACACTCCCTTCGCTCCCTATGTACCTTTTGGAAATGATTTTCCCATGCAGTGGGGATTGCAGGGCAGAAAAAATTTTCACTAAAAAAATCCTTCTGTAGCTCAATGCAGAACAGCACTACCCTGGAGCCAAGTCCGTGCCAAGTCTGCTTCCTTTCATGCTGTAATTTCTCAAGCTCCCTCTTCTGAGTCAACTTGCAATAGAAGTTGAGAGTCATTTAAAATACAGGGAAGGATCATAGTATTCTAGAGAAGATGAAAAGTTGCCAGCCTTGAGGACAGGAATAATAGAAAGGGGTCGAAATTCAGTACTGCAAAATATAAGGTCATGCTCTTTGGGATTAATAGCAAAAATTATGAGCTCCTCAGTTGGAAATAATGTAAGAGGAGAAAGAGCCAGGAATATTAATCAGTCACAGGATGCCAATTACAGCTGCCCACTAGGCTGAGACAGCAGGCTATGGGGAAAGCAGAAAGCAGCAGATGAAATCTACCTTGGCTTCAGTGAGGTTTTTAACACCTTTCTCATGAGCACACTGAAGAAGCGTGGGTTGGGAACACACTGTTAGACTCATTGGAAAACAGTTTGACCATTGGCTCAGAGGGTAGAAATCAGTGGCTCAGGGTCCAGTTGACAGTTGGCAATGAACAGGGACTCTGCTGGGGTTCATGTCACCCTATGTCTTCATTGATGACCTGGAGGGTAGGGCAGAGTGCCTCATCTGAGGGCAGTGCTGATAGAGCCACCTTCCAGAGGAACCGTGATAAACCTAAATTCTAGGCAAATGGAACAGAAACCTCATGGTGCTCAGCAAGGAGAAGGGTGAAGTTTTGCTGCTGGGGCAGGATCCCCACACTTCAGGTCAGGCTGGGAACCAAGTGGTGCAAACAACTAAGAAGCAACCTGATAGCTACAACAACTACTTGAAGGATGGTTATAAGGACTTGCTAGTGGCAGGAAGTATAAAGAGGAGTAATGGCCACAGTTTGCAAGTCAGGATGTTCACATTGGACATGAGCAAAAAATTCTTTATAGTGGGGGTCGCACAGGACTGGACCAGGCCACTCAGAGAAGCTGTGCTCTCCATGCAAGGTGGTTTTCAGGATTTGGCAAGACAAAGCTGCAGCCAAGCTGATCTTGTACTGGTCCCGCACTGAGCAGGAGGTGGAGCAGGCAGCTCCAGAGGCCTCTTCTCCCCACACTCCTGTGATTCCATGTTGTTACAGCAGGGACAGGTTCCAATGCTCCAGAGCACCAGGCTTAGTTTCAGGAGCCCAGCAAGACATGCCAAGTTGTAGGACATGAGTCCTCCACACAAGCCTCCAGTCATAACTGTTACTGACAGAGAACCAACGCTCCAGCAGAGTCCAACAGAAATATATTTCCCCAAGCAGTGTTGTTTCCAGAAGCACTTCTCTGAAATTCCCATCCACCCATCAGAGCAAGTATGGGGCTGTCTGTGTTGTGCAGGTTATGGTGGAATCTAATATAGAAATGCATAGGTAGAATGACTGCATTTGATCAATATTACTCAAGCAGCAATTAAACATTTTTTTCCATTAACTAGTCTTGCAGGGGCATTATCCATAATTCCTACTTAATGTGACATTTTGCTTGGAGATTCAATTATCCTGCCAGATAAATTCCAGCTTGGTATAAACTGACAAACTAACTTCCAACAATTAGGAAGGCAGAAGAAAGAATAAAAAGGGAGTGACAAAACATCAAATCAACAACCCACGGTGTTATACAACTCTAAAACTTAGCTAAGTATTGGAGGTGTTTTGAAGTAAATTGCCTTATGATGGTATTGGTGAGTCACCTTCAGGGCCCACATGAGATAATCCAGGCTTTGATCATGCGATTTACAGCGTGCAGGAGGCGTGCTGCTCTGCACTTAAATCTCTCATCACACAAAAATCGGTTGTCAGTTCTGAACCAACCTGCAGTGGGGTAGCTGACCCCGAGGCCCTCGGAAGTAACGAAGGTGTCTTTTGTTGAGCCTCCTTAGACTCCGGTGTGAAAATCTCGTCTCCGTTTCAAAGTAAAAATCAGTGAATCATTCCCACGAGCCAATCACATCGCAGCATAAGAGGGTGAATCACATTAGGTGCCTACACCTGTAAGGGTGAACTCTAGTAAGCAAACAGCAAAAGCAAGTAAATTGTTTCACTAAATTGTAAATCCACATAAGATAATTAAGCAGGTTTGAATGACGTGCAAGCAGAACTCTGAAAATAGTTCACAGACTTACTGTTATTTGACCACAGGAGGGCAATATCATTCTAAAAGCAAAACCAAACTCTATTCTGGAGACTATGAAAGGAAAATGCAATTAACATCTATGAGGCATCTATCGTTTATTTTTTTTTCTTTTCATTCTGAGTTTCTGGGGGACTGAAATGACAAAAGATCTGGTATTCTTCTAAAATTAAAATAGTGGGGTGCTGGAAATCTTCATGGGGTGAGAGATTCTCACAGCTGCTGCTACACTCACATGTACAAAAATGTGAACATAGAGCCTGACGTGAAGATTCATGATAGAAAAAAATAACAGTTCCAAGGTGACTGTATTGGAGCAGCAGCCCCCAAAGCCACAGTGACCTTCCCAAAGGTTGCGTGTGTGCTGCTCATCTTCTACTGGCATCTTACGTGGTGTTAAGACCACAGTGCTACAGCTGAGGGGCTTCTCTAGTACTGCTGGGGGCTGGGTTTTGGAATAATAAAATGTACTGGGAAATTAAAATGTGTAATGATTGGACTGAAAGTAGGGGAAGAACGAGTGAGGTCATCACGGTGTGTTCCACAGGAGGGGACCTGGCGCTGGCCTGGCAGCGGGAGCGAACTCCTGCCGCCAAGGAGCTGCGCCCCGGGCTGTCACTGCGGGTCCCGGGGAGGGACCCCCGCCTGTCACTGCGGGTGCCGGGGAGGGATCCCGGGCTGTCACTGCAGGTCCCGGGGAGGGACCCCCGCCTGTCACTGCGGGTGCCGGGGAGGGATCCCGGGCTGTCACTGCGGGTCCCGGGGAGGGACCCCCGTCTGTCACTGCGGGTCCCGGGGAGGGACCCCCGTCTGTCACTGCGGGTCCCGGGGAGGGACCCCCGTCTGTCACTGCGGGTGCCGGGGAGGGACCCCCGCCTGTCACTGCGGGTCCCGGGGAGGGATCCCGGGCTGTCACTGCGGGTGCCGGGGAGGGACCCCCGCCTGTCACTGCGGGTGCCGAGGAGGGACCCCCGCCTGTCACTGCGGTTACTGCAGGTTACCACGGGAAACACAGGGAAATATGTAACATTCACTACTGGGCACGCTCCCAGCACCGCAGGAGCGCGCCTTGACACCCACCCCGCCCGGCCCCGACGACACTCGGGGGCCCCGCCCTGACGGGCACCGGAAGTGACGCTCACCTTAGCGGCGTGAAGTCGTTGCCCGCTCTACGGGATGACGTCATGCCCTCAACCCGACTTCCTTGCTAGACGCGAGATGGGTGGGTAATGGCAGTCTCGCTCCGCCCCGCCGCAGCCGCCTGGTCCTGCCCTAGGTCTCCTCTTCCCACCTCGGGCCCTGCGAGGGTCGAGGACGCCAACAGCCACGCGGGGGTGGGGGAGGACAGGCCTTCCTGCCACGCTCAATATGGCCGCCGGGCACCGCTCCCCTGTCCCAGCAGGCCGTGCGCACGCCCCGCCCCCCTCCCCCCCTCCGAGCTCCCCTAACGCCCCCAGCGGCCGGGCGCCCCCCCCCTTCCCAGGGTGCTCCGCGCACCGCCCCCTGCCGTTCCCGGAGCAGCAAGATGGCGGACACAATGAGGAGGAGCCGCCTCTCCGCGACCTGAGCGGGCCCAGCCGAGCCGGAGGGCGCCGCCTGCCCCGGCCCACCGCCCCTTCCCGCCCTCTGCCGATCCCCTCTGCCCCGCCAGGCTCTGCCCGTCCGCTCCCGCCGCCGCCCGGAGCCCCGCCCGGCTCCCCTCAGCGCCGCCGCCCTCGGCGCGGCCCGGCGGCGGGATGAAGCTGACGGACAACGTGCTGCGGAGCTTCCGCGTGGCCAAGGTCTTCCGCGAGAACTCGGACAAGATCAACTGCTTCGACTTCAGCCCCAACGGCGAGACCGTCATCTCCAGTAGCGATGACGACTCCATCGTTCTCTACGACTGCCAGGAGGGCAAGTGAGTGCGGGGGCCCGGCGGGGCCCGCTCCTCCGCGGGGCTGGGGGGAGTCTGGGCCGGGCCTGGGCTGTGAGGCCGCCGGTTTGGCCGCCGCCCGTTGGGGCGCTCGGGGAGAAGCTGCGGCTGGCTGAGGAGGCGGCGGGTCTGTCCCCGGGCTGGGAACCTCCGGCTTTTCTGTTGTTTTTCAGTATAGCTTGTGGGTGGAACTGCAGCGATGTCTGACAGGGAGTGGGGGGTGGATTATAAAGGGTTAAAGTGGGGCAGAGGTTGGAGCAGTTCGGTTTTGTCTGCGCTACGGGCGGCTCTGCTCGTTAGCTCTGGTAGGCTGCAGCCGACGGTGGTGATTTCCCAAGTGTGGGAGAGTTCAGTGCTGTAAGAACTAAATGGTTAAGCCTAAGGGGTTGAGTCTGGTCCCATTTCCAGGCCTGGGGATTGCTACGAATATGCAAACTGACTTTCAGGCCTCACTGAGCTTAAGTCTCACTAATTAAAATACAAGCAGTTGCTGTGAGCAGTGTACAAATGTGCCGCTTTAAAGAATTGGGGTGTAGCTGCTTAGATGAATGCTTTAAGACCAACGGTAAAGATGGTGTGGTGTGTGTTAACTGTAATTTCTAAAAACTTGATGGTGTTTTCTTTAAAACCTAATTCTTAAGTGGTGTCTGAGAATGTTGCAGATAAAGGTGGTCCTCTGTGCTTTAAATCCTTTCTTCTAGTGCATTTTTATCTGCAAATCACAGCTGTGTGATTTACATGTCTTCAGATGTTGTCTTAATTTATATTTAATCAATCAAGGTGTTTATTGATTTCTGTTAATGAAGTTTAATGCATTAAAGATGTCTGCGTGTTTCTCACTGAACAAAGTTGTCCAGTTTATCTTCTGTCATTGATGCTTGTTCTCTGTGCACAGCACTTGAGATACGGTGCTCTTGTGCAGAGGTTAAAAACATGCAAATAAGAGCACCGCTAATACTTGCAGTTTATGTCTTGGAACGTACACAAAAGGGATTTGTATTCTATGAGAGCTGGAACAAATTGAGCCAATAATTAAAATATTTCTTCGTACAAGAATGCATTTGGTTGATTTAAATTCTTCTAAATTTTAAGTTTTAATTTTCATATGCTCCTTGGTGTGGAGATGTAATTCTGAGGTGATTTTTTTTTTTTTGGTAGAGTCAAGACTAGAGAGCATCACATATGTATAGAAAGAAAAATGAGCATGTGTGGTGTAGGAGAGAGAATAAAAAGGACAGGGTGGTGCAGAAATGGAAAAGAAATGGCTTGGGAGTAGCAGGAGGTAGATGTGTCAGTGTTGCGTATATTTTCTAGATATTCCTAATCTTCCTGCTTTTTGCTGTGTTTGAGAAATGGCATGCTGCATATTCTCTTAGTTTTGTAGACCACCTATTATATTTTATTTTACATTTCTACTTAGTTTGCTTGCTTTACACATTGAAGTTGTTCGTGTTCCCCATCTGATAGATTGAACTCTTACTTGAAGTTATTTAATTTTTATTCATATAAGAATAGGTAACTTCATACATATGGTGTCTGCCATGGATTGTATTCTAGATCCTAATTATATAAGCAATAGTAGAAGGGCTGAGTGATGCTAATGCAGATGGTATTGATTGCTCTTCCCCTTTCAAACTTGTAAAGAATAGTTTGATGGGTTGGGATGCATTTGGTCCTTCCATCTCTGTCTCCATCTAGGCCTGATGTGTGCTTTACAGTCAGAGGGTTTGCTTTAATTAAGTTAAATGTGGAAGATCGATGATTGTCTGCTGCAGTGGTACAGGGCAACAAGATTAGTTTCATCAAGGTAACCCCTGTTTCAGGATGTGTTTCTCAGGTGGTTATAAAATGAATTTAAAAGTTTCTCATGTATTATCAATTGATTTAAAAGTGCAAGCGTGCTTTCCAGAAGTACCTAGGGATGCAGGATGTGCTTTTTCTCTCACCTGGAAAGTTTTAGCTGCGAATGACTTTGTCACAGGAGATTCGTGTGGAGGTGAAAAATCAAATCTGTGAGTGGTCATTGTTGTGACATGGTGGAATTTGGCAGTTCCAGACGTGTCGTTTTTTCTTTTTTCTTAAACCACAATTTCGAGGGCCTAGAATTCTCACCTTCTTGTATCTGTTATTACTAATGAATATAATGGTCAGGAGAGGGAATGTCCTGATTGCTGGGTTTCAGTATAAGATACCCTACTTGAGCAAATGGCCTGAATGTTAAAACTTTTCCCCATGTAAAAATCTCAAAATTTGGATTTTTTTTTTTTCCTCTTGTTCTGAGAGGTTCTGCTGGTAGAATTAAAAATGCCCCTGTGTTTGGTTATACTTTAGGCACACCCTCAGCTAGTTTGCTTTGTTTTGCCTTACTAAAATGAGCCGTACTGGTATGATCAAGCCCCATCTCAGTGAACTTCAGTTTGTAAAAGTGTCGGGATAGTTGAAACAGTGATGTGCAGTCAAGAACTGACAGGACAAGATTATCTCCTTGAAACACAGTTTCCCTTATCATGTATATTCTGAGCATAGGCAACAAGCTTGAAAAAGTTGTCCTGCTTCTTCATGAGCATCCAGTAATTTTGGACCTGAGATTCCACTTGTATTTCAAAATCTATAAACAACTAGATTGTTATTATTTTTTAAGCCATTCTGCATCACCAAATACCTCCGTAATAGGCAGGCTCAAAAGCCTAACCAAAAAGCTAGTGATTCAAACCAAGGCACAGATATTATTACAAACCTCACCTGCGTTTTGTTCCACCTTTAGAGCAGATTTGACTGTGATCTTATAAAGTAATTTTCTTTAGCAATAGTGCTTGGTTTGTGGGTAGGCTAGATAGATTAATCTTAAACATGGAATTATGCCTAGTGATAGTGATTTGTTTAAAAATATGTAAAAGTTTTTCTGTGTTTTTAAACAGTTGATTGGGAACATGTGATTGGTCTCGTGTGAAGTGACACGATTCTGCTTGTATCAGCTTACATGAAAACTTCACCTTTCTTAAAAGGCAGAACTGCTTTTTTTCCTCCTTTTTGGTAAATGTGCTTTTGTCCATCTGACGGTTTTTATTACTCTATGTGTATTCTTTGTATGTTCTTTTTATTCTTTTATTTTGAATAGAGCTTCTAAGCTTTAAACTTCACATAGATAAGGAAGAGCCACATTGGGCATGAAAATCTTAGTATGTCGTGATTTTTTTGTTTGTTGTTTGGGGTTTTTTTTGGTTTTTTAGGGGAATGGTGGTGTTTATTTTGGGTTGGTGGGGGGGGTTGTTTAAGTTTGATCAACAGCTGAGGTAACTACAGAGAGCAGTTTGGGGAAGCATATCAGGCACAATGTTACAGAATTTTGGTGTGTAAATTTACATTTGATGTGTTTTTTGGTTTGTTTTTTTGTGTTGTGTGTGTTTTGTTTTTTGCTTCTTCTTTTTTTTTTTTTTTTTTTTCCCAATTTGAAGCATGTTTGCATCTGAAACTTGATTTAAAAATCTACTGGAGGAACTGAGGAAGACTCTGTTGAGATTTGGTCCAAGTGGTATAGGTTTTCATTACACTTGCTGTATTGGCTTTCGGTTAATGGAAGCTTGTCCCCAGCAAGTTTGTTTGAAATTAAAGCCCAATGGCTTCTGCTGTTTGAGAATTAATCTTTTCAGAGTGAATATCTATTTTTGCTCTGATGTGAGAAGTCTCAAAGTCCTGCTTGTTCGGGTGTGTCAGTTTCAGGCTAATGAAAACAAAGAAAAAGTTGAGCATTTTAGAAGTACCTTGTCTGAGGGTGTAGTCTGATAAACTTTTCTTTTGGCAGCAGTATTGGTTTAAAGCACTCCTGCTGTTTGTTTGCATTCCCATGCAGTCATCCTTGGTTTGTGCTGGTAAAATATTTTGTGGGCCTGTGTAATAACCAGAGTTATGAATTTCTGGATTAAAAATAACTCCCGGAAGAGACTGTATTATTTCTGATGTTGATCGGTGCCCTATTGGTTGGCTGCCCAGCTCTGAAACTGCCATGCTACCTCAGCTGAGGAAGAAAGGGGAAGGAGGGTGGTGGAGACCTTGTGCTGCTTAAACAGGCCCTGCTACTGCTGCAAGATACACTTATTGACCAGCTACTTCTACATTTACTTTGCAGTTCAAATTTCTAGTATTGCAGTACATCGCTTGCTTGGTAGACCCCTAAAATCCAGTTCTGTATGTTTACTTCACTCTAACTAGAATGTCTTTAAATATCAATCTAAGATAAGCAGCAGATGAATTAAAAATCTGTATTGGCGGTACTCTTTGACATTAAGGGCTCATTGTACTGGCTTCTCATATTCTTTTTATGGCAGACGTCACGGGAAAAAGACTTTTGGAGGAGATAAGAGCATTTTGCAGGTGTTACAGGGAACTCAAGCCTAGTGATGGTCTTGGGGAACACACCAAGGTCCTTGGTGGAAAACTAAATAAAAATGCTTTTCTTTCTTTGAATAAAAACATCTGACTGCTCGAAACAATCTTGTAATATCTCAAGGAAAACAGGCCTTGTTAACGTGGTGAGTTTTATTTTTTTGTTGCAGTGAGTGCAATTATTTCTGCTTCCTTCTGACAGACCAAAGAGAACACTGTACAGTAAGAAGTATGGAGTGGACCTCATCAGATACACACATGCTGCAAACACTGTCGTGTACAGCTCCAACAAAATAGATGGTAAGTGTGCTGCTGGAGTTGAGCATACTTAATCTCCTTACACTTGAAACTACATGCTTGGATAAATAGCCCTAAAGAGCTGGGAAAAAATTATAGCAACTTTTTTGGTGAGAAATGCACTGTCAGAGGAGGAATTCAAGTTCAACTCTAATGCAGAACTCTGTGATATTCCTTTGAGCATGCTGATGTGAGTTTTGTTCATTACTGCAATAACTGAGGGATTAAACTTTGTTATTGTGATAAAAGTTTGGTTCTTGACTCTGTTGTTCACTTTGCTGTTTGCTACCAGTGCTATCAGCCTCTGTGCCTTAGTTTCTTATGCATGAAATGAGGTAGAAGGAGCATGTGGCCAGAAGGTGGGCTAAATGCTGTGGCTCTGGTACACCTACAAGTCAACTGCAAAGGAGAGGAATGTCTTCTCATTCTCTGTATACAGCAGGAAGTTCAGGTAACTCAGGAGATCACCAGCCAAACCTGGAGGAGATCACAGAGCTATTCTGAGACTAGCTTTGCTTCTGCTCATCTATTTTTTTCCATGTAATAGAAAACCCACCCATTTTCATGCCATTTCTCCACAGTCAGTGTTTGTGATAGCTACAGTCTGTAAACTGGTGACATCGAAGGGCTTCCAGAGCTTTGTGACAGCCTATTTATTAATGTATGTGAGTTTAATTTAAAATTAAAATTTAAGAACTGGCACAATAGGTACATTAATTCTTCTGTCTGGCAATACTTCCGAAGTTTGGAAACAGCTAGTGTTTGTTTGAAATTTTTTCTCAATTTTGTTTGTTGTAGTCAGTGTCTGAGAGTTTTTCAGTGAACACTTGACTTAGCACAGCACTTTATAAATGGGTTTTAATGCTGCATTTGTAAACTCATAAGCATTTCTGGAATAGTGATTTTGGTTTGGTTTTTCCTTAGAGCTTGATGGTAGAAATACTGATGCCTTGTGGTGCATCCTAGGTTACTGAAGGAATTTAATAGAGCATGAATTTAGAGCAGATGAAAGTTAAGAGTTAGGAAGTCAGGTTTGACTAGAATAAGCTGTGCCTGAAACTAGTGGAACAAGGAAGTTTCCAATGGAATTAGATTTAATGGTATAAAAGGATTAAAAGCGTGACGGGAAACACTTGTGTTTTTAGTCTCACAGCCTACGTATTATTTTCCAATTATTAATTTATGTCACATTTCTGTCGTGGCTGTTATTTAATTTACAATTAATTAACAATTAACAATTTGATGAAGTGTCTTTAATGCCATTTTGAGTTGTGAGTTTATAAGCACTGGTAAGCCTTTGAGGAACCGAAACTTAAGAGTCTTCATGTTACAGGATAGCATTATGACAAATACTTGATTAGAATAAAAGAAAAAGATAGAATGTGAAAATATTTGTTGCTGTTATAAACCATAAGCCTAACAAAATCAGCAGTGTGTTCTGCAGGGGTCCAGATACTCTCTAGTCTGTAATGCATACAGTCTTGGGCATGGTGTGTTGTATTTAACCTGTTACACAGTTGTCGGAAGGGAAAATTAACTGAGGAACATGTTATAGGAGTGCTAGTGCTCTCTCCCAAAGAAGAGTGTGTTGGTTTTGTTACCCATCCACTTCTGAAGATGTCCTCAAGACCTTTGGACTTAATTCTTCTTGCCTGATTCCAGGCTGAGGTAGTAGTTTGTACAGTTTGAGGGTCTATGATACCACCCGGTACAGGAGATAACTGTACAGGCCACTGCCTTGCCTGGGACAGAGCGCTGCCACCAGAAAGGACATGAAAGGATCACAGTTCCCCAGTGCTGCTGCTTTAGTGAAGTAAGCTGTAATTCTGCATGGATACTTCAGAAATCAGGTAATGGTACTTCCTGCAGGAAAAAACAGAGACAAGCCTTAACAGCGTGCTTGAAGCATATCCGTTCTGGACATGATGAGGTTTGATGGGGATTTGGGGATTTATGTTTTAGAAAGTCATCTGAGGTCACTTAGAGCCTTTCAGAATGTTGTGTCTCCAGCTTGATCATTAAGACTTAATTTTCTGGTCAAATACTGGAGGATGATCCAGAACTCTCATCTCAACTTGATGTGAAATCCCAGGCAAAAATGGTGACTTGATAATTTTTTCACAGAAACTAGATTTTGCTGAATGAGCCATTCAAAAAGCTCTGAATACAGTAGCCGTTATGAGCATTAAAATGCTCTGTGTATATTGCATCTTGTTCTTTGGAGTTAAAAGTCCTTTTCCCTTCGTTTGTCTTTGGAGCTGCAGCAGGACTCGTTACATCAGTGCAGGGTCTGTCAGCACTGTGCAGTGCAGGTGCATAATGCCAACCTCCTCCATCCACCCCTAGTTTAACTGGTGTCCTCTAACCAGTGTGAGAAGGGATTTTGCTGCTGTTGCTTTCCAATATCAGAGGCTTAACTTGTGCTCAGATGGATCTGCACACAAAGATTAAAAAGTGGCTTCTGTGCTTTAATAATTATTTCCTCTTACAAAGATTTCTTTTAATCTTGGGAGAAAATCTTAACAACATCTTCCAAAATTCTGGGCTACTTGTGGTATCTGCATCTCTACTCAGAATAAAATTACCACTTGAGAAATGTTGTGGTGCTGCTCTGATTTATTCAATATATTTTGAAGATTGCTTTAAGTAGACTAAGCATTAGATTACTACTCTGTCTTCTTCTCAAAGCTTAACTGCTCAAAGTGCAGAGAATGTGTGAAGCTGTTGATTGCCAGCTTAAAGAGAAAGATTTGCTGCTTTTTGTCCTGGCTTTGAAGTTCATATTTTTATCTCCTCTATGGCTAACTGCTGAAATTCATATGTTTCCTATGCTTACTGTTTGGTTTGAGACTTGTTTGCTGGATGCGTAGCACAGTTCATGCTGTATAGCAAAAATAAAGTGGTAGTATCAACTTTGTAAACTTGATACTCTTATTTTTTTTAGAATCATGCAATTAAAACTACTGGTGCTTAAATTTTAGCAACTTTGAAATTAACTTTTGTCAATCACATGATAGTTTGTGTGTAATATGACTTCAGACTGTAGGAAGCCGCCCTCCTGGTGTTTGATTTCCATTTCTGCCTTCGAAAAGAAGTTGCTTTATGTCTGTTTCTAACTTGATTCTGCTTCTAAGTCTGACTTGAAATCAAATTACCAGACTTACCATGGCAAGGTTGTTGTTGCTGTGGGGAATAAGTTTACTGCGTGATCACTTCTAGATAACGTTGGGTTTGTAGTATAATAAAGCTTATGGTTTGCTTATGATTTCAGATACAATCCGATACCTCTCCCTACATGACAACAAATACATTCGGTATTTCCCAGGACACACAAAAAGGTAAGATGTGGCTTGGGGACAGTACAGGAGAAATTGAAATAATTATTGTAATGAGCTTAAGTTATATTACACTCAATTCATTCTGGTTTTTGCTTTGTAGAACTGTTTATGGCAATTTTGAGCTTGTATACAACCATTGGGGTGGGTGTTGCTCCATTCACTTCTTTTGTGTGTCTCTGATAACATGTGGTCTTCTGTGTTGCAGAGTTGTTGCTCTTTCAATGTCTCCAGTGGATGATACTTTTATTTCTGGATCTCTTGATAAAACTATTAGACTTTGGGATCTCCGTTCTCCAAATTGCCAGGTAGGGTATCAAACCCACATGTACGGTGTGTTGCATTTTCAGTTAGAAGGATGAAAAATGAACGTGTGCTTGTTATAAACCAAAAATACTGCCAGAAGTGTGTGCTGCTGATTTAGTGTTGACACCTTCCTGGAATGCTGAAGGAGCCTTGATGACAAATCTCTATGAAATAGGAATGTCACATTGTGTAACACCACTCACTTTCACCTGTGTCTCTGCTGGTGAGGTGCTGGGAGAAGCAAAAAATAACACCCACAGCCGATGAAACAAGAGAAGAGCTGGATGTTCGCAGCTTGTTTGTCAGGCTGTTACCCCATGCAGAATGTTCTCTCTTAGCCAGCATGTCTCCTGCCTTGGGAATGGCAGCAGAAGGGACATTGCGAAATGTGTTTTATTTGGGTGTTTATAGTGTGTGTTTAAAATGGATGCCTTGATGCAGTTATATTTGATGAAGAAACTGATGATCTAAAGTAACCCAGCAGCCCTATGGTTTACCCCCTCCTTGCTTCACTTTGGTTGTTCATCAGACCTGTCTATGAGCAGACTGAATTTTTGGCAAGGCAAACCCCTATTTGTTTTTATTTATTTCTTTTACTGGAATAGTTGTCTGTACTTTTTTTAGTGGAAGCAGGCTTGTGTGGGCTCAGAAAAGTACCAGAGTTGGCAGCAGGGGCAGGAATGGAAGACTAGGGGGAGAATCTCCACCTTTTATTGGTGATGAGCTGTTTTGTCTCTGTATCTGAACATGTAGTGTTGTGCTGTCATATTTTCCTGTCTCACTGGGACCATTTTGCGTATGAGGGCTACTTATTAATACGGATGATGTAACTGTAAATGCAAAAGGAAGAAGAGGTTGTATTTCTTACAAAATTGTTTTATCTGTGTCAAAACCAAGCTTTTTCTGACAAGAAATCTTAATTTTGCCTTTTTCCATGAGTATGTCTTTAATGTCAGTATATAGTTTCCCTTGGGATGAATCTCAATCTCAGAGTTCCTACAGATGAGATAGGGTTGCAAATTCAGTAGCGGTTCTGTGGTTTATGCTAATACCTGAAGTTCTAAGAATGGTAGAACTGGGACTAGTAACTGGAAGCTGCATCCAGCAGTTTGGGAAAGAGGTTGAGAAAGTGTTAATTGTAATTTTCAGTTTTTCCATGTGATGGCAGCTGTGGTACCCAGAAATATTTTCGGGAAACCAGAAATGTTCCATTTGCGAGGGCCCCCCAGAGTTGGGTAGCTTAGTGCCCAACCTTCAAACATCACAGGGAAAACTGACCTAAATTGGAAAGAAGAGAGAAGTAGTAAAGTCTCTAGAATTTCCTAGGGAAGAACAGTATTTCAGAAATGCAGAAGCTTCTTAAATGTATTGTTGATTTAATCAAAGATGTGTTCTTATTTATGTGCATACAGTTGCATAAAGACTTTTGGCTAACATATGCAGATGTGCCAGTAGGGATATAGAAAATTATATATCTTGTTGGCTTTTGTAAAATTCCCTCAAGTCTTTTGTACTGTGTGAGCTAAGGAAAACTTAGCATTAAAAATAAGCATTGATAGTAATCTGTCCATTTTAATGTGTAAGGTCTGTTGACCTCCAGAAGGTAGAGGGTTTCATTAGACAGGCATGGAAAGTTCAGTGCTGTTGGCAGGACCTGTTTCTACTTGCTTTCAAAATACCTTTTTTTCCCCTCCCTTGTAACCGTAATTGGGAGAGTGTTGCTATTGATCCCAGCAGCAGTGTTTTGCAGAGCTGTCTGATACGAGTGTTAATACAGCCACATCATCCTCCCTTCTTGAGGTACATTTTGAGTGGATGAGAGCTCCGGTGAGGTCTCATTTTCTTCCTATGTAAACTTTGTAATTGCAGCAAACTGGAAACTCCATATGATGACCTGGAGTGGTCAGAGTTGCTTTTGTGAAGATGAGTTCTGAACCTTTTTAAAACCCCAGTATTTACAATGGAAATTCAGTTCTTCCACCCATAGGCTACTGTCCTGCTCACAGTGGGCTCAGGGGTGGGGTGGTAGGAATGTGAGCTTCAGTTTAGCAGAACAACTTGGATTTCCTGTATTTTCTAGGGTTTAATGCATCTCCAGGGGAAGCCTGTGTGTTCTTTTGACCCAGAAGGGTTAATTTTTGCTGCTGGAGTCAATTCTGAAATGGTGAAGCTTTATGATCTCCGTTCTTTTGACAAGGTGAGTTACCCTAACTTCAGTTCTTAGACTTTATCGCTTTCAAGGAGTAGTCTAAGCTCAGTGCTCAGAGGTTGGGTTTCCTTACTCTAGCTTACTATATGGGGTGCCTGCTTGGCACCTAGAGAGTTTTGGTAACTATGCATCTCAGAGAGGTGTATGTGCAGTCACCAGATCCTGAAATCCACTCTGGAACCAGTGTTAAAGTTTACTTCTGCTAAATCTTTAGCCTGTTCCAAACTCCTGTTTGGATTTGTTGTTGTTGGGTTTTGGTTTGTTGTGCTTGTGTGTGTGTGGTTGGTTTGTTTGTTTTTTCCTTATTCTGGAAGAACACTGGCAAAGACGGAGCCGGGATTGTCAGAAAGGATGGAAATTTCAAAGGAAACTGTAATTGAGTGGGCAGCTAAACTGGTTAAGCACAAAGCATAGTTAGTTCCACAGTTTTCAAACTGTCATATGACGGTAACACTGGCTCAAGCTCTTTCTCTACCTTTAATTAGCAACCTTGTTTGAAAACTTCATCCTACCTTAATTTCTGCTGTTAAATGTGGTAGAGCGTTGGGGCTACTAGGTATTGAAACACCCTACTGTGGCTCTTTGTGTGAAAATTGTGGATTCCTCCCTCTTGAAGCTCACACATGCAGTGACATGTTTTTGGCATGTCACTTTCCTTTGGTACCTTAGGACTGAAGATTTTCTTTTGAAAAATCTTAAACTTTTTCCTGAGCAAAGGTTAAAAGCAGACTCTTGTTAGCAGCGATGCATACAGAATCAACATCGTATTTCCCATTTTTTCTTTGAAGGGGCCATTTGCTACGTTTAAGATGCAGTATGATCGAACGTGTGAGTGGACAGGCCTGAAGTTCAGTAACGATGGCAAACTCATCCTCATATCAACTAACGGAGGTTTCATTCGACTGATTGATGCCTTTAAAGGAGCTATCCTGCATACGTTTGGGGTGAGCATGTTGCCTGTGTTACATGCTTGAAACTTGGCGCTAGGTTTGGGAGCAGGTGCCCTTTGGTTGTGAGATGACTGTGGACACACTCTCTACTACAGACTGTCCTGTTTTGTGCTGCAGGGTTATAACAATAGTAAGGCTGTCACGCTGGAGGCATCGTTCACACCAGACTCTCAGTTCATCATGATAGGTAAGATAATTCTTCTGGAAAGAATTTCAGTGCTCTGAAATTACATGTGTTATGTAGGACTAAAGTTGTGGCTGAGTTGAGAAGCAGAATGTATTTAAATAATACAATGCGACTGTAGGATTTCTGTGCATTGACAGTTTTCTTTTGTGTTAGTTTACTCAGCATTTTTCGATGTAAGCGAGCCTGCAAGAACACTTTTTATTTTTTCCTTTATATATGAACACTTCCAAAAAATATAAGAAACTGGCAAAATATTGTAATGTGTGGAGATCTGTCACATAATGTATGTCAATGACCCTCACCTTGTGGCTGGGACATACTCCTGCTGCTTCTGAGAGTGTTTTGGGGCTGTCTGTCATGGCCTGACAAACGAGGCACCTGTCTGTGCTGGGGTGATTGGCCTGGTGTGTTTGTACACCCCCCAGGGACATTCCTGCACTGGCAACGTGCATGGACAGCTGCATTGTGTTCATGTGGCTCTTGTAAATCCTCATGTCTGTGGAACAAGCTCTGCTTAACCCTTGATAGAAGCAGTAGGCACCAGCCTGGGGGCTCCCAGCATGGTTCTTCTGGTCCAGGCCCCCTTCCTCACCCGCTGTGGGAGGGACTCTCAAGTGAAGTGGGTGGCAGAAAGCAGTTGCAGCTCCTGTAAAAGCTGGTGCTGCGGGTTGGATGCCCCAAGGGAAGTACTTCAGGACCCATGGATGCAAGTCAGGCACATTTGTGTGGTGCTGCCCCCTCCTAGCACTTTCTTTTCATTCTTATTTATATACCTGGTACATCAAATAACTTTGTGGTAATTGGTATCCTCATTTTTCCTGGGTGAGTGATGGTCTTGGCAAAACTTCTATTTTTTTCTGGCTGAGAACTTCCTGATTGCAGAGAAGGTGGGGAGGTTTATTTGTTTAAACTGTTTCTGGAGAGTACTTTATTGCACACATTTACCTTCCTGTTGTGCCCTTCCAAGTGAAAAATATAGTGGAAGAAGTTCCAAAACACTTGTTTCTTTTCGGTTTTTACATATAGTTAAGTTGTAACTTGTTCTTAATTTTTCTTTCCTGAAAGGCTGTACTTGCAGAAGAAAATGCCTTGCATTTTTGTCAGGAATCCTATCTAAAATTAGACCAAAGCAGAATTGAATTAGAAAAAACGTAAAGTGCCCAGCCTGAGACTTTGCAAAATGCCATTTTAAAGTGAAAAACCTGTTCCGTTGTAGCAATGTGGAGTCGACATCTCCAGTGAACCTTCTGCTGTTTGGCGTAGTGCATTGAAATCTGGTTCCCTGCAGTGGTAAAGCTTTTGATTTGATTCTCTGCCCACCAAGTGAAATACTTGTAGTGTCTGAACTGAGAACTTGTGTGAACAGTGACTCTCACACCCAGCTTTTGGCCTCTTGCACATGGGTGCAGGTCGGCGAGGGTCTTTCCTCCGCAGCTGGATGGCGTCAGCTCTCCTCCTCTCCTGGGTGACCATAGTCATTAAACTCTTTGCCAGAATAGTGTCGCACTGTGTTGTGTAGCCGAGTCTCTTCACTGCAGAGATACAAACCTGCTGCTTGGATACAGGTGTGTAAACTCTAGCAATGTTTTGTAAATGCCCTTGTGATACCTTGAGAATTTTAAAGGTTAAGTCCTGAAGACAAGGCATGCTTGTTCCTACAGTTCTCTGACAGAAGAGCTTATGTACTTATTTTCTCTGCTGACCTCTCCAATGTATCTTGCATATCTTGTTTTCCATTTCTGCGTGCAGGTTCAGAGGATGGGAAGATTCATGTTTGGAATGGGGAAAGCGGGATGAAGGTGGCTGTGCTTGATGGGAAACACACAGGTCCTATCACCTGTCTGCAGTTCAATCCCAAATTTATGACTTTTGCTAGCGCATGTTCCAATATGGTAAGGAAAGTGTTTTAAGTTCCTCCTAGCTCAGTGAGGTGCTGAGCCTTTTAGAAATGAATCTGAGAAGGCTCAGTGCAATTGATGGGTGTTCCCTTGGGCTTTGCTGAGAGCCAGGTCCCTGCTGTCCCACCTTGATTGTGCCTTGCTGGCAGGTAGATACGCAGAGCAGCACACCTGACAGGCCAGTGTTTGAACACACAGGTGAAAGCAGAGCACTGAGTGAATGCTCATGCAGAAGTACGAGTTCTTTAGCGAGTTCTTTAGGTCACTGCACACAGCTGGTATTTTCAGTTTGTCTAAGAATGGGCAAAACAAACCAGCGTAAGCAAGGATTGTAACCTTAAACTGCTGGGAGGGTGTTCTTGCCTCTTTGGTGGTCTGCCTCTGTGCCTGTAGAAGGTAGCAGTGATCAGCTCCCATAGTGTGCTGTAGGAAAGATTTGTATTCTGCCCTGTTAATGATGTTCTTTCTTTCCTCTTTTGTAGGCCTTCTGGTTGCCAACTATCGACGACTAGTTCCTACACTGCAGCTGCTGTCAGATTATTTCCATACTGCAAACAGCAGCACATCGTTGCAAGCATAGTATTGGAATTGCCTCGGTCTCCTGGACTGTGTTCCTGTTCCTGCGTATGTTTCTGTATGTCTTACCTTTATTTGCTGCATTCCTTTGCGAGGACTCTTCCAGTTGGCCTCCAAGCATGTTCAGAAGCGGCATGCTACACGTTCTGTCCTTCCACTCTGTGCCCAGCTGAAGTTGGAACTGACACAGTATTATTTCTAAGAGCAATGAAGTCTGTTTTATTTACAAAATGTTTGTGCCATTTTTTTAAGCTGTAATTGTGTGTTTTCCTTCTGTGAGTGCACAAGGCTATTGATGTTCAAGGTGGAACGTGCAGTTCCTTCCCATAAGTGCATGTTTTTCACATCTGGGCTCTCTCTGGCTTCACTGCAGTCCACAGATGCAAAGTTACTTCTGTGCCAAATGACAGTTTTCAACTCAAACAGCAGATGCTGGATTCTCTTGCAATGGAACACATACTGAAAGAGTGGGCGACTCTAAACATACATTAGACAACCTGTCATCCTGTTTTGGGCAATTTAGTGTGCAGCAAACCGCACAGGTTTTGTCCATTGCCACAGCTTGCCGAAGCCTCCCTGCTTGTTTGCTGTGCCAGCATCTTGGAGGGCACAGACAGTACTGATGAGGTCCAGGCTGTGTCCCAAGCAATAAAGGAAGATGGAGGGTCAGCAGGAAAATGCAGAAACGAAACTGAGACTGAAAGCACAGCCTGACTGTGTATCTTCCTTATGTATCATCTTGGCTGATTTTATTTGTAAATATCGTGGGGAGGGCAGTGGGAATGGGCCATATTTTTTTACTTTTAGATATTAAAGAATATGATGTGGGCCAGTATTCTGGGTTGTCTAGGCTGTTTACCTTCACTGATGCAGTTTTCCCCTCCTGGTTTGTAAATAAGCTCTATTAAATTATCCCCAGACCAGGCTTAGACCTGTATCCCTTTGTTGATAAAACTGACGTGCTGTTAGTTCATCATGCATTTTGTTACAGGTCCTGCAGGCTTTCAGCAGTAGCCCCCAGAGAGCAACGCTTCCTTTGTCAGATGATGTTTTCAGAATCGAATTTTAAAAATCTTACATGTGATTGCGCTGACTCTGCTTTGCCGTGGCTCTGCTCCAAGGAACGCCCCTGCAGAGAGACGGGAGGGATGTGCTCCTGCTGCAGAGGGGCTTGTGGGCAAACAGCACAGGAGGGCTGGCAAGCTCGTTTTAAAGCCTAGTTCTAGCTTATTTTTCCTGAAGTGCTACATTGGTCAAATGCATCTACCAGCAGGCTGGGACAGGCTCACCGTAGATGTGGTGTTCATTGTATTCTGGCCTTCCCAAGCGCACTTGGCTCCATGTGCTGAGTCACAGTTTGGAAAGTCCATTCTTTCCCCCATCCAGCCAAGTGTGCTTCCCCTCTCCTCAATGTACAATGCTGGGAAGGTGACAAGCACAGCAATGGGCACATTCTCTCTGGTCTCAGTGCTGGTCCATACAGGACAGCAGCACTTAAGCATTTTCCCATAGGTCAGTTGTCTGGATGTTCCCCTATTAGAGCAAAGTTTGTCTCAGCTCTGAGGCCCTTGACATAATTCAGGGCATGTCTGGAAAAGTAAATGGGCTTGTAGAACAGCTTTGTCTGTTTGGCTTTTCTTTGCCTTTTTCTTTTTTTTACAGCCCTCGTCAGCAGAAATGTGCAGTGCTAAGAGTTGGCAATGGGGAATGAGCATTTATCCACTTCTGGTTCCTTAAAGCAGCAGCGTGTGCCGAGCCGCAGGGTTTGCCCGTGGCAGCCGCAGGAGGTGATCTGACTAACTTGATGTTTGGATCGGTGCTGTGGTCAAAGCTTCTCAGACCCCATGGCTTGCCTCTGCTGATGCTACCACATGAGTTTAGTGCCGTTTCTGATGGCATGGTCAGTGATGGGAGTTTGCGATCCTCCAGACTGGAGGAGGGAAGGGAACAACAGACTGATGGCTTTCAATCTTGCCTAACGGGCCTGCTGTTGGAGATGCAGAGATTCATACTATTACACTATCATCCTTCTTTCCATACCATCCCACCGTCACCTGTCAATGCCCAGTGGGAAGGGAAATGGTTCTCTTGGTCCTCACAGTCGACTGGGTTTCCACAGCCACCTCTTCAACTCAGTGTTGTTGCACTTCAGGCTGCTTGGTGCTATTTTACCATTGCTGGTGTTTCTGTAAGCAGCCATGTTTTACAGTGGTTTGTAAATACAGATATTTGGGGTTTGTAGTGCATTTTACCAGTTAAGCGTTCAGTAGCAGATCATCTTTCAGGGTTTTAACAAGTCTGTTGCCTGAGGAAGTGAACAGGTAGGCCCCAGCCATTTTTCTTGTTACTTTCCACAGGGAAGTATTTGGAAGTCTCATTTTAAAAAAATGTTCTTTGCTAACATGGTTTAAGCACTTGTCTAAAGGCTATTGTTCAGCTCTCTTCTGCTTGCAGTGTTGTAAAATACTGTGCACTGCACCGTGAAGTGTGTAAGAAAAAGGACCAAAGGACCGATCTAGAAGGACATATACACTAAGAACATCAGTGGCTTTTTGGAGGGAAGATGAATGTACAGATTTGTGCACAACACAGCACTAATGCTCAATTCAGAATGAAAGCTGAACACCTTCCCAGTGCCGCTTGACACCCCCACAGGCAAAGACTTTGTTGGTGTAGCACGGAGTGTTTTCCATCTGCCTTTGCATAAGGGAAATGTGTTGTCAAGGAACTTAAGTATCATGTGTGTCTAGAAGGTGAGACAGGGAAGGTGAACAAAGCTTTTAGCCTCCAGTTTCTATGTGCTTCCACAAAAATACAGGACTGCAATTCCTGTGCTCTTCAGGGCAGGCAGCTAATCATTCAAAACAGCACTCCCAGGTCATATGGAGTGCCCAACATTATGTAAAGCCAAGGAGGAAACAGCATTCCCCTCTAATTTGACATTTAAAAGATAAATCCTCCCTGTGTTCTTTGAGATAAAATAAAGACCTTTCATCAAAACAAGGGGAAGTGAGAGTCAACAGCCTCTGAATAAGCAGTGGTGGGGGCTGCACACATCTGCTTGGGCTGTCGGTAGATTTCGGGTGCAATTCTCCAAGTTAGTCTTTGAGAGATTTGTGTGGGGGTTTTTTGAGACCTCCAGGTCCTTGCTTAATGTCCCAAGCCCTGCTCTGGGGGACGCAGGAGCAACCGAGTGAACAAATTTGGAAGAAGCAATGTCTATTTTCTAATGCTTCTGGACTATATTTGCACTTTAAGAGACTTGGCCTTGGGTTGGGGTTGGGGCTGGGATCCTGGTGAGCCTTTGAGAAACTGCTCTCTTTGGTTGTGAGCTGCTACGGGGAGTTTGACTCCTAGGTGGTATCTGCCAGATAAGTGTAAATACATAAAGTCAAATTATGCTTTGTCACAAAAGACTACGTATGTGGAGAATTCAATGTTATGGCTGTTACTAATAAATATTTTGTAGAGAGATCAAAGAGTGCTGTAAATTCTGCATTTGTCCGCTGTGATACAACATGCTGGTATCTTAGAGGGGGAATGAGAAAATGGTGGGTTTTTTTAAAAGCCCCTTCATTGTGGAAAGTCAGAAGCTCTGTAGTGGAAACTCTGCTGCTCTGAAGCTACATAAATTGCTCATTTTAAGAGATTTTACTTGCCTGGGAATGTGTCAGCATAGGGACGCAGACTGGTGACAGCTGCTTGTATGGTGTCCGAGGCAGAGCAAGGTGGGGAAGTGGCTCATTACTTTGGAGGAACAGACTTGGATCATTACAACAAATGCATATAGAGCATCGCAGCTGCTGCAGGGGGCTGGCAGCCGGTGTCAAGGTGATGGGTAAAGCCCCGTGTTGCATCATTTTCAGGTTAAACTCAAGAGGATGGGGGAAAAGCAAAGCTGGAGAGCAATGTTTTCTGTTCTATCCCCTGCTTAAACCGTGAGGAGGTAGCTGAGAAGGCTCCCTTGTTCCTGGGTCCATGTCTCCCACTGCAGGAAATCATCTGCTGACCCCCTGAGCTCGCAGCAGTGCTGCTACAGGAATACTGCTGGCGACAAATGGGTTTTTGGCAAAGACAAATCTGAAGCAACAACTTTCCTGTGGTTTTCTAAGGCTGTTTTTCTCCATGTCAGGTCTGTGTAAAACCTCTGGCAAGAGTAAAACTGCAGTAAGATGCATGAAAAAAAAATACATTTTTATTTGCACTTGCATCCTTGTGAAACTTAAACGCACACCAATGTTTGTCTGCTTCACTAGGGAATCTTACAACTTGTGTAATGAATAATTAAAACAGAAGTGGGGACTTGGGGAGATGGGAAGCTTGTCCAGACCTGAATTTGCCTGGTTAATGAACTGGTTGAGAAGCAGATCCTTGGAGCTTAAGGCACAACTCGGTTTGGCATGTGTTCTGCGCTGCTGCTCCTGTTGTAACGAGTGTAAGCACTCGTGATTCAGCACTGCAGCCAAATTTGAACAAACTGGTTCTATTTTACTTGGAGCTCGTCTACTAAATTAGCTGATGTACTTAAACACTTGAGTTCTCATCAGTGCCACTGCTCCAAAACCAGCTTTGCTGTCAGAAATAACCTGAATTAATATAAAAAGTGTTAGCAAGTGTTGTGGACTAAGATTTGTTAGAAACCTCTGTGTTGCTTTACCTGCTGATATACTTAAATGCTCTTAAATAGTAAGGCACGTATCTTAACGCAGGAGGCTCCTGTACTCCAGTGTGTAGCTTCCTCTGCTAACGTCATCTGTTTTGAGGTGGTGCTGCCTGCAAACAGCAACTTTCTCATGAGGCCTGGGCTGCTGCTTCAGTGTTGGCGTTAGGCACGGCTGTGCTGGTGCCGTCTGAGCAACAGCTCCCAGTTCTTCAGTACGTTTCACGTTACAGCAAATGGATACAAGGGACACTTTAGCTTATGCATCCAGTTTTACACACCTTAGTTCAAGTCTGATGAAAATCCAGCTCTGGAGACTGGCTGGATCTCAATTGATCCTCAATTCTTCAGTATTAAAAAGGAGAGGGGTCACTGGAAACGTGGATTTGAGGCGCGCTGTACTGCAAATATCTCAGCAATAGTGCCCTTCAGCTCTGTGGCCCCCTTTGAAATTTGTCCTTGGCCCAACAAAGAGAGAGGAGTAAGGGGAATGATTTTTTGCCCGCTGTTCCTCTTGTGCATGTTCTTAAGGAGCTGATGTTCTTGTTGATCTTCTGCATAAGTGCTGGCTGTGCATTTTCAGGTTCCACTGCCGATGGTTTTGCAGGAAGAGTGTAGGTGTGCAGCAGGAATCCCTCAGCCCCGGGCTGCTGCTGAACAGCACCACAGCAGGGGGACACCCAGATGCTGCTTGTGCTGACCGTCAGCCCTCACCCCTGTTGTGTAGTGGGATGACAAACACAGAGATGTCATCGTAGGACGCCTCGTGGCCGTCATCCAGCATCCACTGGTGGTCTCTCTTCCTCCCCCTTGCTCTGCATACTAAGCACTTGGCCAGTTCTGAAAATCTGTGGGTGGAAAAAATGTAAAGTTTGGTTTAATGTGGCACTGCCCCTTAGGAAACAACAGTGAGATGTGGCTTTATGTTGTCAAAATAGGTAGAACACTAGCTTTATCATTGTATCTTTAGGACGGGGAAAGATTAGGAGACAGTTTTCAGAGTCGCAGAAGAGAGTATCTGATCATGCTGGAGCTGACCTAGAAGCAGAGTGATCTCAGCTTTTGGCCTGACCAGGTTCTCTGCAAGGGAAAATGATGGCAAAGCTGATGTTACCTGTGAGGATCTGTCCTGTTTTCTGCAAGGAAGCTCCTGGCCATATGGGCCACCTCTTTGTTGCACAGAACATCCCAAAGGCCATCAGTAGCCATGATGAGGACATCATCTTCCTTAATGTCATGCAGAGTGAAGTCAAATACATTCACCTGGGAAGTACAGAAGCAAATCAGTGACAATTCCTGCACTGTATGAGAGGGGTCAGGGAGATGACTCTTCCCCTGAGAGACGACTTTAAGTGGAACCACAGTGCTTTGAGTCTTCTGCATCCCCTTGCTGCTATGCTTCTAGATCGTTCTGTCCTGAGGATTCTTTGGGCAGCGTGCAGAGAGATGGGCGATGGAAAAAGGACACAGGTAAAACCTGCCAGGTCCGTAAGAGGCGGGTGCCACAGAGGAGAAGCAGCGTGTTTAATTCCACCCTGCAATTCCCACATGCCACGACTGACCTTGGGAATGCAGGAGAGGAAAGGTTTGACTTCAATGTTGGTGTCGATGACTTTGAGTTGATGATCCCCCAGACCTCGAGAGACAGCCAGGGTCCCCAGCAAGCGAGCCTGGCCCCAAACAAAGCAGAACAGCATTTAAATGTAAGAATATGGCACCTTTGAAGGCTGATGTGTGGCCTGTCCTGACTGATCTATGTGTCACCTTTAGAACCCTTCAAGCATCACCCACAGCAGCCCCTGGAGACTTGAGAGATGGAGCAGTGATCAGAAGTGATGGCCTGATGCGAGTGTGGAGAGGGACAGCCTGCATGTGGATGGCTTCTGGTGCTCTGGCGTTAATAAGATGTACTCTGGGGTAATGCTACAGTCCTCAGGAAGCCCATGGTGGTAGGAGAGAAAATTGGGTTGGTTTGGGGGAAAAAAAAAAAAAGGAGAGGGGGGAGGTTTTTCCTCCTGTCAAAGGAGGTTCTGTACTGACTCCGTGCAAAGGGGTGGCACGTGGGTTGTAGTGCTGGAGGAGGTGATGGGGCTCTTTCTCCTCAACTCCAACAAGCAGACTCTGTCTGCAGTGGTTGCTTTTCCCTGCCACCCCCTTTTCTCATCTTTTCCTTGAAGAAGGTTTGTGGGAAAGGTGCTGTTAGAGCTGGAGGAAGAAGTCCAGGGTGAGATCTGATTAAATGAGCTCTTGTGTGCGAGGGGAGACAAAAAGGGCAGGCTGGCTAAGGGCTGCTGTCTGCTCTACTAGAAGGTACTTGGAGCAGGGTGCAACCTCCCTGCTCTGGAGGGCTCTGGCTTACACGGTGCTGGCAAAAGGAGCTGTGGTATCGGGGCTGTGGGGCTGTGCCATGCTGGAGAGCCCCAGAGCACTGGGCACGCTGCAGCCTGCCTGCTGTAGTGCCCCAGAGCCTGCCTGGGAGTGACAGGGACACTGAGCATCCCCAGCAGACTTGCCTCTGCCTTCCCACTGTGTAAAGCATTCAGCTACCTGCTTCCCGTGACCATGGACAAGAGGATACTTGAGGTCGGCCTTCTCCACTGTCTTGTATCCCCTAGAAGAGAGGATTCAGTGTTCATTTGGGATTTTTTTGACATATAGCCCAATCACTTTAACTGTCATTCAACTCTTGTGGTGCCTCCACACCCCAGCAGCTGACTGAGGGAGGGGCAAGGTGACCTGCTGAGGCAAATGCAGTGAAGAATGACCCTTTGCCAAATGCCCAGGTGTTCTTCCCTCTTCCCTTCCTCCCCAGCTTGTACCTGCAGCAGGCTGGGACTCCTTGTACCAGCCCCACCTCACAGGGTCCCAGAAGGACCATCTTAACTGTTCCCCAACAGAGCCCCAGCCCCTCAGTCATGGGGAGGCTGCTCACAGCATCCTTCATTTGATCTGGCACAGCTTTGCACCGTCGACCCACGGCTCTCACCAGTGGGGCGTGTGCCTTCTCCCTTCACCTCCCCATTGCTATGAGCAGGTACAGCCGCCCTCAAGCAGAAAGGACTCACCAGCCCTCCATGAAGTAGTCACGGTACAGGACTTTCTGGCCCACGTCATCTCCTTTCAATCTCCGTGGAAACTCAAAGCGCGTGAACTCACCATCCAGGAGCTTGGGGAAGAGAAAAGCCTGGAAGAGGGAACGAAGGTGTGAGGATGGGCAGGCTCTGCTTCAGCACAGGTGGGCACCAAAGCTGGTGGTGCTCTTGCCACAAGCCCTCTCTGATCCAATGGGATGCTCACAGCTGGATCGTCTGATGCACGCAAGGAGTCACTCACCAAGTGCTGGATTCGCTGCCTCTCTGTCTCAGGTGTGAACTCGCAGCTCATGGGCACAACGCTGTCCTTCAGAACAAGAATCGCCCTACAAGGGGGAAGAGGTAAAGCGCTGAGCTGTGTCTGTCACTGAAGCCCTCTTACCGAGGCTGTCCCCAGGGTCAGACAGGCATGGGACCAGCGTAACCAGCAGCAGAGCAATGCCAGAGAACAGCTGTGCACCCAAGAACACTTAAAAATATCAGTCTGTTTTAAATAACTCCATTGCAGGAGAGAACCTGTTTTTACGATGGTGGAGATCACTGCTGCAGAAACGGTGGGCAAAGGCCAGATGAGGAACCTCATTAGGATGCTCTGAAATCATCTTCCACTATTAAACATAAGCCAGACTGGACTTACTGCTGCATCCCCACCCCAACGCTGCCCTGGGGCTGGGCAGTCCCTTGAAACCTCCAAACCCTTCCAGGAGGCATGAGGGCACCCATCCATCCATCCATCCATCCAACATGTTCTGTGGCAGGCAGGAGGCTGGGCTGGGCTGCAAATTTACCTTCTGTAGCATTAAATACGATGATGGAAACCCTGTTTAACTCCTGGCTGTTGTCCCCCAGCAACTTCCCCTTTTCATTGTGGCTCACCTGCTGTCCCCAGCGTTAGCCACATAGAGCTTTCCCTGGAAATAAAGTGCAGCCAGAGCAGTGCAGCCTCCCGTCTGGTTTGTAGCTTCCATCTCCTGGCCAATGACTTCATCCTGTTGGTTTGAACAAGTTTAGAGAGTGACATGAGCTGGGTTGCTGCTTTCTGCAGCTGCCTCCTGCCTCACAATAGAAATCCAGAGCCAAAACTGATTGCAGATGGGCTGTGCGAAACCAGCAAGGTGAAAGATGATGTTGCTTCGATACAGCAAACAAATCTGTTGCTACTGGACCAAGGACCATTCTATAGGAGTGTGATGGGGAGATCTCAAACCTGTATATGCTGTAGGAGTCTGACAACAGCCCCTATCTAGCCCTGAAAAAACTTATCCCCTGGGTGCAGCTTAACAGAGATGCTGTAGCTTTGCTCTGGGTCAGCACTAACAACATGCAACACATCTCAGGCAGATCTTGGACCTGACCCAGTGTGATCTCAGCACACTTAAAGGTTGGCTGAATGTTCCTGTCTGCTCGATGAGCTGCAGAACTGCAGACCTTGCCCACCCTGGGCAACCAGGAGGGACAGACTGACTGCTCGGAGCAGCGCCCTGCATGGGGTACTCACGCATTCCTGGAAGGCGTTCTCCAGGGCTCCCACCACCAGGTCTTCAGCATGGATGTGCTTCTCCTCCACGAACTGTGGGTCACTGTCACAAACGCAGCGTCCGCTCAGGTGCATGGGGGGATGCGCTTCTGTGACAGCTCCTGCAACCTCCTCCAGTTTCTGCTTGATGCAGTAGTGCAAATAGTTGGAGGCGATGATGGCAGCTTCGGGGCCACCGTGGCCATCAAACAGTGCCCAGTAGTAACCAGTCAGAAACTGCAGTGGGGAAGAGGGGGAGCACAGGGGCTGGAGAGGTCGTACAGATGGCAGGCTTGCAGCCAGGGCATTGCTGCATTTGTTCTGCCTGGCTTTTCCACCTCAGCTACCCTCCCCTGCTGCCAGTTAATCCCCTGCACCGCTCAAACTCGTCTGCTGCTCTGCCAGATACACCATCTGAGCTCTGAGCGACTGGATTCACAGCCACCACCCTCACGCTGAGAGGTGTGGCGACTCCATTTTACAAGAGGCGAGGCAGAGCCGCTCCCAGGTGAGAGCATCCCACCTGCCTGGTGCACGCTGCTGTCCCCCAGCCATGACAATACATACCGCCCCTTGGCAGCAGAGTAAGGACAGTACTCGGTGAGGGCGCGGAGTAAAAGGGCTTGGATGACCTCAGATACTGCAAGGCATGGGCCAAGGAAACAGAAATGGCAGATGGGTAGAGCTGGGTGTGTGCTGGCTAGATACAGGATACATGGGACCCCTAAATGTGTCCAAGGAAGGGTTCCAGTGCATGGGCATGTAAGATAGATGTGGGAACTCCATGTTTCCTGTTCCTGGGCCCTTGGGTGCAGACCAGGGCCCGCAGCGCAGCCTGCCCAGGGGCTATACCTGCGTGGAGCACAGGATCAGCCATTCCTCATCCTCCTCCAGGCCTGGCTCTCTCCTGCGGATGGAGATCTGACAGCAGGCTGCCTGGTCCTCATTGAACTCCGACTTCTCGGCATTGATAACCCTGGGGGTGCAAACGCTCCAGGTAAGGGGTGCAGGTGCAGAGCTGCTTGGCTGCTCCCAGCCAGCTGTGCTGGGCATCCCACAGCCATAGCAAACAGCTACACCTTGCCCCATCCTTCCAACCCCACAACCCTGCTCCTGTTTCAGCCCCCAGGATCTCCTTGCTGGGGACCTCAGTAACAAGTCCTTTATGTGCAGCAGGAAAAAGTTTGGCCAGGCACACAAGGTCAAGCAGTTTTGAGCACCCTGGCCTCAGGCTGCCTTTGTCAGCAGCCCCCACTGTGCTATTTCCTTGGTGACACAGTGAATTGCAAAACTATCATCACTGTTTGTCCTTCCAGTCTGGCTAATGTTTGCCCCCGGATGGGAGTTTGTTCTCTTTACACAGCTCAGAGATTTCTGAAATTCTAGTCTCTCTCCCTTTGTTTTTAAGGCACTTTGTTAGGTGTAAGTGGATGGATGCCCAGTGCCACTAGCCCCAAAAACCACCTCCTGCCCCAAACATCTTCCCTGCTCCCGTCTCTTTCAAAGGAGGGTTTTCTGCATGCTGCTGCCCAACACAGCAGCCCCACGGAAGAGCCCTGCCTAGCCAGCTCCCTGCAAACAGGGCACAGAGCAGGGGACGGTGCAATCCCAGCAGTAAAATTACAGTGTAAACACCGTCACATTAAGAGACAAGATATTTGAGCTGACGTGATGCTGCTCGCAGGGCTGCCCCTTGGCACAAGCAACGGTGACAGCCCAGTGCAGGCAGGGAGGTGGGCAGGTGCGTCTCACGCTGCTGCCAGCCCCGATGGGGAGGGAGAAACATGCCAGCGCATCAGCCCTGTGCTGCTGTGCCTGGGGGAGGACGCCGCTCGCCCGCTGCGGGCGCGGGCAGGGGGCGGTTTCAGCCTGCGAGCCGCCCCGCGCCCCAGAGGGCTGATGCTCCGGCCCTGGGCAGCGGGAGAAGCAGCGGGGTGCGGCCACCACCCCGGAGTCCCCTAAACACCCCCGACTCTCCCAAGAGCCCCAAACCCTACGTCGACCCCGGGCGCCCCCCCACAACCTGCACAACGCCTCCCACCCCTACAAGCACCCCGAGAGCCCCGTTAATCCCGCTCCTTCCACCCCCGGGGGTCTCCCGGAGCCCCTGCCTGGGGCGGCCCCGATGCCAGCCCGCACTCACTCGGCGTATCCCGCGCCCCAGGGCAGGGGCCGCTCGGGCCCGGTGCCCCGCACGGCCCGCCCGCCCCGCGGGCTCTCCTCCGCGCTGCCGCCGCCACGCAGGAACTTGGGTCGGCGGTAGCCGAGGGCAGCGGGCGGCGGGCCCGGCCCTGGCCCCTGTGCCCCGCCGGGCCGCTCCGCGGGGTCGCCCCGCCACAACCGCCGCAGCCACTCGGCGGACATGGCGGCGCCCGGCCCGGGCACGCGCGGCGCCGCCCGAATCCGCCAGACGGCGCTGTAGTGCGGCCCCGGGGCGGCGGCTCCTCCCGAGGCGGCGGCGGCTCCTCCCCCCGGGGCGGCGGTGGCTCCTCCCGGGGCGGCGGCGGCTCCTCCTCCCGGGGCGGTGGCGGCGCCTCCTCCCGCAGCGGCGGCTCCTCCCCGGGGCGGTGCGGGCGGCGGGCTCCAGGCTCCGGAAGCGGGAGGTGCTGCTTGCGAAGCCGTTTCCTGCCCGGTACGCGGCGGAGCAGGAGCGGAGCGGAGCCGAGCCGAGCGGAGCCATGACTCACCAGACCGGCATCCACGGTAATTGGCGCTCGCCGAGCCGCTGGTCCCCTTCCGCCCCTCCCCGTGGGTGCCCCCAGCCCCCGCTGCTGTGCCGGGCTCGGCTCGGCAGGGCTCGGACCCGCATCCCCCTGGGCTGGGCTGCTCCGCTGCACCCCGTCGGGAGGCACCCAGCGGGGCAGTGCCCTGAGCATCCCCCGGCCCCGCCGCGGGAGCCTGCTGGGCGGTGGCGGTGTCGCAGTAGCGATGATGGGGGCGATAAGATGAAGCTTCCCGAAGGAGCCGGCAGGTTTTCCTGCTAGTAGAGGCGGGAGGGGGGAGCACTGAGCCGGGCTCAGAGCATTTGGGTGCTGGTAAGAGGTGAAGAAGCAAGTCTGGCTCCGGGGATGCTGCCGGTGAGGGGTTCTCCTGCATCCTTTGTCTGAACTGATGCTAAATAAACCGCTGTGACACGGCTCATAACGATGCCTTCAGCAGCACGGTAATCCAGGCAGATCTGCTTTGCTGCAGCCCCACATCACCCTCGGCCACATCTCCCTTCCCTGCAGTGATGCTCAGCCCCCGGCGCTGGCCCTTTCCCAGGTGGATTGTAGAGAGCCTGGATAAATTCCTGCCTGACCGTTGTCACTGGATCTGGGGGAAAGGTCCCCACTTTCTCTGCTCACTCCCTACAGGACCTGGCTGGCACCCTGAGACTACAGCTTTCTCATTTATGGGTGTGTTTGTGTGTCCTCATGGTATTTCCCTCCTGCTTCCCACCACAACTCAATTAACAATATTACTCAGGGCTAGAGGTGCTGCATAATTTATATAACTGAATCAATATGCCAGCAGGGATGTGAGGGCAGCCTCCTCTGGAGCCCTGTGTGGCGGCAGCCGGGTGTGAATCCAGCACTGCTGTGTGCCCTGGGAGGGGAGCTGGGACACAAAGCTGTTGAGTTTGTGGCTGCTCTTCATTCGTGGCATGAGCATCCTTGCTGCGAGAGTGCTGCTAGATGCTCCTGGAGGAGCTGCGCTTGAGAAGCGGTTAGCAATGGTGCTTAGTTGTTTCTCCTGGGAGTGCTGGTGGCTGACAACGCTTGGGTTCAGGTTTGTTGCTTCTAGTTTAAACTGAGACTGAATTTCAGGCTCTAGTTGAATGTTCCCTCTGCTGTAAAAAAAACCAAAAAAAAATAGTAATAATTAAAAATCATCAAGATGGGCCCCAGTGCCCACCTGAACTCTCAGTGTGCTGGCCCTGCTCTGCAGAGGTCTCCTGTGGGGTTTAGTGCAGGCAACAGATGTTGCTCTGCCTGCTCCCCAAGAGGCTGCAGCCTGTTGCTCGTTGCCGTGCCCGTCTGCTCCCGTGCTGCTGACACCGTCCACCCGGCACGCCAGGGATGTGCTGGCTGGGCAAAGCTGAGAAGCTGCTCTCCAGAAGCGCCAGCCTTCACCGACCTTGGTTGCCCACCACTCAGCAAACGCTGCCGGGACCAGCACTGAGTCACCATGAGTTGTCATTGCCCATAGGACGTAATGTGCTCCGTCAGCAGCGCTGCCTGGGAAAGGGGAAGGGACTCAGACTTCCCCCAAGGAGCTGCAGCCGCTGCAGGGCAGGGATGGACCCAGCTGCTCTGCCCAGGCAGCAGATGCCCAAGTTTGGGAGACATAAAAACCTCCCCATGGTTGTGAAGGAGTAACTTGCAGTGAGTGGTCTTGCTCTCCCAGCATCATGGACATGTCTGGTGGCTCAGCTCTCTGGGTCAGCGACTCCATCCCCTGCTGCACAGCCCCTCTTCCAGGAAGCGCCTATTTCCTCTCTGAATGCAAATCTGCTCTTCTGACACTTGCGATGCTGAACTGGGGTGCTCCGGGCTTAGGTGCCTCCTGGGCAGGGGGATTTGGGGGCTTTCGGTCCTCCCTGGCATGGTGGTCAAAGTAATTCCTTTGCACAGCAGACAGCAGACTCAGTATAGGATGAGGAGCAGCAATCCCACTGCTACTTTCATGCCCTCTGCTGAGACGCTGAGGTCTGCTGTTTGCTGAGGAGGAGGAGGAGGGGTTTTCTGCATCTTCCTGGTTTCTGAGGCCTCGTTGTTTTTGTGTGCACACGTTGCTTTGTGGTTTTGTGGTTTTTCATTCCCGTTTCTCTCCTGTTTGCAGGAAGGCTGGACCTGCCCACTGGCTTAGGCGAAGTTGTAGGCAAGCTGGCAAGAGATATTTTGGTTGCCACTGGGCTGGATCAGCATGAGAGCAGGGTGACGTGGTGACGGGGGAGCCCCTGGAGCAGCCCCGGCTGTGATGCTGCCGAGTCATCACAGCTTTTGGGGAGAAGCGGAGGGGGAGCGATGGCAGCACTTACTTGGGGGTGCAGAGCTGCAGGTTTGGGGTGTTAATCAGGGCTGAGCCTTTCACACAGAGGCAAGAGGCTAATTATGTTTTTTTAGGTACCCGTGGCAGCTCCTTTGAAGGTGGTGGCGAGAAAACTGAGCTGCCATGTCGGCTGCTGGGCAGGGGAGGTAGTTGGAAGGTGTCAAGGGTTGTTGTGGGCTTGGGGCTGGAAACCTGCCTTTTAACTACAGCTGGGAGGATTCAATGGGTATTTTTGCAGTCTCTGTTCTGCCCTGTATGGTGTTAGATGGGGACAGCACTCTCAGAGTTTAAAAACCTTAGGAAGGCAATGCTGAACCAGGGCTTTGATGCTGTTGGGAGGTCGCTTGCTTTTAGGTTGCTTCTGGGTGCTCTTTTGTGACCTCTGGATAAAGAGAAAGAATGTCTTAAACAGGATTTTTTTTCATCTAGAAAGTAAGAAATCAAATGCACGTTGTTTCTTCAACCAGAAAAACAGGGCTTGGTCCTTCCTTTTTCTGGGTTAGGTGGCAGGACGTGGGGATGGGGAAGGACCTTCACTGCCATCCACAGCTGAGGCTCTGCTTAGCCCCTAGACTGGATCTTGCATTGGGAAAACATCTGGTAGGAATGGCTGTTTGGTTCAGGAGAAGCGTAACTGTGATGCACACAGGCAAGAATGGTGTCAGATGGGGAAAAAGGAGCAGAAAGGGAGGACCTGGGACTTGCTGGGTCTGCAAAGGTCTCCTCTGAAAGTAGACGGCTTCCTGGCTCTTCAGCGAGAAAAAAAGACGGAGAAGGAAGAAGGAGCTTTTCTCCCCATCCACTGCTTCCTCAGGCCATCTCCTCCCGCTGTGCTGGGGGGCAGCGCTGGCTCCCGAGGTGCCTGGCTCCCTGAATTCAGGGGCAGCTTCACCACTGGGGTGCTGGGGTAAGCCCCTAATGAGGGTGCATCACACTGTGCCAGCAGTGGAGGAGGAGAAGGGGTGGCTGGTGTCCGTGGGGGGCAGAAGGGACTGAGCTGCTGCAAGGATTGTTTAAGGAGCTGCTTGTGAGCTCTTTTCTGGGGCCAGCGCCCAGCTTGGAGGTTGACACCCATGTGGGGCAGTGGCCCATATCCTGGTGGGTGGCACGTCAGGATGACCAGAGTGGCAGTGTGGGTGGGAGACCAGACAAACACCCTGAGATGTCAAACACTTGAAGTTCAGCACCTGAAGTGGCAGGGTAGAGGACATCCCTTGGAAAGCGTGTCTTGAGAGGCTGTAAGCACAGCAAGATCTTTGCCAGGGTTTGTCTCTGTGTCCCTGTCACCCTCAACACCCAAACCAGGGCTCCCAGTGGTTGCTTTACTGGGCAGGGGAGTAGCAACAAGCAACTTCTGCAGGCAAAGCAGGACTGTGTGTGCTGGCACCACCGCTTGGCTCCAGGGTGCTCTGTCACCAGCTGGATCTCACCCGTGCTGTCTGCAGGGTGGGTGCTGCTGACCCCGGAGCAAGGGAAGGGGCGAATAACTCCTGTCGGAGGTGCCCAAGTGGAGAAAAGATGAGTCCTGGGCATGGACAGAAAAACCAGGCGTTGAAAAGCAAATGGCTGGTGTCAGGCAGGTGGCTGAAGGTCTCCAGGCGGGATTTGCAATACAGACCAGGAATCGTCCGTGTGAAATCCTGCAGGGCACAGCCCAACCCCACAGAAAATTGGGAAAAAAAGCTTTGCTTGTGTCCTCTCTTGCTCAGATCATTTTTTTTTCCTTCTTTCTATTTTCCTGACATCTGTAGCTTTTTCCCAGGGAAAAGATACCCTGCAAGGACATTTTTTTTTCCTTTTTTCATGGTGAGAAATAAAATCCTCTTAGCGCTTAAAGCAGCCAGCCGAGCCTGTCAGCAGAACAGCGCTCTGCAGCAAGCGGGTTGAGCAGGCACTGCGTGACGGAGTTACACTGGGATACACTGGAAAGGGGGAATTTTAGCAGCAGCAACAGCTATTTTGTGCCTGT
The DNA here is from genome assembly GCF_963082525.1 of Nesoenas mayeri. Classification (NCBI taxonomy): domain Eukaryota; kingdom Metazoa; phylum Chordata; class Aves; order Columbiformes; family Columbidae; genus Nesoenas; species Nesoenas mayeri. The sequence continues at coordinate 7,397,634 of NC_137560.1, forward strand.
TGCAGCTGTGCCCTTTCCTGGCAGGAGGCAGGCAGAGCTGCCTGTGCAGGGAGAGTGTGGGCTGGTGCAGGTGTAACAGTGTTTTATCCACCAGCATCTCAACTGCTCTCTGGCCAGGCATCCCTGGAGCTTGGACAAGTTTTGCCTGGGATCGTGGCTGGAATTTTGGCTGAGTTTCTGCACGCGCTGTGCCCTGGATGGTGAAAGGGAAGCAGCTGCTTGGAGTTGCATCAGCTTGAAGATTATGTCCAGGGAATGAAAGATTGATGGCTGGAGGCTCGGGTTTCCCGTCAGGAGGGCAAGATGACTCGACATATTGAGAGAGGCATCTGTTTCAGGGAACATGTATTATTGATCTGAAGCTGGGCGCTGCCATCGGGTTGGGGGAGAAGTGGGGAGGGTCGAATAAGCAAAAACCTGTTGCTCCTCGAAGAAGCAAGTGAGGAGATGGAGGAGGGAAAGGTGCAGGGTTGGCGACGTGGCTGTCACCTCTGTCCCTGTCCCTGGGGGTGGCCCGGATGAGTCCGCTGGCACCCTGGCATCCCCAGGGAGAGACTGGCCCGTTGCCGTGGCTACATCTGCCATCGCTGCGCAGTGCCTCTGTCTCCCTCCGGACACATCACAGCCTGCCTCTGCTCAAATAAGCTAATTGGGGCTGTAAACATCAGAAAATGCTCGGCTTTAGGGATGGCTTTTGTGTTGACGTGGTACCCACAAGTACCATCTCGCTCCTCCACCTTGCAGTGAATTTAGGGAAGTGTGATGCTTCAAGCCCAGCACTGAAATGTGCCCGGGCCTGATCCAAATAGCCATGTCCCTGGGCAGCAGGTGCCTGCTCTGGCTGCAAACAGCACGTCCCTTGCGTGGGTGCAAGAATCTGGCCACCCCATGGGTCCCCAGGGCGTGGGGTCTTCAGGCTTTGGTCCGTGCCTGCTCGGTGCTGCCGAGGGGGAGCCACAGCCATGCCTTCCCACCAGGTAGCTTGTCTGCTGGGTCAGGGCCACCTGAAGGCCACCCATGGCCAAACGTCACCCCCTTGCCACATCACAAGCTGCCCAGACTGGGTGCCCTGGTGCTGACAGCCAGCCCCGTTCAGCCTTCCGTGCCACGTGGGTGCCATGGGGCAGGGTTGGTTTTGTGGAGCGAGGGGGCCTGGGACACGCTCTTCCCAAGCTGCTAAATGTGTGTTCATTCATGCGGGTGGCTCGTGCATAGGGGACAGCTCATCTGCAGCCTACGAACAGCCGGGAGAGGGAGGTGTTGCACGACTCGATGGCTGGAGGCGATTTTTGGGCTGTCATGGGAGGGCGGCTGTGGAGACACGGGTGCTTGTCACGCTGTGTCTGTCAGGAGGATCAGCAGCAGGGCTGCCGTGTAGAATGGCCAGAAGGTTCCTCAGGATGCCACTGAGCTCACCCTGCTTCAAAGCAGCAGCATCCCGGGAGGGTTTCTGCAGGTCTTTGAGGGCAGGGATGGAGCTGTTGTGTCCTTCCTAGTCCTTGGTCACCCTCATCAGGAGATTTCCCAAATGCTGTAGTGGGACCTGATGTTTCTGGCTGAAAAACCAGTACAAATAGTTCATATTTTTCTCCTCTGGACCAATTTGCCCCAAATCCGCCACTTCTGCACACTGTGACTTCTGGCATAGCTACCATCTGTCCTGTGCCTTGCTTCTTACATGATGGATGCCTGTGCATGCTGTTTGTATTGTACCCACTTCTCTGGAGCTGCTGGGCTCTGCCCTGCACTGGTATAGCTGGTCCTTCTCATTACAGTACTTTGCCTTCTATTGAGTTTTATCTTATTTCTTTTTTTTTCCAGCCTCTTTCTCCAGTCTTCTGAGAGAACAGTAGATTCTTTTACAGTGTGCACTTGCATCTCCTCTAGCTTCCCATGTTACAGCTGCAGAAAATGCTGTTGTACTTGACAGAAATGTTCATGGAAATGTGGACTAAACCTGGACCAACCACAGGTCCCGAGGAGACCTTGCTTGATCCAACCTCTGATCCTCCCAAAGTGAGTTTTCCATGCAGTTTTGTGCCTGTGCCATAGAGGTTCTTCACCATCATGTTTCCCAAACTTCCGACACTTGTAGACATGTAGTAAGCCAAGCTGAGGTGCTTGAGGCCCACAGGTCGCTGTGCTGGAAGAAGCTAGGTTGACCTCATGCAACTTTGTTCTCATTAGGTTCCTGCTGGCTGTAGCCTAGCTTGGGTTTGTTTCTGGATTATTTGTTCCAGGATTTTCCAGGAACCCATGTCAAAAGGGTGAGCTGGGTGTGTGGGTCCCCCTCCAGTCCTCGGCCCCGTCACTCCTCTCTTCCCCATCTGGATGGTCACCGCTGGCCCCATGCCGTGCCTGTGCTGATGCGTGCGCGGCATTCCCTTTCCCACCTCACCTCATTGTCAAGTGCAGGAGACAAACCAGAAGAAGCAGGAAATTTTTGTGGTTTCCCCACCCACCCTTGAGTTGGGTTCTGGGGACTTCCTGGCAGGACGATGCCTTGGGGTGGAGGTACCGCTCGCCTCCAGCTCCAAGGCAAGTTCTCCTCCTTGCCTTTCTTCCAGAGATGGATCTGGACTTTTATATTAATATTTCAGGCACATGAACCATCTCGTCAAGTCTGCTGCGCCAATTAAGTCGTAATCATGCTGTAATGAAGCAGTTGCTGAGCTTGTGCTGGAAACCTTTGCTAGGTTATTCCTCTCCCTCCTCACTGTCTCTTGGCTGTGTTGCAAGAGACAGAAGGGGATATCAAAGACCCCCTGGTGATTTATTTTTTCTTTAAATGAAAATTGTTTTTTGTTATTACTTCAGCAGAATCGAAGCTCAGAAGCCCACTCTCAGGGGTTCTTGAAAGCTTGGCCTCTGTCTCCTCTGGAAAGCAGCTCTCTCCTTGTCAGACCCCACGGTATTTCCCGTCGAGCACGTGGCTCTTCCAACAGCATCTGTGCTTCTCCCCATCTCCTTAAACCCATCAGTACCTACACAGGTCCCGGTGCTCGGCTGTCACTTGTCACTCAACCGTCAGTCATCGCAGTTGTTGATCCAATATTTCTGGGCACTCACAGCATTTCCAGGTGGGCTGGGGAGTTGCATTTGCCAAATGCCTGATTTTCCAGGCTCCCATGTGCTTTGGGCTCTGGGAAGGATGGGATCAGGCTGGATGGGTTTGCAAGCCTGTTAGTGCTGCAGAGCTTTCCTCTTTCTCTCCTATAGCTGATGCTATAGAAACATCCAAGACCAATGCTATTCTCTCCTATTTTGGCAGTGGAATAGGCTTATTAGAAGCTTTTGTCTCCTGCACGAGGTTTCCTGGGTGTATAAATGTCTCTTTTTCTCCTTTTATTCTGCCTTGTGCGTTTGCAATAACCACAAATGCTGTCGGAAGGAAACAGCCGCTCTCAACAGGGAAAGGGGCTAAAAATATCGAGCAGCCTTGGATGGAGCTGCAGGAGCAGGCTGAGCTCCCAGCCAGCGCTGGGAAAGGATGAAGATCTGAACTGGGAGAGCCACGTGCCTTGATGCTGATGGCAGGAGGAGGATGGTTTGCTTGTAGTGAGATTACCCCAGCAAAGCTTTGTGTCCCCCCTGAAAAAGGTTATTAGGAAGGCGCTGAAGAGAGACTCGAACTCTCGTGGGTTACTCTGAGCAGTATTTATTGTAGAAGATTCGCAGGAACAGCAGGGTTGGATCACCTCCTCAGAGAGTGACAATCATACAGCAATACAACTAGTCATTATATAGGGTTCTAACAGGTATTATGCAACTAAGCAAAATTTATCACTGTCTATCACTGTCAATGTCTTCAGGTTCCTTCCGTCCCAGTGGTCTGCAGGTTTCACTTCTTCCTTCATGTTCCACTTTGGCAAGTACTGAACGAAAAGTCCTTGGGTCGCAGGGCTAGCTTTGAAGTTCTACCTGTCCCATTTGTTATCCATAGTTCATCAATCTAGTACAGAAATCAGCAAACCTAAGAATAGCATTTATCAATGTCTAAGGGTACAAAGCAAGCATAAGGTAACCATGCTCGTGGTTATGGGCAAGGGCTATACAGGAGACAAGCTGAGACTTGCAGCCTTAGCAGCACAGCTTATAACACTGATATAGGCCTAAAATCCTAATTCCCTATTTTCCTATAACACCCTCTAAGGTGCCATTAGGGACTGATGTGCCTTCACTGGTGTGTCTGTGTGCCTGTACCCCCAGGGTCCTGCTGGGGTGGCACCTCTGGGTTTGTGGGGGAGCTCTGCTGACTGCAGGACACCAGCCTGGGAGTTTGTCCTTGTTTGTGGCTCTTCTCTCCGTGGGATGGTAAACCACCATCTGGAGCTCTTGTCAGGGCAGGCTTGGAGCTAGTGGGGCAGATGCATCTCAGATATATCACTTGGGGTGAACAGGCAGGAGTTGCCCCCAGGACATCCCTTTCCATGTCTCTGCATTGTCAGTGTTTGTGGGTGGGCACAAACCCATGCCTGCTCCTCCCCTGGGGCTGGGGGAGCTGCAGGCAGTGCCCCAGCCTGGGCTCTGTCTCCAGAGGGTGTGTGACAGTCAGTGGCCCTGTGTGTCCCTTGGGTGGGTAACATCCTCCTGCAGTGATGCTGGGGGGCTGTGCTGAAGGGTGGTACCTGCTGCCGGTGGAACCAAAGCAGAACAGATATGGCCCTGCCTGGTAGGGGGTGGCTTCTCTGGCCACCGCACCTTTCTGCTGACACAGTGGTGGCTTTCTTTGTGAAGTGCCTTGGCCATGGATGCTGTTGGGCTCTGGGGACCAAAGCAGGGCTCTGTCCTGCTGCGGACTGCTTCAGCGTGGTGGCTTACCCATGTACAGAGGGGTGGCACAGCAAAGCACCAGGAGCAGGGGGTTGCTGATGATGACCCTGAGCCTGGATCCTCTTGTAGGCTAAGAGGGTTGTCTGCCCGGGTCTTTAATCTTTGCAAAACCAGTTACTTTGGTATTTCTAACAAACGCAGAGGTGCCTATGGCTTTGAACTCACAGGACCCTCTTGGCTGCGTGGCTGTGTCTGGGAAGAGGCTTGGGGACGTAACTGAAGGGGCTCCAGGGGCAGCTGGGCTGGGAGATGCTCCGTGTCGGGGGCTCAGCCACTCCAAGCTGCATCTCTTGAGTGTTGCCTCCTCACGTAGCACATCCCGGGTGGGACGGGGAGCTCTGCGCTGGTGATGCTTTTGGGGTGGGCAGATTAAACCTCCAGTGCTGGCTGTGGGCTGCCCCTTCAACAACTGCTGCCCGCTGTTGCCTCCTGGTAGGACGCCAAAGACTCTTTGCCTGAGGAGGGGAGATGAGGAGGAAGGTGGCTCCCCAAAACAATTCCCAAAAGCCTTGTGCAACCAAAGCCCTGCTGGCACTGGAGCAAAACCCTAGGGCTGTTGCCTTTCCCATCTCCAGGGTCTCAGCTTCAAACCAGTGCCTCCAGTTTGGAGTCATGCTGGTCTCCAGCTGCCTCAGGAGCAGCATCACCACTGTGTGTCACGAGCCTGGGATGTCACAACCTGTTGGGACATCTTCCAGCCACCCCCTGCATGCAAACCCTGCTGCTCTGTAAAGCGAATAAACTTGTCACTTGAGCTCTCCGCGCCTGCACCAGCCAAGCCATCATCTAAATTTGGGTGATTATGTTCACCCAGGCCAAGTATCAAGTTCTCTGGATCACATGCGTTCCCTGCTGCTATTTAACTCTGATGCCTTGGGGAGACACAGCACTTCGCTCCCAGCTGTTTGCATTTTGTATTATTATTTTTATTATCATTTTTTTGACGAGAGGTTTTTTAAAAAATTTTTAACTTTCTATCCTGCCAAGTTGTTCCTCTCACCGGCTGGTCACCGAGCAGCCCAGTACCTGCTTTGACTGCTAAATCTGATCGCAATGTTTCTGGTTCTTTCAGCCACCACGGAATTAAAGGACTTTTTTGCCAAAGCTCGAAACGGTTCTGTTCGGCTTATCAAAGTCGTCATCGAGGATGGTAAGTCCTGTTCTTAAGTGCTCTGATTTACTCCATGCTAGTTCTGTTTCTCCTCTCCTCCTTTCCTCCTTGCTGCTGTGGTGCCAGCTCATGTTTTTCGAAAGCTGAGGGAAAATCCCGCTGAGGCTCCCTGGCACTCAGCAGACTAGAGCTGAAATACAACCCCAAGCTTTGGGTGTGCTGGTGAGCAGCTATTGGAGCTCTGGGGGCAGCTCCGTGGGACAACAATGACTTTGCCGACAGACCGGTGCTGGTGTCTGGGGTCGGTGCTGGGCTCTGCGTGGCTTCTGCTGCTACTGGGTTGGATTTTGTCACAGGGAGCCCTGCAAGAAGCTGCTGCAGGTGCTGTGTGACCACAGTCAGGGGTGATACCCAGCATCTTCCTTCTGGGACGTGGCATGCCCCACCAGGCAGGGAGGCGCTGGGGCAGGGGTGGGCAGGGGGGTGCTCCTTCATGCGAGGCTCAGCATGGGGCGCCAATTGCATCCCATGAGGGATGCTACGCTCTGAAACCCATCCCAGCCCCTGCTCCTGTGCACGGGGCTGCCCCCAGTTTGTAGCCTGGCACCAACCTCCCCACATTTGTCCCATGGAAAAGTGCCATTGAGTGGCCTCTACATCCATCAAACAAGTGAGTGGAGCAAAGCACTGATTGAACATGCCAGCCGGGAGCCTCCCTGGTGTAGGTTTTCCCTGGACTTGACCTCACACAATTGCATATGAATGACTTGTTTCTCGTGGCAGCGGGGATGTTACTGCCCTGCCAAGCTGCCATCACCAGCTCCACTGGGACTGTACTTGCAAATGCTGAGGGAAATGTGGTCATAAGGAGCCTGTACTGGGCCTCAGGGGGGCTGTAAAGCTCTGTTTGGAAGAGCAGCACAACTTGGAACACATGGGACACATCAACAGGGCCATTGCAAGTTTCATCCGTGTTGGCTTTGTCCTCAGAGAGGTTCCCATGTGCTGGGATGTGACATCTACGTTGTTTTTTTGGAGCGTCTTTGACAATGATGTTTCTCTCTCAGCTTTTTTTTCTTTAATGAGTGGGAGTCAGGTTTGCATTAGGATAAGTCATGAGTGCCCCTAAGCCTGGACTTAGGGTACTAGGGCTTGTGCTGCTGGCTTTGGGTTGTGGCTGGTGACACCGGCACAGGAGACTTTTTGTCATCAGTGGAAACCACGTCAGACCATCTCCCCACAGGCTGAGTGGGGTCTGTTTATCTGTTTGATATGTTGGCAGCAGCTGCTTCATAGGCCAACTTACTCGACGGTTCTTCGTGTTTCCCAGCCCGGCTCTCCCATCCTGCCAGCTCCTTTCCCATGGCCTGGACCAGCCATGAGCAGCTCTGGAGGAGCTTGGGTGTCTGCAGAAGCCCCTGAGATATGGCAGAGCCTGAGCCTCCCATGGGGAGGCAGGTGGAAAGAGGAGAGCCATGAGCATCTCCACGATGGAGGGCTTGGTCTGTTGGGGACCAGGTGGTGGCAGTCCCACCTATGTGGCTCCAGGACCTCCTGTCTGCCCTCTCGCATGATTTGGGACAAGTTGCTCGATCCCTCTGGGCCACAACTCTTTTCTATAACGTATTATGGGCATCAGCCTGCTACACGCCACCTGAAAAGGACCCTCGGCCAGTAATGAATGGCCAGGCAGATATTGCAGCTGGACAGGTGGACTCTATAGCATGCTGACCCTGGAGGAGTTGTGTCCTGAGCCAGCTGCCCTGCCTGCACAGGGCATGTAGAAGAGGAGCCTCCAGCCCTGCTCAGTGGCTTGCAGAGGACCTTCTGCCCTATGGGGCATTAGCCTTGGGTCATTTTGGAGCAGGCAGCAGCAGGTGCAAGGCGAGGAAGATGATGCAAGGAGCCTTACAGTAGATGCTCTATGTCTGGGCAACCCCAAGACAGCAGCTATGGCTGAGCAACCCTTTGGGAGCTCTTAGAGCTGATGTTGCCTTTGGGGGCTGGCCAGGAGAAGCCAAGGTCGGATGGAGAAGGTGCAGTGGCAGGGAGCAGGTTGTGCACTAAGGCTCAGCAATGCTTTCCTGGTGTGGGAACTGCTTCTGGTCCAACATGGTTTGGGTGATGCTCTCCTCCTCGCTGTCAGCAGGTTTCTGGACAAGGTTGTGGCTCTGTGGTTGTCCCCGTTGGGTGCATTTATTTGCACGTAGGTGATGTCGTGCACTGAGCTTTGCAGGCTCCCAGCTCTTGCCCCGTCCCCCGCGGCGCCTGCCAGAGCCACAGGCAGGGCTGCCTTGTACGGGCATTTCGGAGCTGAGTGCTGGGGAACCTCAAGGGCCAGGAGCACTCTGGCTGCGCTTCCTCCAGCAGAAACGGAGCCTGAAATAGCCAGCGCTGACTATGATGCTTTGCTGAAGAGCGACTGCTCCGCATTTCCCTTTTCCAGTACTTCCCCAGGAGGAAAATTTGGCCCTGAACAGATGAAGCTGAGCTGCAAAGAGCCTGAAGGGAGGCAGGGGGACACGCGGCTCCTCCAGCCCAGGGCAAAGCCGGAGGCTGCCGGCTCACAGCGGCACGGCCAGGGTCTGGCTTGGCGCAGCCCGGGAATAGCCTGAAGTGACTTGGCACCATGCATGAGGTGTTGGAATGTTTGGCAGACACAGACACGCATGAGCTGCCAGTGGCTTTGGCTGAGTGACATTCTTTGCAGTCTCCTCTGGATCGCAGGTCTCTGCGGTGCACAAATCCATTTGCAGGGCTCTATGTTTATTTTAGGCGTATGCTGGGGTTTTTCCAATTTCTCAAAACAGGTAGTTTTGCTGAAGGGAAAGTATTTTCAGCACATTTTTGCTGCTGTCCTTGTTATTCTACTGGTAGCAGGTGCCCCTCTTGTGCCAATAATTCGGGGTTCAGTAGGTGATGGCAGATGCCAAGGTGGGCACCGTGGGGCAGCGAAGGGCTGTGCCGCTGTCGGTGAGGAATGCCCTGCTTGGCTGGAGAGCAGGGGTGAGAGTAATTCCTCCCAAACCCTTTTTTCTTCAACTGTTTTCCTTAAAAGCTCTCCTGCCACAAGGTTCAGAACTGCTGAGCTGGCTGTGAGTGAGAGGGTTGCAAAAGCAACAAGAGCCAGGGGGCTCCCTGGCTCCCGATGGGCAGCAGGGCCAAGGTCAGGCAGGGTGAATGCTGGGGCGAGCATCCCCTCAAGTGCCAACTGTCCAAGGCTCCACCTCGTTTTGTTTTGGCACCTCCAGATTTTCCTGCATCTCGTTCTGAGTCCTGACATCTCTCCCTAGAACCTTTCTGCATCTAAAATGGAATCAAAATACATGTTGTTTTCCAGCAACCTACACTAATCGTCTCCAGCACCATTGCTTTTCCATCCAGCCACCCCAAAGCTTGATTTGACCCTCATGGGCGGGTTTCATGTTCATATGATGCCTGCACCAGCATTTAAAATCCATCTGAGTGCTGTCTGGCTCACGAGGATCTCAGCCTCACCACTGCTTGTGTAGTAACTGAAGAAAATACCCTCCAGACACCTGAGATGCTTCCAGAGGCTGGGGCTGTCCTGGCAGCATGGCCCACCCCCTGGCTGGGGGTCTCGGGACAGGTCTGATCCTCACAGACATGGGCTTCAGGAATCAGTTCTGATTTTGACCCTTCTGAGGTTACTGGGAATCCAAGGAGAGCAGCTTGGGCTGTGTTCTCAGCACCCCAAATCTAAGTGTTTCTTTGTGTCCCTGATGAGGTCTTCTAGTACCCAAGCCCCTAGAGCTTGTCCAGGTGGGATGGATGAGGTCTTGTGTTCTCCTGTGAGCAGGGAGGAATAGCTGGGGACTATGCGGCTGGAGGCAGCAGAGAAGAAGAAGAGTACAGATGGTTACTGGAGAGGACACATGGGAGCGGGGAGGAGATGGTTGGACAGGAGGCAGTGGGATGCTGGCAGAAAACCCCTCCATGGTAGCCACAGCCCTAACAGCATCTCCTGGGGGGTCACCCATGGGGGTGTACACTGTGGTTCTAGACCTCATCTTGTTTTTCTGCAGAACAGCATCGTTGTTGGCACTGGGGCTGCATCAAGCCATTAGATCAGCCATCCCAAGGTCCTGCAAAGTGAATGAAACCTTCATCTAACAGCACCTTCTCCCTCTTTTCCTTCTAGAACAGCTCGTGCTGGGAGCCCACAAAGAGCTGTCCCGGCGCTGGGACGCTGACTACGATGCTTTCGTGCTGCCCTTGCTGGATGAGCAGCAGCCGTGCTACGTGCTGTACCGCCTGGACAGCCAGAACGCCCAGGGCTACGAGTGGCTCTTCATCTCCTGGTCCCCTGACAGCTCCCCGGTGAGCACTGCACCGGGCTGTGGCACCCCAGCCTGGGGACATGGTGGAGGGTGGAGGAGATGCTGGCCAAGGTGACTTTGCACTGACTGAGGAGGAGCGTTCACACCCTCCATCGCTGTGCCCAAGTTAAGAATTGGAAACTGCTTTGGGGATGGGGGATTTTTTTAAGACACAGTAAGATAAACTGGACCCTGTCTCTGTCCTTTTGTAGCGCTGTGTGAGGAGGAGGAGGGTCTGGGATGTAGGGAGGGCAGCGGTACGGACCGCAGGGCTGGGATGGAGATGTCCCATGAGGCTCTGGCCAAACACATTGCTGGGCAGAGCCAGTGCTGGCACCGACTCACCTGGCCCCGTGTCCAGCCTGGCCCGGCTCCGCGCGAGGCTGGCGCAGGGCGGCCGCTGGACCAACCCTGGGCCCAGCTCCAAAATCTGCCTTACAGAGCGCTGGGCAGGCCGGGTCCCGTGGAGCCACGGGTGGCATTGACAGCTGCTGGGGTGGTGCGTGGGCTGGGGATGGTGTTGGGGAGCAGGGACAAGAGGGACACATGGGTGGGAGGCTGGTTTGGGGGGTGTCAGTGGTACAGCTTGGGAAATGCCATCTACTTGAGCGCATCTCCATAACCAGCTTTCAGTGGGACCGAGATTTACTGCTGTGTTAACACCTGCATTTGTCGTATATATATATTTACACACAGGGATATATATTTGTTATATATTTTATATAACCTATATTGTATGTAGATTTACTGCCATGTTAATACATACACGTCTCTCATATATACATATTATTATTATATATTTTATTATTATAGATGTTATGATTATATATGTTATTATATATTATTTTATATAACATGAACATATGAAAAAGATCCTCTGCAGTTTTTTGAGATATATCTAACAGATATGATATAAACACCCATTAGGTATACACATATGTATACACACATACAATGATAATAAAATAATAGAATATCTAATATATATATATAGTTTTGTGTGTGGACATGTATATGTAAAATAATATTTTTTAGAAGTATTTATCTCTCAACAAACTATGGAGGGTCTTGCCACCAAAGAGCAGGGTGCCAAGAGCACTTGCCAAAGCTCTTCCCGGCATTTTGCGAAAGAACGATGCAAAAGAAGTGCCAAAAGGCAGAAGTTGCTTTTACGTGGCTCTGGCAGCATTTGTGCCTCCTCTTACCCGGTGCAGGTGGGAGACAAGGAGCTCAGGGCTGGAAAGCAGAGCACAGGAGGAGCCCACAGCTGTGGGCAGTGCTCGGTGGGGCTGTGCCCTGCACAGGCAGCCCTGGCACCATGCTGCCGCGTTCTCCTGCTGCTCCCCACCCGGCTGGAAATCAGCCTGAGATAGAAGCTTGGGGGCTGCTCCTGGGAGTGAGGGGCTGAGGTTTGCGGAGCTGGAGATGGGACGATGGCTGGGAGCACTGGGCACCGCTTGCAGTGAGGTGCTGCGCTCCAGTCCCACCATGCTGGATCCTCTCTCTGATGGCATTTGGTGCATCCCTCCTCACACAGGTCCGGCTGAAGATGCTGTACGCTGCCACCAGAGCCACAGTGAAGAAGGAGTTTGGTGGGGGGCACATAAAGGACGAGATGTTTGGAACGGTGAAGGTACAGCGGTGGTTCCTGGGCAGCCTTTTGGGTTCAACCACGAGCTTTGGAAGCCTACCCTGGGTTCAGCACCAAAGCTGGGCGGGACACTGGAGTTTGGGAGGGACAGCATGGGGGTTTGTCTCCTGTGCTGCTTTTGTCTCCTGGCTGGCTGCTGCCACTTTCTCCTGCCTGCACAGCTGTGGTCAGGCTGTGATGGAGACCACAGAAGAGATGGGAGGAAGCTGTCAGGAGATCCAGAGTTTTACTCTGAGCAGGAAAAGAAGTACCAGGTGGTGGCAGTGTCACCCCAGCAGCAATAGCTGCTGCTGCGTTGGGGTCATCTGTCTGTGCTTCCTCAATAGCACTTGGCTGCAGGTTACTCCATCTGTTCCCTGCGCTTTTGGCAGAGGGAGCCCCTCTGGGAGCCAGGGAGCATCCCCAGTGCTGCCCTTCTGCTCCAGGGCCCCTCTCTGCTGCTCCCAGGCTGTGGTCTCTGCCTTTCCCTCTGGCTTCCCTGCTCACCAGCTCTGTTATTCATCTGGAGGAGCCGCACTGCCACAGCCATGTGTATCTGGGGAGGGGCAGAGTGGTTTGAATGGGCATGGGTGGTTGAGGGCACTGTTTACAATCTAGCATGGGATTTGCATGGAGGTGTCTGAGAGTCCTACTCAAGGTTGATCCTCCTGGTAAGGAGAGACCCCAAGGCCCGTTGGGTTGGTCTGACTGGGTGGGGGTGCATCCAGCCCCGCAGCAATAACCACCCCCTGACATTTGCCCCGTCGCTGTCCCTTTGTCTGCAGGAAGATGTGTCCCTGGGCGGTTACCAAAAGCACGTGTCCTCCTGCTCCGCCCCAGCCCCGCTGACCGCAGCCGAGCAGGAGCTCCAGCAGATCCGCATCAACGAGGTGGGTGTCCCGGGAGAAGGAGCCTGACACCCACAGGATGTGCAGGGATGCAGAGATGTGTTTGTGGCTGGAGGTGTGGGAGCGAGCATCCCAGCATCCAGCCAAAACGGATGACTCATTTTTACTGAGCTTGCTTGTACCTCTGTGTTTTAACTCATTCCTGCATTTGCTGAGGTGGACCAAGTGTCCTTTGCTAGGACATGAGCTCACGGTTCAGTTTCGCTCGCTGTAGTTGGCAGTTAGAAGATGGTTTAAGGCTAACAGCAGGCAGAGCTGAGTCTGAATTCGTGGGGGAAGCAGGATGAATTCAGGTTTATCTGTGGGCTATAGCAGCCTCCTTTCCTGTCTTTCCTCTATGGCTATAAATATGAGGGATGCTGTCCAGAGAAATACAGATCTTAGCCTAAATGAGGAGGCTTATGTGCTGGAAAAATACATGAAAGTGGCACAGGATAGGGTTGGGGGCAAACAGGACTGTAGTGCCATCATCTTGCAGCTCTTGGTGCTGTGAAATGACGAGATGGGGAGGGATCAGCTCAGTGGGTGGGAAGACCACCTGGAAGCAGTATTTTTTGGGGCCTGGGGATTCCACTTGGATGCCATGGAAAGCCTTCTTCTCTAGAGGAGCATCCCTCTTTCTTCCTCCTGTGCTGGGGATATGGGGCTCACAGATGGATCAGGACATGCCTGGGAGATGCAAAGCCAATCAGCCTGATGGCGTTAATTAACGGCAAAGACCAGGCAGGAGATTTCCACAGGTCTGGGGGCAGCGAAGTTAAGGGAAGGACATTAGGGAGATGCCACCAAGGGGTGGTCTCCACTGCGTGGGGCTCAGCATGGTTATTCCAGCTGCCAGCCTGGAAGGACTGGGCAGGATCTGTGCTGGAGGATCCAAGGTGATGCTCACACTTGGAGAAGAGAGAGATGGATGCTGATGGTGGCTTTGTGGCTTGTTTGGCACCTTTGGTCATCATGCCTTAGCTGGCCAGTGCTGCCTGATTAAGTAGTTTTGAGGTTTTTTTGGCTGTGTCTTGCAGGACCAAGTGGCCCAGGCAAGTGGTGCTCGTGGCGCTTGTTTTCAGGTTGATCTGCCGTGCTCTGCTTCTCACCCTTGCCTTTGCGAGACGCAGCTCCCAGGACAAGGTGCTGCTGCTGTTTGGTTTGATTGGGGTATATTTTGATGGTACCCTGTCCCCTGTGTTAGCCTGGGCAATGGGGAGCAGTCACCAGCATTTAGAAAGAGAGGAAAATGGATATATTTTTGCCTGTGGATTCAAAAGTGGGAGTTGGCTGGGCGCTGGGTGTGCTGAGGGGTCTCTGTTGCTGAAGGGACTGTGCTGGCTCAGCGCTGAGCATGGAGCAGGAGGCAGTGGGAACTCTGGTTGGGGTGTTCAGTGCCACGCTCACCTCCTCAGCTTGGGGATACTCACAGCTCTCAGAAAATGCAGCTTCAAGTGAGTTTCTGGAGCCACGCAAAGCAGAGGGCTTTCGCTGAGAGGAGTTCTATGGGAGCAGCCCAAAGCTGTAGCAGCACCCTGCTCGGTGCAGTGACACCTCCAGCCTTGCATGTTCTCTACAGGCTTGCGGGGTCCTTGTACACGTGTGCACAGGTTGCAGCGCCCTTGCACACACGTGCACATTGCAGTTCCTTCCTTTGGGAGAGCAGATCCAGCATGTGGGAACAACCTGGGGAGCAGCCCCTGTGCAGCCCCGACCTCAGTGATAACACCCACCACCCACGAGTGAAAAATCTTTCTCGAAACATTGCAGGCTCAGAAACATGGGGCAGGGGGATGAAACAGAAGAATTAAGAGGAAATAAACGTCTCTGTGCCATTGCAGCATGTAAGGGGGTGTCACTTGTAGCTGCTGTACAGTGCTGGTGGGTGAGCAGAGTAGAGGCTTTGCTGGAGCCACCCCCCATGAAGGTTTCATCATAAGACAGAGAAATACTCATTAATGAGGTCAGCACCCTGCCAGCAATGAGGAGAGGGGAAAAAACTAACCTGATGAGAAGGAGATAAAATAACCCCCCAGCTTTGGCCAGCCCACGCAGGGGAGTGTTTCAGTGAGCCAGTTTTCAGTGTTTTTTCAGAAAGGGGAGGAGGTAGAAAATACGGAGGTATATGGGGCAGCGGACATTACTAGGACAACTTTCCACCTCTTGGGATTTTTGGACTTCAGTGTGCCTTGTGTTGCAGCTTTAGCTTTCTCTGGTCCCGCCGTAACTCTCCCAACCTCCTTGCGTTGATGGGGCAGAAAGATGAGGATCTGGGAGTGTTGGCAGTGGTGATGTCCTTGCACCACACCGCTCTGCAGGGCAGGACCAGGCGAGCTTGTGTGCGTCCTCTGAACCCCTGTGCACTTGCCCTTGGACTCTTACTGGTGCACAGCGCCCCAGGGGACAGTAGGACAGCAGACCTTGGAGGTCAGCTGGACTTCTCACCTACGTGGCACCGGATGACCCTTGAGCAATTATTACCTGAGAGCTGCACGTTCACACTCTGTTCATCCTCCAGGATGTTTGGCATGGATAGAAGCCTGGGCATTTTTTTCCCCAAAAACATTTAGTATGTGCTAAGGGACACTGCAAAAATCTATTGCTGCAGCTGCTGGAACTCCTCCAGACCCTGAGTTGGGCCATCCTTGGCTGGAGAGCCAGCAGGAGATGTGGCAGGGACAGGTTCTAACGCGGAGACGTTGTGTGTGAGGCTGCCGGGGCTCAGGGCTGGGGTTCTCCCCCGGCTCCTCCCAGCCCTGATGTCTCCCATGTTGTTTTGTGCCGCTCTCCTTGCCCGTGCTGCCAGGACCTGCCTTCCTTGGCCTCCAGCAGAGAGATGGTATGCCTCCATCCTCCCAGCATGTCTGTGTGTCCCCCTCCCCCTTCTCGTTCCACACGAGACCTCCTCTCTATCCCCCTCCCCGCACGGGGTGCTGTTGACGGTGTGTCTCCTCTCCCCACGCTCGCAGGATTCCTGTTCCCAGGACCTGAGCACCGAGATGGTAGGCTGCCCTGCCCACTTGATGCCTGGTCTTTCCTTCTCCTGGAGGTCTTTTTCTGCATGCTCTGCTCCTGACACCCTGGGTCTGTCATCCCCTGGGGTGTGGGTACCACACGGGGCTGCTGTAATGAAGGGCAGCCTCGTAATGAGATCCACTTTGGTGCTGCCAAGCGGGGTTTGAGCTAAAACTCCTGTGTTTCTCTTGGCATGCCTTGGTTTTTCTTCCTTTCCTCTGCTGGAGGGAGGGAAAAGAAGGAAAAAAATAAAAGGCTGGAATGCCTTTACCCAAAATCCCCCAAAGCAATCCCGAAGGAAAGGGACCAGGTTTGCTGCAGAGCCCCTGGGTGACTGTTGCCAAGCTCTTTAGCTGGGGGGGTCTGGAGGTGGGATGGGCTCTTCTGCCGCTGAGGTGACACCGTCTCCCTGTATTCTGTGGCAGATGGTGGGGGGCTGTTGCTGCTGCCCATCGCTGGTAGAATACTCTGGCCCCGAGGAGGTAATGCCGCACCTGCCGCGTCCTGTCCCCCTCCCCGCCACCGGCTCATGGCACCCCAGTCCCGGGCAGGGACCCCTTGTTGCAGCTGGATGGAGGTGGCTGGGGCCATGCGATGTCTCTGCAGTCTCTTTCTCTTCTCTTTTTGAAGTGGGGTTCCGTCTCCTGGAGTACAGGGTTTGCTGGGGGTATGGGCAGCAGCCGCTGCCTGGCAGGGGTTGCAGGGAGAACCGGAGCCAGGATCTTTCCGAGCTGTGGGTCTCCAGTTCCCCAGCTCCAGCACCAAGAGGGGCTGCCTGTCTGCTGTAGTTAAACACACGAGTTGGGGCTTGTCCCCGCTCAGGGGATCCGTGCAGCTGAACACAGGGATTTCAGGGCTCTCCTCATCACCCGCAGGCTGCAGTGGGAGATGATCTGAGATGGACACGTGCCAGCATTGGTCACAGCATCCCTGCCAGGGACTTGCTGGGAAAAATCAGTTTTGAGGTAGTCTTTGCTGGGGGTGAAGCAGGGGAGCACAGGGATGCATGGCTGGGGCCGGGTGGCTTCCCAGAGCAGCGGTATGGTGACAGGCATCATTGCCCTGAGCCTGGCTGATGCTCAGCGGTTTAGTGCCACAGTCCCCATGAGCCAGGTGACAGGTGCCTCCTTGGATGAGATGCCTTTTTACATGGCACCAGCTGGTTTTCCTTTCTCTCCTTTCCCCACCCTTCGCTGCTTTCTGCCCTGACACTTGGGGTCATTTCCCTCCCCAGGTGAAGACAGAGATCAGCGTGGAGAGCAAGCACCAGACCCTGCAGGGCCTGGCCTTCCCCCTGCAGCTGGATGCTCAGCAAGCCATCCAGGCGCTCAAGCAGAAGAAAATCAACTACATCCAGCTGGTAGGTCCCACACACAGCTCCCCCACACTCCACTCCCACCACTTGCTGCTGCCTCTCACCCCAGTCCGCTCCCTTGTCCCTCTGTCCATCAGAAGCTGGATCTGGAGCGGGAAACCATTGATCTGGTGCACACAAGCCCCACGGAGATCACTGACCTGCCCAAGAGGATCCCCCAGGACTCGGCTCGCTACCATTTCTTCCTGTACAAACACTCGCACGAGGGAGACTACCTGGAGTCTGTCAGTGAGTGCCATGGCACCGGGGGTGGCTGGTTAGAGCCCATGCTGGTCCCTGTTCTTCCTGGACCATTGCTCGTGTGGGGAGCAAGCAGGGATGGAGATGGTGGGGACAGTGGACCTTGAGTCAGTTCCTGCTTGCTGTCCTCCTGCGGTGGGTGCTGCTGGCAAGTGCTTTGGTGCTGAAAGAAGCTGCCACGTGCAGTGTAGGGCTCTCCAGGTGCTGCCATGCAGGATTTGTGCAGCCCTTGTGTTGCGGGTGTACTGGAGCCAGGGGAGATTTGGGGAGGGGTGATGGATGGGATGGCTCACCTTGTGTCGCTGAGTAGATTGGGATTCTTGGGGCTGGAAGAGCCACAATTGGGCTGGGATGCAGCTGCCTGGTGCTCCCTGTCCATGAGCCCAGGCAGTACCACTAGCCCCGCTCTCTTCCTGCAGTCTTTATCTACTCCATGCCTGGGTACAAATGCAGCATCAAGGAGCGGATGCTTTACTCCAGCTGCAAGAGCCGGTTGCTGGACACTGTGGAGCAGGAGTTTTGCCTGGAGATAGCCAAAAAGGTAAGTGTGAACCCTCCCAGAGGTGATGGAGCAGAGACCTGTGCCAGCCTTCTGCAAGGGAATGTGCCACAGCTGTGGTCCTGCCCCACTGGTGGGTTCAGGGAGGAGCTGGGTGCCCCAAAGGTGGGTGTCAGGACCCCAGGGAGCTGCTAACCCTGCTTGCTGCTCCTGGACGCAGATCGAGATTGACGACGGCGCCGAGCTGACGGCAGAGTTCCTCTACGAGGAGGTGCACCCCAAGCAGCACGCCTTCAAGCAGGCCTTCGCCAAGCCCAAGGGGCCCGTGGGGAAACGGGGACAGAAGCGGCTGATCAAGGGGCCAGACGAGAACAGTGAGGACAGTTAGATCTCGCAGGACCAGGCGGTGAATGGACAGCATCCCCACGGCGCTTCCCGGCTTCGTCTCCACTGACCACCTGGGGATCTTTCCCTCCATCTCAGCCTTTTTTTTTTTTTCCCGTATTTTTCCTATTTCATTCCTTTTTTTTTAAACATCAAGATGGCTTGTTGCCCCTGGGGGCAGAGTGATGGCGAGGGTTCAGGGTTGTGGGTGTTTCTTTTCCTTGCATCCTCATGCAAGCCCTGGGGCTGCCAGAAGTTGGGAGCAGCAGGGTCGTATCCCCCAGCCTTGCTCCTGTCCCCGCCAGGGTCACAGCTGCTGCTCTCAGTGTCCCCTGGGTGAATGAAGGACATGCTTGCCTGCAAGCTCCTCTATGCAAAGGGAAGGGGGTGGTGCTGGGGATTCCTGTTTGAAAAGAGAAAATGCTTCTTTCCCTGTTCCCTTAGCCCCAGATTTTGCTCCCCCATCCAGCTCTCGGTGTGCACAACCCCTCTGCCCCAGTCCTGGAGTGATCCTGCACACCCCCAGGGTGTGGGCAGGACCCCTTCCCATGGAGTGGGCTTTGCTGGCAGGAGTTGGTCCCTGGGGAGAAGGAAGGCTCCCTCCCACCCTGAGTCCTGAGCTCAGCCTGGCCCTGGATGAAGGTCACTCTGCCTTTGGGTGATGTTTGCCTCCCCTTTTTGAACCCCCTCCCAATAAGGCTTTTCCCCTCAGAGGGAGCTGTTACAGCCCTGACTTGGCCCCTTCCCTGTTTAGGATGGGAGCCAGGGGGCCCAAGTCCTTGTACCCCCACCCTGTGCTCCAGCCCCCACCATCACCCCCCTGGTTTGCTGCCAGCCCTCTGGTCTGGGCCAGCCCTATGTCTTAAAAATTGCATGGGCTGCCCCAAACCGCTGTGCAAGGAAGCGTGACAGCCCCTGTGTGCCCCCACCGGGGGATGTCCCCAGCCACCAAGGGCCATCACCAGCTCCAAGGGCTGAGCTTGGCGCTGCGAGTTGGGCTTCACTGGGGGTTTTGGTGGGGAGAGCACCTTGCTGCTGGCTACCAGCGAGGGCTCGAGAGCCGCCCACTCCCCGGGAAGATGGAAGCGGGGTCAGTGAAACCTGCCCTTGGCTTTCCTGCCGCCACGGCGGACATGCCGACGTTGCCTTGGCCTCGGTGGAGTGGGAGCAGGCAGTGGTGGGGGGGGTTGAAGCTGGGGGGAACAGAGCACACTGTACTGAATGCTGTATTTTCTAAAGAATAAAGTATTTTTAAAACAGGCTGATGCTCTTTGGAGGTCCCGTGGGTTCCCCGAGTTTGCGCATTTAGCAGGTGCTGGAGCTGCAGAGCAAATTGCTTGGACATTGCCAGCCAGGAGCCAGCAACCATCACAGCCTGCCCACTGTGGCTGCATCCAGGCCCTGCCACCCCAAGGACATTTGCACTTTAATCTGGGTTCTGGGACAACCCCTTAATGCCTGGCAGAGGTTTTAACACCAGACCCCTCCAGCGTTGCCCAGAGCTACAGCTGGCTGTGGGAAGTGGCATCTCAGCCCAGCTCTTCCTCCTTTAATGGCTGGAGATGATTTTTCCAAGGCTGTGATGCTGCTGCCTGGGGTTGTTGTGTTCTTGGCTGGGGTGAATTCTGGCATGAAGATGAGGGGGGAAAGCAGGATGATGCTCAGCCAAGACAAGGTTGGGAAGGCGATGGGGTCTGCCTGCATCCTGGGCCCCACGTCCCTCCTGCTCCTTGCCCAGGACAAGGCAGATTCCCAAATCCTGGGAGGGGAGCTGGATCCTGCACCCCCCCATGGTTGTGAGTAGCTGCCCTGCCAGAGCTCTCCAGCACCCAAAAAGCTGCCCACAGCCAAAATCTAACTCCAGTTGGGCTATAGGGCCAAAATATTGATGTGGAGTGAGGAGCCTCCCCCACTTCCTACCCACTCGCCTCGCTTCCCCTGTCCCCCTGCCAGCACAGCCATGCCAGCTGGAACCCCCTGTGCCAAAGGATGATGGTGGTGGGGAAGATGGCCGGGAGCAGCCCAAGGGCTGCAGATCCCCAGCTGGGTGCTCATCATATCCCATCCTGTCTCATCCCATTGCATCCCTTTACAACCCATTTTGTCCTCTAGCTCATCCTCCATCCTCTCCTGTCCCCTCCCATCCTGTGCCCTCATCCCACCCGCTCTTACCCTCCCTTTCCTATCTTATCCCACATGTCCCATCCCACTCTATCCCAACTTGTCCATCCTTATCCCACCCCACCCCAACCTGCATCCTCAGCTGTCAGTGGGCCATGTACGAGTGCAGGCAGGCAGCACTGCATTGAGGGCAGCCAGCCACGCACACAGCCTGGTTCTACATAGCCCTCCACCCCCTCGTGCCATGAGGGACCCCAGCCCTTACATACTCCTACTCACCTGTCCCAAGTCTTTCTTGTCCCAGCTGCAGGCCTGGTGGCCCAGGGTGGGTGGCACCTCCCGATGGGGTCACCATGTGCAGTGGAAGGCCATTGCCCTGCTGCTGGGGTTGAGGCAAGGGCAGGTGGGAGCACAGCTGGGCAGGGGAGTCACTGGTGTCTCGTATAAGGGTTGGGCACTGGCTGCTGCCTCTCCCACAGCACAGCCCAGCAGGGACACGCAGTCCAGCTGCCTGCTTTTGCAAGGCTTGTCAGGAGTTAGATGGATTTGCAGCTCACTTTCTGTTAATATAGAATAGAATAGAATAGAATAGAATAGAATAGAATAGAATAGAATAGAATAGAATAGAATAGAATAGGATTTTGGGGGTGCTGAAGCAGTGCGAGGGAGAAGCAGAGCTGAACAACTCATAGGCAGAGCACTAACAATCTCATGTGTCAGGTTCAATTTGGAAAGTGGGTTACAAAGTCAATGATCAGAAATTCCTGGGGCAATTAAAGTACTTACTAACTCAGCTGCTGCCTCCTGACCCTGTGTCCCTACACCCAGTATACACGAGGGTTCATGCAAACATCAACTCTTTCTTTTTAATGTTTGAACTAACAAAGTCTCCCCAGCTGCAAACCCAAAACTCTGGGGTTTGAGTTGATGCTTGAGAAACCTGGGTTTGGTTGGTAGCCACCAGTGCCACTTCAGGGCACATGTGCCAAGGGCCAAGGCCACCCTGTCACAGCATTTAATCAGCGAGGGAGGACGCGGTGTGGAACAGCAGCTCGAGTGCTCAGGTCTTTTAGGACTCACAAACAAGGTCTCATGCATTTCACAGAAAACAAGCCACAGGGAAAAGGATGAGACCAGGATGCTTTTCCCTATGGGATTCCCAGGTCAAAAAGTGCAAAGGATAAAATCTCAGAGGATATAACTCCTTTGGCTTCTGCTCCCCTGAGAGCTGAAGCAAAGAAACTGCAAAGGAGCTACACCTGGTTGTGAGCTGAATGTGTGAATTGAAAGTGCCACCTGGCATCTGGGCTCTGAAACCACAGGTGCCTGTTGGAAAGGCAGACAAGTTCTCAGCCTCTTAAGAACTCCACTCCTGGCCCCAAACTCTCCTTTGGGGATGGCAGCCAGTGGGGAGGAGGGTGCAGGAGAAGGAAGGAATGGAAGGATGTTTACCTAAGGAGGTGAGTATATTGAGGATCAGCCACCCAGGACTGTGCAAGCCTGGGGTGTGGGTGGAGAGGAGGAAGCCTGACCTGGCCTGGGGGTGGTGAGGGTTTGGGATCAAGCTGGAGGGTGGTTGGGGCACAGAGCACCCTAAGTGACCAGGAGTCAAGCCCCTGTGTTAGGCTCTGGTGCCTTGTGCCAGCATCAGCTGCAGCCCAGCTAGCATCTCTGAGGTCTGTCTCCCTGCATGAGAGTGATTTACACACCCAAACCCTGGCGGTTTGCAGTGAGTGCCTGCACGCATCCCTCAACCTATCTGCTGGCAGCGGGGCAGGGGACCCATTTGCAGTCCCTTGTGCAAGGAGCTCACTGCTGCTCTTCCCTGGGGGGCTGCAAGCATGGGCATTGCCCACTCTCTCCCCTCTGCACACCCCATCCTGTGCCTGACAAGAAGTGAGGTTTTCTATGCGCTGAGGTGGCCAAAACAGACACTCAACAGAGGGCTCCTGTGTTGGGGCTGGTGGGGTCTTGCTGGAGGAAGAGAAGCAGGAGGATCGGGTGCTGTCAGAAGGGCAGCTTCTCCCCACCCTGGCACCTCCCTGGGGAGCAGCAGCTGCGCATCGGGCTCTGCTGGGGGTCAGGGAAACCCACAGCAGTGGGGCTTGGTTGGCACCTTCTGCTCTGTGTGATGGCCCTGGGAGAAGGGCAGGACTTAAGATCTCTGACCCCTTAGATGTTTCCCCATGTTAACAGATTGTTCCTGCCTAAAACACCCTGTCTGTCCCATTGCCCACATTATTATTATTACTACTATTGCTGGTGCATAATGGCTGAAAGCAACAACAGCAAGAGCAGGTGCTAGGAATGGTTTTTAGGGCATTTATTTCTCTGCATGAGTGTGTTTCAGCAAGGGACAGCTGGTACGGCAGAGGGCAGAGGCAACCGCATCATCCCTCTCAGGGGCAAATTCCTGCTGGTAGGAGATGCTGACC
Source organism: Nesoenas mayeri (assembly GCF_963082525.1). Taxonomy (NCBI): domain Eukaryota; kingdom Metazoa; phylum Chordata; class Aves; order Columbiformes; family Columbidae; genus Nesoenas; species Nesoenas mayeri. Next base: position 7,420,507 of record NC_137560.1, read on the forward strand.
CCAGCCTGAGGGGGTATTTATAGTGCAGTTCCCTAAAGAAACAAAGGTCATGAGCTTGTGATGCTGGTTTCCTCCTTCTGAGCTGAACCCATGGGTTATACTCAGCCTTGTACTGCACACAGCAAGTGGCTTGGCAGAAAGCTAGGGCCCCAGAAGCTTCATGAACATTAGCAGCTCTGCTAATTGGCAACCTCTGCCTGGTGGGACTTGTACCAGGGATGGGGTGGAGGAGGGAACAAGGTGGTGGAATAGACCACAGCCTGCCTGGCCTGGCACCCTGTCCTGGCTGTGGTAGGAAGAGCCCCCTCCTGCTGCCTCCTCCCAGTGATGCTCTTGTTTGCGTTTGGGATGTTTTCCCTGCTCCTGTGCCGCCTGGGGTTTCTCTGGTGTGTAAAAACGGTAAGAAATGCAGGAGGGTGCGAGTTTAGGGCTATGCAATATTCAGCTAGATAAACTGAGTCCCAGACAACGTTAACAGTGGCTTTTCCGCTGTTTTCTTGCTTACTCTGTCACTGCCATGGGCCATTTGTCTCAGACTTTAAACATCTTTTACTGATTACTTCCTCTATTATTTTTCCAGAAACCAAACTAAAGCTTGCATAATCATCCCTAGTTACGCAACTTGCTATTCAAGTTTTGTTTGCTGGGAAACAATATGTGTTTGTTTTTTCATTCTTTGTCCTTTTCATCGGGGAAAACTTATCCTTTCCATGTGTCATTCGATTTGTCTTTCTTTTGCAGTTCAGTGATGGATTTCAGCTGGCCTCTTGCTGTGCACGGCTGCTGCTTTCACACCCTTGCTTGCCAGCACCACAACTCAAGGTAACTTGTCACATCTAATATTGATGTGTGCAGAGATACCAATTGCCACGTGCCAGGGTTAGTTGTGCTCCTGTCATTTCAGAGGTTGCTAGCTTTGAATACTAGGATTTGGTTCTCTCCTGTGACTAATTTGGGATAACATTTGAGATTTCTGATAGCTTGTGCCCTTTTTGTGTCTTATTTATTCTCCTCTGCAGCATAGAATGTAGAGTAGCTGCTGTAAAAACTAGAAAGAAAACTTAGGCTTATTAACTGGTATGTAAAATGCGCTGCGCAGATTCTGAATTACTTTAGTGAAGAAACTAGAAATGCAGTAAACTTGTACTGTCAGATTGTGACTATATATTGGTCAACACGTCATGTGTCCTCCACACAAACATAGATTGTTCACACCAGCAGTTTGGAACAGCACTGAAGGCATGTTATGGTGTTAGGGGTAGGGTCTGTGGCTTTTTACTTGGGGTGTCACGTTAATGTAGTAATGCAACCTAATATACAGTGAGAAAAGGCCTGTAATGGAGATGCATATTCATTCAGTCTTACACCACAAACAGCTTGTGGCAAGGCAAAGGAGTTGGGGTGTGGAATGGCCTTTTCCCTTGAGTAGCCCTGAACTTGCCTCAGTAAGACCAGGCCAATGTCACAGCAAGTGAAGTGTCATCCAGCAACACAGCCACTTTGCATTCGCAACACTCTGGTGGTGGGTTTGAGCATGGCAGTTCATAAACTGTCTTGTTTAGCAATGGAGTTAAATTACCATGTTAATCCTATAGCTTGATGGTGGGTAGTCTTCTCCTGCAGAGCATCTGCACTTGACAGAGGCTGACTGACAAGGGGCTTTTTAAAAGTAGTTGGATTGCTTGGGAAGTCAAATATTTTGCTATGAGTTCTTCTGAGAATAGCAGTGTGCTTCTGTACACGCTGAAATGATCAGCAGCTTCCAATTGATGGAGCTGATGATTTTGCATTAACTTGGGCTTCTGTCTCCCCAACATGTAGCTATTTGTGATACTAGAATGGATTCGTAATGGGAGCTTCCCAGCATGCCTGTGAGCCTAACAGAGGTTGGCTTGTCACACCTGGAAAATAGGACTAGCTGGACAGAGTAGCTGTTCAATGAGTTGTTAGAGCAGGACTGCAGCAGTTCCTGGATGTGCCTGTACACAAAGGAAGCAGATCGGTGCTTTTCTCTAGACTTCATGCCAATATTGACGCATATACCCACAAAATTACTTCCCCCTATTCAAAGCATGCCTTTGCTATTCATGGAAGCAGTAGAGTGTGGCCTAAGTTTTCAGAGGGGTTGCAAAAGCAGCACTGATATTCTCTGACAATTACTTCCTGCAAAGACCTGACTTACTAGATTGTTCACTGATAAGCAGTTTGCACCCTGCTCTTGTAGTCTTGCTCTGTGTGCATAGGGGAGCAGACCTGGGGAGACACAGGCAGTCAGGGGCAGCTTGCACCTACCAGCTGCACCTTCCTTTCCCTGCCACCTTGGTGTTCTAGCACAAAATACCCAACAGCACTCTTTTCCTCTTAACAGTGAGCACCATGTTGAACACCAGAGGGAATGCTTGTGCACACAAAACTAGAAAGGGAGAATGTGACAGTAGAGGGAGACACCATCCAGCAGAACCCATTATAAATGCCTGCCTCCAAATAAATGCGCACAAGCTTATTGTACAGCATTTAAGTAGTAAACTCTTGCTTAAAGTTTTGGTGTGCCTGTAGTATAATACCTGCATGTTTGCAAAAGTTCATGAGGAGCTATAAATACCACTTTTCTCTTTTTGTAAGAAATAAATCCATTCCTTGCAGTACAGCAGGAAACACTGCTGAAGTTCTTCTGGTGTAAACTCAGTGAAAAGGCAATACTTCAGCTCAGGAGTATTAAGCTGCAGGATCTGTTTTTATTCCACTGGGTGCCCTTCCAACCACTGACACTTCAGTTCCAGTTATAGAAGATAAGTAGAGAAACACACAAAACACATGGGCATAACGGCTCTAGAAATTTATTTTCAGAGCTTAGTGCTTCAACTATGATTAAAATGCTTAAGCAATTTAAAAATGCTACTGACAGGGTACTAGAACTCGACAAGAATACAGCTAACACCATTACTCTCATGCACTGACAGATACTAGTTTGCTCATGCCACTGAAGTAGGATCTTTCCCGTTCACTCATCACTTCAAAATGTAGAGGTCTTCTGCAGAAGTTGCATTCAGCTGATGAATGTGGTTTCAGCTCCAGACCAACATCCTTCCACGTAGCCAGCAGTTTTTCTGTTAGGAACAGGAAAGTTCATTAAGGTAAAGTCTTGGGACAGTGGATTGCTTTAAAGAAGCAGCAAAAGAGAAGTGTCAGCATACTTATTCTCCTAGCAAATAAGGTGGGATAACAAGAATTCCCTGTGACATAATCTACCCTCTTCAGTGAGGTGACTGGGCTGCAGCTAAGTCCCAGCTATCCTCGTACCACCTCTTCTGACAGGATCAAGAAGCAGCTACTTTCCCTGGACAGATCCATGTTTAAGACAAGTTAACAGCTCAGTTGAGGAAAGCAGATTTCTTTGGACTCTTGTGACAAATGAAGATTTCTTTGGACAATGCTGAGCAGAGCACGGGCTTTGCACACTCCATTCTAGGTCACAGTACACTAACCTTCACATGTCCTGCTCAAAGCACGTTAAATGCAGAAGTATGTGCTATGTGTACTGCAGGAGTGGAAAGACATCATCCAGCTCGTGACACCTGAAACTTCAGTATTTCCTAGTCTCATCACCGCACAGATGGCCCAGTATTTTCACTGCACTGATGCAAGAACTCACCAAGAAAATAATTCATCATTTGAGGGGTGTGGTGAGGTGTAGGGGCAATACGTAGCAGCTCTTCTCCACGGGGGACTGTGGGGTAGTTGATTGCTTGGACGTAGATGCTGTGCTGGCTCATCAGCTTGTCACAGATCTCTGTATTTTTAGCAGCATCTGCAACCTGAAGTTCAAAATTTTAAGTTACAAGATCACCCAAAGTATACAAGGGGGCAGAACTGTCAGCCCAACTTGGCTAGCCACGATAATTAAATAGGACTAGTTACTCTGCCTTATGCCACTATAAATAGCATATACACCAGAAAGAAAAGCTAAAAGCTTGTGCTGTAGAGCCCTCCGGGCATAGGCGCAGCATTACAGCCTGGGTGGGTAGCTGTTTATACCTGAACTCTTCTTTTTACTGGCTTGTTACCAGTCTCCTTGCTTTCTGTGTGCTGTTAGATTGTGGATTTCATACATTTTATCATTCTGCTTTACAACACTTAGAGCAAGCTGAGGTTAACTTAAGCCTGACTCCTGGAACATCACTGCTGAATACTCAGCCAGGTTTGAATTTTGTGAATGTTAACTAATATCTGAAAGCTTAACATGATCACAGACATGCAAACAGGCACCACAGTCCAGTGACAGTGTCCTCAGCACTCACCCTTACTGGAATGATGTGACTGGGGCAGTGCACCACTGGAAGCCCCGCATCCATCAGCATCTGCCTCATAAGCTTCACATTGCGTTGGTGCTGGCGCCTCAGAGCTCGCCCCTCTGCGCTCTTCAGAGTTCGGACAGATTCTATGGCACCAGCTAAGAGCATGGGTGGCAGGGACGTTGTGAAAATAAAGCCAGCAGCATATGAACGAACAGTGTCTATCAGAGAACTTGTACTGGAGATGTAGCCTCCTACACAACCAAATGCTTTGCCTGACAAGACAGGAAAAAAAAAAAGCAACCAAGTTTATTTCTTCCAACCTTTAGAATGGTTTGAAGTATTATAGCATTTCACTTAAAGGGAGGAGTTATTTTGACTACTTACTTAATGTAGTCGTGGTAGGCAACAATCTTAGCCCCCCTGTTAATCTTGTATTTACTCAGCACATGTTACAGCTTTGTTTTTAAGCCAATCCTGATAACATGGATCTAGTTATTACACAGCCAAGACAGTTCAAGACTCTCCCAAATATTCAAGTTTTGATTTTGGGGAAGACCTTATAAACACAATCATTAAGCACAGACTTCAATAGTGACCTCAAGAGTTGACACTAAGTCTCTCAGCAGATTTAAATTAATCTGTTCCAGAGATGCTAGAAATAGCCTCTGCTGCTAAGGAGCACACAAGGTTGTGACTGTGAGTCAATACCAGCCTCCCTTTCCAAATGTTCAGGTACCAGAGGAGAGCCACAGATAGAACTAGGGTGTCTGGCAAATGCTTCTATTAGGTTGTAATGCAAGATTTTAAGTTTCAAAGAAGCCATGAACTTTCCTGGTAAATTTTATTTATGTTTTGGAAGCTGTTTAAACAACTTTCCAATTTGCAGCAGTAAACTTACTCCTAAGCCTGTATTCTACTCAGATAATGGCAGTTGCTTCAGTTCTTGCCAAATCTCTTTATGTAACTCCCCATCTCAGGTTTCTAGGTTAGGGGCATTCCATTTCACATAAAAGAACTAAGTACTACTAAATATAGAGGTACTACCCTACTAGCATTATCACCTGAATTTATTCTTGAGTTGTATAATATGCCACTGGAGGACTTTTCACTAGCTTGTTTACAGAAAAAAACACCAACCCTACAACAATGCTACCTTAACTGATTTGTGAGGCAGTGTAAGTAGCTTAACAGAAGCTTTTCAAACTGTGGGGCATACTTACATCCTCTGGGCTTTTAGAAAAATTCTAGCTCCCTAAGAGCCCTTGGCAAGTTCACTTGACAGACTGATTTTGAGTTAACCCACTTAATTGGGCTGCTCAGCAGCTTTGCTGCCTTAGCTTCTGTACAAGTGCCAGGCCGTGCATACCAAGCGTTCCAGAGATGATGTCCATCTTGTGCATGATTCCATCCCGGTCTCCTATACCACCACCTCGAGATCCATACAGCCCCACAGCATGCACTTCATCCACAAAAGTGATCGCCCCGTGCTCGTGGGCCACATCGCACAGCTCTTCCAGGGGACAGACTGCACCTGGGAACCAAAGCAGCAACTGGCAGTTTAGGATTCCTTGTTCTCAGTTTGCAAGTACTTCCAAACATGAGGCATTCCAGAAGCCTATTTTAATGTAAATTTTTATGGCACTGTACAGACGATCTGAGCACTAACTGCACTGGAAAGAGAGAGAAGCGTTTGATGTCAACTTACCATCCATTGAGTGAACAGTTTCAAATGCAACAATTTTAGGGGTAGATGGATCAGACTTCTTCAATAGTTCTCGAAGATGGTTGACATCATTATGGCGATATATGTGTTTTGGCACCCTGCTGTTTCGGATCCCCTGGATCATGGACGCGTGGTTTCCAGAATCAGAGTAGATTTCACAGCCTGAGGGAACAGCCCAGTTACACTTTACGTACAAAAGATAATTAACTGATTCTCAGCGCTGCTTTATGTACGGGAAGTGTTCAAGCAGCATATTCTAGAAAGTAATGCTCTTGATCAAGAAAGCAAGTTGCAGATCATGAAGCAAAAATATTTAAGGCTTATTTTAGCTGTTTAAAACTAACACAAACTTGAATCTTTAGGAAATACAGAAGGGTTTTTCCAACTCCTTAATATTTTTATCTAACTCTTAACTTTTGAAGTTAAACCTGCCCTGAACTACAGGGAAGGGATAAAGAGGGAGAAGTTCACACTCACAGGTGGGAGGATACGTAATTCCTGCTACCTCATTTTCAGGTTGAATTTAAATGCAAGAGCAGAAGACTGCGCTTTTTGTCCAATGTCTTCTGCAGGTCCTAGCTCCTAGATCTCAACCTCAGTAGGCTGCTACTATGATTTGTGTGAGTTGAACATAATTTGAATATAGTATTCAGTAAAAAAAACCTACTTTGCTGATAAGAGTAGGATGAATCCTCACTTTGAGTAGCCATTTGTGAAGTGCCCTCCCAATTGCTTAGGGCAGGATTCTGTTTTTTGTGATAAATAGTGGATGCAGTTTGAGATCTCACCTGGCAGCATTTTAGCTAGAGTGAAGAGAGTGGAGTCATTGGCTACAAAGCAAGATGAGAACAACAGTGCTGCATCTTTTCCATGAAGATCAGCTAGTTCTTTTTCCAAATCAACATGAAATTTACTCGTTCCTGAAATATTCCTTGTGCCTCCTGCTCCAGCACCATGTTGTTTCAGTGTTTCCCTACAGAGGGCCCAAAGAGAGGCATTAGCGTGACTGTGCAATACACAGATAAATGCAGGATCATCGCCAAAAACATTCTAGTACATAATTGGAGTATAGTTCTTAAAAGGAACTGGCTGCAAAAAGCAGCTGTCAGGTTTAGTATCTTTGAGCAACCTGCACAACTCAGGAATCTGGTGAGCTAAGAAATCAGGTACTGAGTACAGCTGTAATATACCACCCAATTTATCTGGTAACATCTGGTGGTTTCTCAGGGAAATCTCAGGAGCAGTGTCAGTGACTGACAGGCAGACTGCAGCCCTGGAGCTAAACACTCAGTTACCTACCCCAGCTCAAGAGAACAGTGTAAGCTTAATTATACCAAGAATAATACAAGAAACGACTTATGTAGCACAGTAGAGAAATCAATTATTCAAAAGCCTTTCCACAAAAGCTTCTGCAGGGCACTATAGCTTGAAACTGTCTCTTAAGAATATGGCCTTACTCACATAACTGCTCCACACACACGAGGGTGACGACTCATGCCCAGGTAATCATTGCTGCACCAGACAGACACCTCTTTCTTGGTGATGAGGGAATTGGTGTAGTCATCTGCCATGGGAAAGATCTGCGCCTTTCGGTTCACTGTTTTGAATACTCGGTAGGTGTGATCCTTCTTCTTTTCATCTATTTTTTTCTCAAAGAACTGATCATACTGGAAGGTGGATACAGCTGAAATGAGACAGAAACTTAAACACACACGAAATAATCACAAGAGACCAGGCCTGTGGGGGTTTTGCCAGACAATCTTACATTTTGGCAAGTTATCCTGAAGCAGATGAGAGACACTTTCCGGTCTTTGCTTCAGCACAATATCCTTAAACTTCTTGAGCAAACCACTCTGCTCTTCTCCCTCAGTCTCAATGTTCCTCACTGGGGAGGTAGTTGGTATTGTAGCAAATTCTGTACCTATAGACATGGTAATAAACTCCAGTGAGCTTAATCAGTTTGAAACAAAGTGAAGTAGAGTTCAGCAAAGCAAATATTTTAAGTAACTCTAGCTCTTCTTTCTTTAGGAAGCACGTGCCTGAATCCGTATGGCCTGTTAGAAACAACTACTTTATTTGCTTACAATTTTGCATGGTACAAGACAAAAAGAAAACTTGCTAATCAGTGACAATACAACACGTAATGATGACACATTTGGTTCATCATGACTCAGAAAACAGCTCTATACAGCTACAGCATTTGACTGAAAGAGCTGGTACACACCTAACTGAAGGCAGAGTTCTAGTCATCTTCTTCCTTTTGGTTCCCAGTACTTTGTTTAGTTAGCACAGATTTTAAAATTATGCCATAGAAAAACACAAAAGTAAAATAAGCTTCCTGAGACAGACAGCAAGGCTTTAACGCTATTGGTGAAAAGTTCCTTCCTTTAAAGGACAGCCCTTCCGCATCAGGACTGCGAGCCAGACAACACTCTTTAGTTCCATAAACAACAACAAAAAAGGTTTCCTTGCTTTCCAGCTTGGATTTGTGTCTGTATAGTACGTTGATCCAGTTTTTTCCATCTCTGGATATACCACCTTTGTCTATATTAGCACCCTGGTAAAGCACTTTTCAGCCCTAAGCATCCACTTTGGGTGCAAGTGTTAAGTGTGATCCACACATTTAGAGCCAGGGTACTGGCATCCAGTATTCCCACACCAAAATCACCTGGGGGAACCACTGCACAATATTGCAGGTATGCCATTTACACCTATATTCTCCAACAGCTTTTTATTGTGGTGTCCTATAATCCTACCCATATAATTTAAGTGGCAACTGTTAGACTTGGCACACTCCAGGGCAAAGTCAGGCAGCAGCAGCTCTTGGAAGGAAGCAGCACATAGAATACATACCTTTCCTGTCTGCCTGCATTTCCTGCACATCCTCCTGGAGTTCTAGGCTGGCTTTGCAGAAAACATTACTTTTCTTGTGATTCATCTGAGCTGCCAGGAACGGACATTTGGTAGCAGAGCTCTGGCCAGCACCAGCAGCTGGGTGGCCAGTAGGTAGCTGGGATCCATCTGTATTCTGTTGGGCCACCTCTTTGGCATTTTTGGCATCTGAGGTGGGGGCAGAGAAGGGAAAGCACTTCAGCTCCATCATTTTAATAGAGTGACTTAAGCTCTTCTATCCCTTACCTTTGCAATTAATTTGGCACAAGCCATTCAGAACTATTTAACTGAGCGGTCACACTTCACTCATACAAGCACAAAATCCCATTGATACCAAAAGGGCATCTGATTGAAAACACTAGCTGCAGCGCCGTACCCTTTTAAAGGAACACCCATCTCCCTCTTCCATTCCCAAAAGGGAGTTCTGTGGAGTTTCTGGGTGGTTTTTTTTGAGCAGTTTGGCTATTTTCAGCCACCCGTCCCAACTCTTGCCCTGAGTGCCAGGGCCAGACCCCCGCAGAACATCACCAGCGAGGGTGAAGCTCGGGGACAAGAGATCCCAGGTCTGTGATCCCGGATCCCCAGCCAGAGCTCGCTGCAGGCCGGGCTCTGATTTGTGCCCATGCTTGATTAGCACGGACATTTAAAGGATTAAGCAACCCCCATCTCGAGGCTGCCTATTCCAGAAGTTTCTTTCTATTATATATATATATTTTATTTATTTTTCCTAAGGACGCCGGGCCCTGTCCCTAGGAACGCTCCCCGCTACAGCTGCCGTGCCCCAGCCGCTGTCCCGCCGCCCACCCCGGCCCCACTCACCCCGCCGGCCCCCAGGGGTCTCCTCCTCCGCCTGCTGCCCGCGGGCGGCGGACGTGGCCAGGGCGCGGGCGGCAGCTGGCGGGGCCGCCTCCATCATCCGCGGGCAGTGCTGGGCGTAGAGGAGCAGAGAGGGCCCGGCCTTCTGCAGGAACGCCTGCGAGACGCGGGCCAGGAACGGGCAGCGCCGCACCACCGCCTCCATCCTCACCGCTTCACGGGGGAACCGGACGTGACGAGCGCACCGCGGAGGCGTCAGATACACCCGAGCAGCTCCCGCTCCGCTCGCCGCCTATATAGCCCCGGCGGGCACGGCGCAGGCGCGCTGCTCCGCTCCCCCGCCGCACGGCGCAGGCGCGGGCCGGGCCGGAGGGGGCTGCGGGGGACCGGGGCTGGTTCGCATGGGGTTGCCGGGGTATGCGAGCGGCTCCTGGGTACTGTGAGGAGCTGGGGGGGCTCTGGGCGCAGTGAGGACACGGACAGGGCTGCCGGGGTGTGTGCGAGGGGACGGCGGGGCAGCCGGCCCCGGGGGCTGTAGGGGACGGCCACTAAGGGGGTCATCCCCCCCCCCAGAAGGCGGGCGGGCAGCTATCCTGCTCTGGGGATCCCCTCAGCCCCAGGCCGGGCAGCGCCTGTTTCCCAGAATTATTGCAGCCGCTCAGCCCTGGGCAGTAGATTTGGGGGCCCCTGGTGCGGCTGTTCGTTGGAAAATCAGCTGTGAATCAGCTGAGTGGGGAAACCCGGCGCTGCTCGTGTGCTCATTTCCCAGCGCGCCGCTCCGGCTGCCCGGCCGGCCTGGCACAGGCCGCGGGGGTCTCGCCGCTGGTCGTGGTGGGGTCCGAACCCCTCCCTTCGCCTACAGCCGCTCCGAATCCGGCAGGTTCTCCACCTGCGATGCTCAGGCTTCCACCACTGTGTTTTTGAAGTGTGGTGCCGTTGCCCAGGTTTTGAAGATAAATACTCTTGTAGGAACGACAGCAGCAAGTAAAATTGAATCCTGCATGCTCTATTTTGCAATGGGCATTGAAGTTTATTTGTTTAAAAGAGTATTTACAGGTGGGTAATGATTAAAGGAGCTGTGGTCATACAAATCCATGTAAGCGTGTACTAACTGCTGAAGTGTGGAAAGAACGAAGAAGAAAGATGATGCGTGTTTTCTTTTTGTCCTCATCTTGCGAAACAAGAGTTTCACGGAAGACAGGATCCAGGCCCAGTGCTGCCTCTCGGCCACGTGTCTCAGCCAGCTGAGGGTCGGCTTGCGCAGTTGGAGGCAAAAGTGGTTTTTCTAACAGGTACAGAGTTTTGAGGAGAGCTCTTTTAAAGCTCCTTCTCCCTTGACTGGTATCTCGTGTGTTGTCATGGTGTGTAGTTAAGGTCCTTGTAGTAGTGATTGGGAAAATACAAAACCTATGTAGAACTGTGGCTGCTGAACCCAAGTTTGGATACCAAAAGCATTGGTCAGTTTTTACATGTTACAAATTGATCTTTAGATAACTCCTCTGTTGGCAGGCAGGGGAGAGACCAGCAGGATATTTGCCCGACTCTCCTCTTCACTGACTCACTTTGAGGATGCTGGCTGCAAGGCGTGGACTTTGTGAACTAAATAAGCAGATAAAGAGAACCGCAACCTTAAACCATAGCCAAATGGCAGGGTCGCTGTCAACTCCAGTGCGCTATTAAACTCTGAGGTAGGAAAGAGGACAGAGTTTGCCCTTGCATATTCCTTGTGGGGCCCTGAAGAGAGTAGACATGGCCTTATGAGGCAGGTGTTAGTGGGGTTAGATGTTTTTTTTGAACAAGTTTGCTCTTGCTTATTAGGAATTTATTACAGTGTTAAGAAGTCTCAGTGCTTAGATCTTAAACACTTTAACTCATTTCAGCACTGTATTGCAGAAGTTACTGTTAAGAAACAGCCTTTCATCGGTGGGCATTGTTAAACTAGATACATACTAGTTTTAATTTGTTCGGTAAATAAATGATTGAACTAAGGCTATCATATATTATCTGAGTCTACATAGCAGTTATGATAGCAAGAGTCTTGGTCGTTTGGTAATACTAGGACAGTGCCTCAAATTATTACTTCCGTTTTCTCATGGAAAGTGTTCATAGAGTAGTTTGGGTTGGAGGGGACCTTCAAAGCTCATCTAGTCCAGCTCCCCTGCAATGAGCAGGGACATCAGTTAGTGTTACATGCCTCAAGTATTTACATTTTGCAAAATATAATAGTTAGTTGGCACTTGAATGTTAAAGATACCTGATCTGTGTTCCAGATTGGTGCTCTTCCCATTCCCCTGACCATCAACATTTGGATCTCTACCCTGAAGCTTTGTATCATATCAGTTACTATAAAAAAGGAGGACATATCATGATATTGTGCCACGTAAATACCTGACGAGTGTCCTTGGAACAGAGAGTTAATGTTTCTGAACCTAAAGGATCACTCCAGTGCTCCTTGGATTAATTTCAGTTTTAACAACATAATTCAAGTCCCTTGTGCTTGATTTATAGTGTGTTGATAGTACTTTTCCTTCTATTTTTCCCTTATTAATTGACCATGGCACTTAGCTCTAGAGGGACAGAGAAAGGGAATCTGAGTTCTGTTGTAAGAGGCACCAGGGAAAGGTGTTGTGCAAACGGGCTGGCAGAGTACTGCCACAGGCTGCAGAGCTCATCTGCGTGGCACCTGCCACAGCAGGTTCCATCTCACAAAAATCGTTTTTCATCCTGATAATCTTCACTGCAGCATCTTACCATGTTGCAAGATTGAATTACCTTAGCCTACACTGTTGCTGGAATGCAGAAGCTTGTGGTTTTGTATTCAAAAGTGTATGTGAAGTCTCAGGCCTGAAGAGCGTCTGCTTTTTACGCAAATGTCATTCAAGGCTGGCAGCTGAGACACAGCGACCTTGGCTGCGATACGAAGATCTCCAAGTGGAGCAGAACTCTCAGCTTTCCTGTCAGAGTACCCTACAATCTGCACAATTAATCAGACCCCGCAATAACACTTCTTTAGAGCTTGGTTTTGGTGAATTTATTTAACCTTGTACACGACAGAAGTTGCGCAGAGCTGAATAACAGTGGAATGACATTAACTTGACCCTTCTCCTGGAGAACTGCCGAAGCAACGTGTCCTTGTCAGTGCAGAGACGACAGAGCTCTGGGACCAACAGAGCAGGGAAAAGTCAGGGGAAAAGGGTGTCTTCTCAGCTGCTCTGCTGGTTCAGTCCCTTTGGAAATATTGCCAGAGCTTACAAGTTGCAGGTGAAGTAAATACTAATAAAGCTGCCATTAATTAAAATTTCTTACTGCTTAAGTGGATTAATTAAATGGTATTTAAAGATGTTAATTGTGGCAATGTATTACTGTCATCCTACAGGGCTCAGGAGAAACTAGCCTGAGCTGCTATGCAAATGCCATTTGCTACACGACAGAAGGACTTCAGAGTGTGACAAGGGACAGTGCCTCAGCAGTCACAGGGGAACAGGGAGCCTGTCTGGAGGGAGCAAACAGGCTCACCCAGCCTGGCTGGAGAGAGGCCAAAGGTACGGCGGGCTGAGGAGAAGGAACGGCTGCCTCGGAGTATGTAAAGGGCAGAGTAGCAATTAATAAAGAAGGAAAATGGTTAAGTTGAGGGGATAGCATTGATGTGAGAATAAATTTATTCAGCTGGCTATGTCAAAGTTTGGGTTGGAAGGTGTAGTTCCTGGCTGTGACTGTGTTTTGGAGCTGGTACCGGAGATGCTGGGTACCAGATGGGTTTAGCAGAGGAAGCTGAATCTGCCTGAAAGATCCATCTGATGGGGGGAAGGGGAGACGCTCAGCTACACTGAGAGACTCTGCTGAGTTTAGGTTTCTAAAGCCCATTCCATTCCGATGATTTGTCGATTTCTTTGCTAAATAAGTTGCAAGAGGAGAAAAACAAGGTTAAATTCTAGCAGTTTGAGAGGTGGATGAGAAGCCATAGAAAGTGCTTCTCATATAGCAATTGAAATGGGGAAAAAAAAAATCCCCTGCCACAGGGTCAAGTTGATTTCTGCAGATGTCCATGGAGAACTGCTGCTGAAGATGGTCTCTTTCCATTTTACGATATAGGCTCAGGTCTAAGTTACCTTCAATACACTTCTCTCAAGCACATTTTGACCAATATTCCTGGAAACAGAACTTGATTCACAGGTTTGTAGCCTTCATCTGGCCTCATGTCTGTCAGCAGTTAGCTCCTTTCGTGGAATTTTAATGAATGTTATGGTTTTAAGAGAGCTTTTAGATACTTCAACAGAAAAACTAGAATCAAAGCCCCTCTGCACTCAGCCTGTCCAAATGAAAGCAGATAACTATGCCATTAGCAACATTTAATCCCTTTAGCCCACTTCTGAAGTCAGAGCTGTACATATTCCTAATTTTTTCCCACCCAGTCAGGGTCACAGAGGGCGAGCCAGAAAAACATTTCCCCCTCCCCATGCACAAGCCACTGTCTATATTGAGATCTGAATTTTCCAAGGGAGGGGATGTGATCCTGACATCTGGATTTAATCCAGACTCAAATTCCAGGCTTATATCTGAGAACTTCCACCTCTAGTCCTGAGACCAGTAGTTCTCAGACAGAACCTAGTTTACCTTTTAAGGCAAAATTCGAGGGTTGTGATAGTAGCTGCATAGTGAAAATTCTTCTCATGCTGAATTTCTTTAACAGATTTTCCTCATTTGTATCCAGTGTCTTATTGACATGACAGAACAGGAAATCTCATTTCTTTATAGGAGCCTCTAATTGTCAGAGAATTCAACCAAGCTGGAAGAGCTGCTGAAAGCTGAGGCACACGTGACCTGTTGCAGAGTGACTGGGCAGCACCCCTGTTTCACAGACACGGGCCAGGCAAGCTTCTTACCCTATCTCATACAAACAAGTGCTGAGTTGTTCTTCTCCCCAATATAATGGATATATTTTAAAATTCATGAACTGCTGGTGGGCCCTCACAAGGGTGTTGGGTCAGGACACTATTGGCCATCTGCTGGCCCCTTGGGTGTTGCCCTGTTGCAGAGGGTTTTGGTCACCTGGCAAAGTCCAATATCAGGGGCATGACTCAGCTCAATGGGGACTGCAGAAGCTCTTGCCACCCTCAGACAAGGTCCCCTGCCCTTCTCTTGAAGGGCACCACTCCCACACCAGGGCTGCTGCGTTCTACAGCCCATCTGATTAACACAGCCAGCAGTCACTTATCTTAATTCCAGTTTATCTCTCCGGTTGCTTCAGATGTGGAAGATCACACAATAAGTCTTTTCTTCTCCTGTATCCTGGAGTTTGTCTTGTTTTGTGCAGCATACATCAGGAAATGAACCACAAATCCTTCCAGCTACTGTGGGCTTTGCTGCACTTGCAATGATTTGCATTCACACCCTTGTTTGCTCCTCTCTCTCACAGTTTTTCTCCTTCTCTTAGAAAGAACCAGTAAACTCCAACTAGTATATTTTTAGTTAGGATTATTGCTGGGCTTCAGCCTGTCTTTTTCTTGCATGTCTCAGCCCTTCTTTTTTCTCATTAGCTACTCAGGCAGAGACGCCACCTTCTGTGTCCAGTTTAGGCACTTGAACTCTGCACAGTCAGCAGAGAGCACAAGTACCTTAGAAAAAGTGGATCTGGGTGCTTCCTGTGTGAAGGTGCAAGAGCGTGGGGAAAGGACAGCTCTGCAGTCAGAGCTCTCTGCAACTGGAGTTTCCAGAAGGGAGTTCAGTAGATAGCCTGCTCCTCTCTATATAGGACAGACAGCTGACAAAGAGGAAGAAGCGGGTGTCTCTCCTTCATCTGAATTTCAATGCTTCAGGCCCAGAGAGACACTCAGGTCATGTTTAGATAGCAAAGCATCTTTGCTACACCAGGTAGCTCTAGTGAGCTCCTGCTGCTGCTTGTATCTGCGTTAGTGTGGGCATTGGAAGGAAGGTGGAAGTCAAAGTAGAAGCAGGATTGTAAAAGTCCTTGAAAACAAGAAATCGACCCACAGCAGTGAAAAATACTGTGCTGGAGCCCATGGGCTGTCTCTCTTAAAGCAGTGTCAATGTTAGGACTTATCTGTCAAGCAGATGATTTCTAGAAAATCAAGGGCATATGTTCTTGTCTCCCTGTTGCCCTGTAAAAATGTACTGATTTTGGCTAGTATAGAGTTAATTTTCTTCAAAGCAGGTTGTATGGGGCTATGTTTTGGATTTGTGATGAAGATAGTGTTGGTAACACAGGGGTGTTTTAGTCATTGCTGAACAGCGCTTGCACAGCGTCAAGGGTTTTTCTATGTCTCACACTTCCCTGCCAGTGAGGAGGCTGGGGGTGCACGAGAAGCTGGGAAGGGACACAAGGGGACACAGCTGGGACAGCTGACCCCACCTGACCACAGGGGTATCCCAGACCATATGACATCAAGGTCAGCAAGAAAACTGGGGGGGTGTAAGCTGGTCAGGGCTGCTGTTGCTCAGGGAATGGCTGGGTATCGGTCAGTTAGTGCTGAACAGTTGTTTTCTTTTGCATCATTTGTTTTTCTTGGGTTTGGTGGATTTTTTTTCTCTATGTTTTTTGGTGTTATGTTTTCACGCTTTTACCCTTTCGATTTCCTCCCCCATCCCACTGTGAAGTGACTGAGTAGCTGTGCAGGGATTAGCTGCCTACCAGGGTTAAACCATGACAAAAAATCACTTATCTGACTTGTCTACCTGTCCCATGGGACCCCACAGGCACCTTACAAGGCAGTAGCATATTCAGGTGCCCTCACTACTCCCCAGTCACCCCAGACTCGGTCTAACATGGTAAGTTAAATCCTTTGTATACGCTGATACAATTTTATCAAAAACAAGATACCCTGACTATTTGTCAGTCGGTATTGTTTCCTGCAGATGTACGCGCTACTTTTCTTCTCCCAGGTGGAGTAATACAAATAAGATTGCCTTTTCAGCCTGGAAATAGGGATAAAGGCATGCTGTGAAGCCCTAGTAGTCTCTGACCTTTTTTTTGGTGGGGAAAATGGTGGGTTTTCAAAAGGCTGTTGTCTTAAATTGTCTGTTGTAGGTACAGTACACCTACAAGCAAGGCTAGTTGTTGCGGTTTGTTTCATCAAAGGCTTATTTTTCTCTTTTGCATCGGCTATTTTAATTTCTTCTGCAAGAATTGATATTTCAGTGAAGTAAAGAGAAGCATTTCAGAATGAGAGACCTGCTGATGACATGAGAAGGTGGGGGAAAATGCCCTTCCTGACTAGAACCAACCTGGAAATTCTATGTCAGTGTTACCCTGTGAACACATACCCAGTGAGGCAACAGGACTCTTCTGTTATCTGGGTGGCTTTTCTTCTTATCCAGCTGTTCCACAGCATTAGATATTGCTGGTATCGAGACAGTCTTAAGAACTGTCTTGGAGAAAGCAAGCAATAAACAGAGGGAAGTGTAAAGCAGTTGTGATACTTTATTATTTCCATCCATGGTCTGAGAAACTTTATAGTTAAAAGAACTAGTTGTTACAGTTAATATTAGTTGCTATAGTTGTATGGTCAATTAGAATTAGCTCCTTGAAAGAAACAATCCACGCAGTAGAGCAGAAGAATGCCTCACATCGAAGTGGAGATGTTCCAGATATCAAAATAGCAGGAAAGTGTGTGGCAACAGGGGGTATGACACTTCACAGGGCCAAACCCAGTCCCGTGAATGGTAGGAGAGCCTGTGTAACACCACAGCCTGTGTGCCACAGCAGAAAGCTGGGAGGATGAGCTGCAGCATTCTTGGTGTCCAGCTCCTTTGCAGATCTTTGCATCTCTGAGTGTAAATGCTGGTGCTTCCTGCCCATGGGCTTTGCTGTGCCATTCTGCAATAGCTCTTGTTGCTTAACCTTTGAGGTAATCGTGCTCTAAAGATTATGGGCAAAGTTAGAGGGTGGTGATAAGGCATTCAAATGAGAAGAGTATCAGCAATAGGAAAGAAGGGGCCAGTGCTGAAATATGAAGGGAGGAAATTAGCACATCATATCTCCAGTTCTGAACTTGGGAGCTGCCGACTAGAGGAACTCTGTGACATATTCAGGTTACGCGAGTACATGAGGCTTCCATTCCTTGTTTGTCTTTGTTCTGAACCCTTCAGAGAGCTGGCAAGTGCTCTGTTTGCACTGTCTTACAAACAGCCCAAGTCACGCAAAGCTCTGGGCTCTGCTTCCAAGGCTGCTGGGCCACTCTGCCTGCCAAGCAGTGCAGGCAGTACCAGGAGGAGTGCAAGGGAGGATCAGCCAGGGCAGCTGGGATGGGAGGTTTCTTGGGGAACTTGGACCCTGCTGGCAGCCTTTTCTGCATGGAGTTTATTTGACCTGATGGTTTTGCAGCTGCTTTGAACACCATTCCTGCTGTGATCTACGAGGCTAGAGGACTCAAAGGAGTGCTGAGCAAATGTAGTCTTGTCAGCTGTTGGCTTGGGCTGGTTGTAATGGTTGGAAAACGTGCTGTTCTTTTATCTCCAGGAGATGTAAAGAACCTGGAGTCTCTAATGTCTTTTCATGGAACTCTCCACTTCATCGGGAGAGATGTATGTGCTTTCTCTTGGAAATGCACATTGTCCCAATCTCAGGGGAAGAAGATAAAAGCTGATTCTAGGAAATGTCCTAGAAAGACATGGAAGTGCATAACAAAAATTTTCAATGGGATCAGCTGAGAAATTAAGACTGAAATGGCAAAAATACAACCTTGGGGTTAAGTAATTTTCTTCTGTGCCTGGTTTCTGATGTTGAATTGACTGTAAGAGCAAACCAAGGGAGAGCAGAGGATCATTGCTGGCTTAGCACTAGTGATGGATCATGTGATTGACCAATGTGCTGTGGTTTTCTGTAGAGCTCTGCTAATCTTACAGAGCTTTTATATGCATTAGAAAATCTAGTCTCTTCAGACTTGCTAGTTGCAGCACTTTGCCCAAAAATTCTTGCAGCCATTCCACAAAGTCCTAGGAGAATGAGAGCGTAGGGGTTTTTTTAAGTACTTCCAGTCTTGATTTTTAAAGACCTCTAGTCTTTACAGCTTTCTGCTTCATAGTTTAACTTGAAATAGCAATACAGGGTTCATGTTCTCAAAAAGATGTATCTTGTTTCCAGTGTGGAATTCGATAATGTGTTAATTAAAAAAAATACTCAACGTTAGGACAGGAGACGTCTCCTGAGACACTGCCGTCTTGGCACTGATAAGGAATAGTTGATCACACAGGGACAAAGTATGGAGCCATGTGGAAACGTGATGTGAAGGGGTGGTGGCTCTGCACAGAGAGGTAATATGAGGTGAAGAGCAACTGATGTCTCCAGCAATCAGCAGCACCAGTAAACTTTCAGATTAACTCCACTGTGCAAGGCTAATGCTGGGATTCTTGGGTTTAAGCAGTGGCTGAACTGTTTCCCCAAAAGCCTTGAGGGTAGTTTTGTATTTCTGTTGTGTGGCACTTTGAATTTTGCAAACACAGCACTGCTGGCATTTATTATTTCAGTGTTTAACAAGTGGAGGGGTGGTTGGGTTGCCTTGCAATGTTTTTTCTAGCCCATTCACTACTTAAAGGTTAATTCTTCTGCCTCTGATGGAGTGTGATGAGCAGCCTCTGTGTCAGGGAGGATATGAGATGGGGCTTTTTTGCCAAGCTGCATTTTGTGAGGTGACAACGTGTTGGAAGAGGCGGTTTTGCCTGTGTTGGGGAGAGATGTCACATGGGGCAGCACACAGTACTGGGCCAGGCTCTAAGGTAGGCAGCATTCATCCTGCCCAACCTGCAGCAGGAATGAGACCCTGGAGTGGAGGGTGGGGTGCCTGGGAGGTGGGCAGCCACCACTTTAGCCATGGAACAGGAGCCAGCACCTCTAACGTGTGAAGGGGTGCCGACCCTCTGGGTCCTCGTGCTGTCTGGTGCTGGAATACGGGAGGGTCTGCAGGGCTTGCGTAGAGCCTGGGATTGCACTTTGCTGGGGGGAGGCAGAGAGGAGGCTGCTGCTTGGCACCGCAAATGAACGTGCTGGTTTTCTGGAGGTGACTGAAGGGGACAAGCTCCAGGTTCCCTTGTGAGCCTTTGGGACTCCAGATTGCTCCACGCTACCTGTGCTCTCTGTGCTACTGTCTCAGAAAGGTGGTTACCTTTCCTGTGTTTGCTTCAGCTGCATTTCCAAAACTGTGTGTCCCCTCCACAGCAAAAACCCTGTCAAGATACATTTACCATGAGGGGTGATTGAGACTTTGAGCCAGTAATTGAGATTTAAAGCTCCAATTACAAGAGCAAATAAACTAGAGCTGCTTCCTAAGCTTGTGTTTTAATTGGAAGAAGTGATTTCAGTACATCCTTCCCAAAGTCCTTGCACTGTCTCTCGAGCTTGATAGCCAGTGACCTGGTTTTCATGGAGTGACCTCACAGCACTGCTGTCCCTCACCCAGCTGCACTTGGATGGGGAGAACAGTGCGTGTGTGTGGTAAGGGTGCGTATGCCTGGGCTTTGATTACTCTGCTATTCAAGGTTTCCTTGGGTAGAAATACTGTTTTATGTTTACTTGGCAGCTTTTCTTTTTGCTGCTTGTTCTGGTTTAATTGTAAGGAGTCGTGTCTGTTCCCTGGCGTGCTGTCAGTTGTGCATGTCGCTGAATACAATGCCTTTGGGGGTGGTAGTGAGCAAAACTGACACCTTAATAAGGGTCCCTGGAGCTTTAGTACTGGGCTTTAGTACTAAGCTGCCACCATTTCCCAACAATTGTCAGTTTAGGGCTTATTAGTCACACATCCCTCCTTTGAAACAACTATTTTTAATGCTCTTGCTCTGTGCTGAGTCCTCAGAAGCCCTGTTAGGTTTTGCTGCTTTTGCTGATGGTAGCTGCTTTTTAATTGCTCAGGTAGCAGAAGGAGGGCTTGAAAACTCAATCAACATTATCTCAGCTTATTTCCCTGTCACCAGTGGATTTAAGCAGATCAAGACGTTCATAGGGATCATGTGTAGATGCAAAACACAGCTTTCTCTAGAGGCTAGCCTGTTCTTCCAGGTGTCAGCCATCCATGCCCTCAGCCGGTCTCTGCCACTCTGCTGCCAGATGGGCTTTCTGCTGTCATGGTCAGCAACAGGTCTTCTGCCAAGTGAACAACCTCGCCCTGCTGGCACGCGACCTCTCCTGGCTTCAGCTGCAATGTCAGGCCCTTTTCTCCGCTGGCTTTGTCCCTTTGCAGCGCCTGTGTCTCAGGGCTGTGACTTCCAGCCCACCTTGTTAATTTAAACCTCTGTACAAGCTGAGGAAGTACACGTAGAGAAACTGGGACCTCTTCTTCCAGAGAAGTCGAGGAAGAAGCGACTTGAGATAGCACACCCTGGCACAAAGGGGTGTTGAGGAGAAGAACAGGGCTACGGGTGAAGTGCATTGCAGGGAGCTGAGGTTCAGCTGTCCAGCAGGATTTGGTACATCTCTGCTGGAGCCCCATGTCTGCCTGCCCTGGGCTGTTTTCAGTCCTGTTTCTCTCCTGTTTCCTGGTATGTCAGTGTGGTTTAGGCAGTGGTCAGTGAACAGGCTCCAGGTTGTCATTGCTTCCTCAGAGGAGATAAGGAGAGCCTGGGGTGTCTGCTAGCTAAAACCTTGGCAGAGAGCAGGCTGGGCAAAGCAGCTGCTGCTGCCAAAGGGGATTTTGTCCCCAAACCTCTGGAGGCTAGGCTGTGGTCTAGCATTACCCCTGGCCTGCTTCTGGGCTTAATGAGCTACCTTATCTGTCATGTTCCCCATGGCAGATAGGGTCTCTTCAGGATTAATTAAGGATCATAACTGTGACCTAGTTACCAGACTTGCACTATTGTTACTAGAGCTCTCTGAGCCATCAGGCTGTTTGAGAGCACTTCTTACCCTTGTCTGCTCTGGTTACTTGCTCCATAAATCCTTCTGGGACTGACTCTGAGTCCCAGGCAGGATCTTGTTACATCCATTTCTCTAATAGAATCTTGCCTTACCCTTGGGTAGGTAGTGGCTTCCTGCTCACAGTGTACCAGTTGATGTGGAGATTAAATATGCTGACCTACATCTTTGGCAGTGTTGTCTTCTGTTTGGGAGGAAGCACTGGAGACAGATCAGGTACAGGATTAGAGGCTGGTGCTGGACACAACACCTTGAGACCATCCAGTTCTGTGCTGCCATGCCTTAAATTACACTGATGCTGAAGGGATATCCCAGGGTCTCTCTTCTCTCAGCTACTCAAATCCTTCTGATTTCCAGTTTGTACTTTATAGTAGCAAGCCTTTAGGAATGCTCTGTGTAAAGGAACAGAAATTACTAGAGCTTGAGAGGTATTCAAGTGCAAGCTCTTCTAACTCTGCTTCTTTCTTGCCAGATTCTCAGGTAGGGCACTGTTGCAGCTGGGAATGTTTTGGTCCTGTATTCTGTGGTCTGCAGACCTGCTACAACCAGATCCTTCCTTCAACTGGGGAGGGTTTTGTACCAGGGGAATCATGGTGGGGAGTTGTCCCCTTCACATTTTCCTGTTCGCTTCCTCTCTCCCTTTGCTGCTTGTTTGAGAGCTCACCTTATGCAGTGGAGCGGATCTCACACAGGCAGACCATTGCACGGGCTCACAGCCTTGTGCACAGAGGCTGCACGTGGAGTGTTTACCATTCATGTGAGGGGCGTTCACGATCCTGAAGCTCCCCTCGATCCCCCATGGAACTGGTCCTTAACTAGCCTGATGTTTTGCTCATGCCTCCGCTGGGATCCCAACGGCTCCCACTGATTTTGGACAGGAAGAGCAAGAAGGAGGCTGTTGAGTGGGACCCCTGGGAAGCAGTGCTTCACTTTGTCCTCGGAAGCACACGCAGTGCGGGAGCTGCTTGGCTTTTCTTCTCCGCCTCAGAAAAAATCTCTCATGTTCCAGTGACCTGCTTATTATGTAGGTCATCATCAGCTGGAAGGAAAAAACAATTTCAAAAGTAGGAGAAATCTAGTAGGGCTCCTCCACTGAGCAGCTCTTTCTAGAAAAGCAGAGAAAGTTCCCTGGGGCAGGTGGCAGGCAGCGTGGCCTGTTCCTCTTCCACCCACCCGGGCAGAGCAGTTGGAGAGGGAAAACTCTGCAGCTGGAGGTGTGTGTGATACCCTGAAAGCAAGCAGATCCAGAGTGCCCTGTGATGGGGAAACAGTGCATTAAGGTAGACAATAGGAACTTGAGTGGTCAGGGTTTGTTTGCCCTTTAATTACTGTCTTGGGCTTGGTTTTGGTAAGTAGGGGTTTGTTTCTATCAGTCTTACCTTGGCCATGTGTCTGTACAGCAGAGGCTTGTGCCATGCCTGCTCAACTGCTTTCCTAATGCTCTGCTCTGTGTGTGCGCACAAAGCATGGTGGATGTCTTTTTACTGTAGGTGAAAAAACGTGCTGGAGGCACTGCCATGCGATCTGCTGGTGTACCGCAGAGAGCTGGGAAGTGTTACTCAAGATGTAGGATGCGGGTAAGTTCCTAGCACAAGATTTTCTGAGTTAGACAGGGGACAGATGCCCTGAGGCTGGAGTTGTCACGTTTGCTTGGTGGGTCCTTGCACAACAAGGCTGCTGTGTGCTGTAGACAGCAGAGTGCTGGAGCTGTCACGTACTTGTGGTGAGAACGTTGAGGACAGCCTGTTATCTTTGCTTGGAGGAAGAGTTTGATTAGAAACTGTCTCATAAATGTGCGGTTATTGAATGCGTTGCTCCTTCGGTATGTATGAGCCATCTCCATATACATGCCAAGTGCATCTGTTCTAGACCGGCATGCAGTGGGTCTCAAGTAAAGCAGACGAGCTTTCCTCATCACAAGCTCTTCCTCATCAAGCTTTTTCTAAATGGCTCCCTGCATGGAGCAATTCTCCCCACAATATTAAACACAGCAGCAGAGGTGAGTCAAGCAGATATTGTCAAGGCTGCCCTATTTTTTCTCTTTTGGGTTTTATTTTAAATCAAATCCACTGTGTCACAGGGCACAGTACTGTTCCCAGCATGATTGGTGGCAACAAATAGCTACCCAGGAATGGTATGTATTTTGTGGTAGCTGGGGAGAACCTCCTGTTCCCAACATCTCCAGCCTGTCCGGGGCTTGTTCCCATGAAATTGTGGAACTTAACTAAAGGATGAATGGGCTGTTAAAAAATAATTTTAACCACTGATTAACTGAGTTTACGTATGTGTGTCTCATTGTCTTCAGAAGTTGGTGAGGCCGTAAATTTAGCAAGACATAGTGTCTAACTCAAGTTGTTAAATGGGAAGCAAGGCAACCTGGTGTTTTAATGGATGGTGATATAATGCTTTCCTGAGGGAATAACAGGTGTTATAGTCCAGACAGAAATGACTCCTGAGGTATTGGAGGGCAGGTTGAGACCTATGCAGGCAGGCTGGGGTTCTTGCATTTCCTTGGGAAGTGTCTGGGGTTGCTTTGGATAAGAGATGAGGTTAGGTGGCCCTTGGACTTGACTTCTTGTGATGGAGGCATCAGCAACACTGCCTAGCCTGGGGCTCTGCACAGCTTTCTGTTGTGAGACCACATCTCTCATTTGCTTAACTTTGCTTAGCTCATCTACAGATAAGTCTTGATATTGTTTAACAGAGGTTTTCACGCAAACCACGGGACAACAGTTTAACGGTTACTGTAGCCTCGGATGTTGCTGAACTATTGTGGGTAGTAGATGAGCTACACTGGAACATGGAGATTCTTTAAATTAAACACCAGCCTGGGTCTTGAACATCTACCAGTTACTTGTCTTGCAAGCTGCAACTGTCCTATGAAAAAAACCACCTTTATTTGAATTAATCTCGAAGTAGAGGGTGCTTGAAGGAGTAAAACACCTTGGCTGTGTGTG
Organism: Nesoenas mayeri; assembly: GCF_963082525.1. Taxonomy (NCBI): domain Eukaryota; kingdom Metazoa; phylum Chordata; class Aves; order Columbiformes; family Columbidae; genus Nesoenas; species Nesoenas mayeri. Next base: position 7,445,050 of record NC_137560.1, read on the forward strand.
CCTCAGTGAGCTTGCTCCAACCTGGGGTTGCTCCTTCCTCCATGCCCCCCACCCTGACAGTGCTCAGGTCCTGGTTTCCACCTCTGCGTTGTGCGGCGGCAAGAGGGGAAGGATGGGGAGAAGACTGTGCACTTCTGGATGCACAGACAGGGATGTGAGGAGGCAGGATGAGGTCACTGGAAGCCCAAACTGATGGTCGTAGCGTGGCTCTGCTCTTCCTTGTGCAGCCTGCAGACAGTTCCCAGCAGCGTCTGCCAAGCTGGGTGGTGATGGAGTCTCTCTGTCATCACAGTCTGAAAGGCTTCTTTGGGATGGCCCAGCTTTAGGGACATCACCTCGTTCTTCAGCCCACGACCTTTGTGGCTGGAGAGTCCTGAGTGTGTGGAGAGGCTAAACTGCTTTAGAGCTCTCTTGTGCTGGGTGAAATTGTGTCGGGGAGACAAGAAAGTAGACCAGTGTCCCAGCATGAATCAGCCATCCATTTCTATACAGCTACCACTTCTCCCAGTGGTACCAGGCAGTCCTGCAGGGTGATGGGCTGCAGGGATAAAGGACTGACTCTCCTCTTGTGACAGGAGGTTTTATGCTAGGCAGTTGTGGCTGGCTGTTGTTCATGAGAGAAGAACAAGACTCCAGATTTGGACTGAAGAGCTTCCCTACTGTCTGGGCATTCAGAGCTGAAGATCATGATTGTTGAAGCTGTTGGGTTTGGAGGCTCAGGCTACGTCTCTGAGATTGAGGTGATGAGGCTACAAATGAGAATTTTCGGATTTAATGCCTTTTCAGATTTGGTGTTGCCATTCCATTGCACTCTAAAGGACTTTTGCTAGGTTATTATATGACTTACTGGCTTCCTTTACCATCTGCTTTAAGCTGAACTTCATGATGGCACACAGTTCTGCTGTGGTTGTGCTCACTGCTTGCCAGCAGCTTTGAACATGATGGCCATGTTTCAGTTCAATGAAAAGCTCAAAGAACAGCAAAGCTTTTAAAGGTCCCTAAGGGATCTCTGAAACCGCATAACCAGTGGATACAGACCTTACAATACACTGACCAACAAAGAGGTTGTAGCCATGAGCAAAAAAACCCTCAAAATACACGGAAACTAATTATCTAAGTACTAAATGCGTGAGAGACTAGGCTTCATTAGTTCTGCTGCTGACGGAGTTCCTTATGTGGCAGAAGAAATAAGGTTGCTCACAAATCAGAAACCAAGTGAATGGAAAAAAAAAATCAGGATTGCCTGCAACTATTTGCCTGTAGTGTAAGGCAGGCAAAGGTTAAACATTGAGTTCTGTGTAGTATCTTCTGTACATTTTTCCACTTGCCCAGTGCTAGTTCAGTGTAGCTATCTGAAGGGTGGGATGGCACACACAGCGCTGGGTTGAAGAGGTGCATTCGGGTGAGGACACAACATGAGCGTCCACCTTTGCAGGATATCCTGCCAGGCCAGGGCTGCTGTTGCCAGTTGGACCGAATGCCACAGTGGTCCTGGAGCGAACGCACTGCTGCGGGACTCTGCCTCAGGCGAGGTGCTGCTCACGGCAAGCACGGGCAGGAGGATTTGGCCTCAGCACCCAGACTTACTTCCTCTCTGGAGTTACCCTGCTTGCAGTCAGTCCCATTACGTACGATGGTACCTTTGGACAACTGAGAAGGTGATGACATAGCCTGTGTTACAACCCCTACCGTGAGTTTCTCCAAGCCCATAAGTGATGAGTCACAGTTTGTTTATTTACAAAATGCACGGAAATGATACCAGTACAAAATAAAGCTATTACAGATGCCGATGTTTGGACATCAGGCTGTATTGCAGAGCAGAGACAGAGCAATTGCACAATCTAAGTAGTCACACGCTCCTAAGAAAACCAGTCAGATCTCAGTTTGTCCACGTGGCCTATTGCTTTAGCCCAATGATTTGACTCTCTGTGGTTGCTTTTGCTATGTAAGGGGTTTGATTTTCCTGCTGCAAAGGTGGTTTAGCATGCATGGGCTTTGTATCATCTTTCCACCTCCTCTACCGCATAAAAGCATTAGGTCAAAAGCTGTAAGAGCATCACATCTTCACAGCTGGAGAAGTTGTGTATAAAATATGTTTTAAGTTAAACAATTTAATGAGTTTACTCTGTGAATTTTTTTAATGCTAAAGACTCCTCTCCATGGTCTAAGCGCAGAGCAAGCATCATGAGTGCTGATAGCAGCAGAGCACCAACCACAGCTTAGCTCAGGAGCAGTGTTTGATGCTGTACCACCCTGAACAAGGATGTTTGTCTATGTAAGAGCTTATGGTGTGGTTCACATCAGGAACCTTTACCTTATAGTTATGTCATCTGGAGGTGAGATGAGGATACATCTTTATAACAGCAAGGAATTGCTCCTGTAACTGTGCAAGAAACATGTATAAAGCAGTTGCAGTACATGCTTTTGCTGTTTGGTTGAAGTTGTAAGAAAAAGGCAGCCCACTCCAGAGGTGTGGCAGAAAAATCTGCTTTAGCATAGTCCTGAGCTAAGCTTACAGACAACAGGTAGGCACAAGTAGTTGTTGGGCTAGCACAAGAGAGCCGGGAGTCTTTGTTTATAATTAATGTAAATAAGCTGTGAGGGAACATTCTCATACTCCTCTTCTTTGGGTCATTTTTATCCATGACACTAATCATTGCAACATGAGCGTGACTAATCCCATGCATGGAATTTATCTATGAGATGTCTGTTTCATCTGAGGTTAGACTGTTTGTTTGCACAGCGTGTTGTAATACTTTACAAACAAGAATTAGAGCAGCCCCGTGATGGGGTGTCTGCCCTCTTTGGAGGTGGTGGCCTGTCTTCTGCTCAGGCTCCCAAGAGACAGAAGGAAGAACTAAATGTATGAGACACTTTGAGAAACAAGCCTGTAAAATCTCACACCACCAGGCAGGGAGGCTTTGTTTTGCACAGTCAAAACTGAGTCTCAAATACTGGAGTCTTGGCTGACTGTATGTGACAAGCAAGTCAAACCAAAGGTCCATGCAGCTAGCAGCAGACACTAAGGGAAATGCTGCTGTGCACTATGCTCATGGCAATCCCCTGAGCCAGAGGATACAGCCCAGGACATGAACGTACTGGTGAACCTGTTCTACGTTCATCTTTTATGAACTTGCTTGGTTTAGATCCAGAACTTGGCAATGAGTTACAGAGTTCTTTATCATTTGGAAATGAACTTCCTTCACATGAATCTATATTGTCTGTTCAATGTCAGCTTCACTTTCCTGCTCTCTAAACTCTAGGATAGCATATCACACTGTCATAAAACTTGCTGGTCTTTACAGCTCACAGTTTGAAAGGCATAAGGTTTCATTTTGGCTAAGTATCCTGTAATGTCAACAGCTTGCATTTCCGACGTCTTTTGTCATGGTGGAAGTATTTATGGCAACTATGTTATACTGGAGGGTTTTTTTCTGTAAAGGTCAGACAGTTGCAGATGAAATAGCCTGTCCCTCCCTGTGTTAGTCCTTTACTGTACTTCTGCAGTTTCTAATAAATGTTTGCTGATTAGAAAAACTACCCGTGGAGTAATTCAACAGAACTTAATGCTGCCAATCCTAACTGTTCAAGAACTTGACTTAGCAAGTTGGGTCTTTCCTCTCTGCCTTTCTGATGCACTAAGGTTTGCGATGAGGACCATTCTGTGTAACTAGGAAAACAAAACACTGGATGCTCTTAGCATGAAGTTCTTGTACCATCTGAAAATGGACACCAGATCTGTTCATGTGAATACAAAATACAGAAAGATGCATAATAAAAATAACAGGTGTTGGAAACAACCAGCCTGGCACCTCAGCTCTAATTCTAACAGTGTTGAGCCCCTTGGCAGTGGTACTGTCTTCTGTGAACAAAGCACCAGCTTGAACCAGTGCTTGGCCGTTCTCCAGCACCTGGTTTAGTGCGGCACTTTTCTGGGCAGGCAGCACCGTCCTTGTGCTGGTTCTCCAGGGAAGTCCCTCATGCAGGACAACTTCCAGTGGATTGCTTCCTCATTCTGTTCTTCTGCTTCTATTTTCACAGGTGAAAAGTTACCACAAGCTTGAAAACTGGGCAGTAGCCATGCAGCTCTTGAACTGGTGTAAGTATGAATGCAGCTATGGTGGAGGCTGTGGAGCCTGCCTGCATCAGCGCAGGGTCTGGTTCTTCTGTGCAGCGGTGATTATTCAAGAAACCAAGCAACCCCTGAGGAGCAGCTGAGTGTGATATTCCCCCTGTTCTCCTAGCTGCTTGGAGCATCCCAAAGTCCAGCAGGTATTTTCCATTTGGCTGTGGTAGCAGGCTGTGTAGACAAATATCTACGTATTCAGCAGGCTGAGCAGGAGGGTTTGTGCATCTCTCCCTTTAGACTGGTCTGGGCATGTAAATGTTCTGCCTTCCCTTCCCAGGTGCATCCTTCTGTGCTTCAGTAAAGCGGGATATGGCATCGCTTTTGGTTTTGTCTTCAGAAGAGTAAACAAAACAGAAGGCCAAAACCCAGCTACTTAAAACACATTCCTCTGCTGTGATGGGAAAAAATCTCTCCCTCAGATACAGGCATTCACTGTTTGCATTCTCATCCTCCTGGCAGGGGATATGGACTTTGTCTGCCTAACCTGGTTCAAGCTTAACTTTTCTGATGGTTTTTTGTTTTTGAGATGCCTGATAATCTGTCCTTCCTTCCGTGGTGCCTGGGTCCCAGCTGCTTGCCATATCTCCTGGAGCTGATAAAAAAAGATCTTGTACAGTGGGTCAAGGTACAGTGATAGACAAGAGTGCTCTTGGTCTTGATAGGGCTTGGTTTATGTGTCAGGTGCATTGTGGACCTGGCATTGACCTGAAAGGCAGAGGTGGAGGAATGTGTTTGCTCTCCAAGAGGGAGTCAACCTGACCAAGAAATGCAGGGTTGGGTGCCTTGTGATGGGAAAGAAGTCCTTCTGAGAAGGCCTGAGGTGCTGCAGGGGACAGTGGCTTCTACACCTCAGGATGACTCAAAGCAGCGCATCTCAAACTCATTGCAGCTGTAGCACCTCTTTTTTAGACTTGTCCATCTTCCTGTGAAAATGAGCTCCTTTCTTCCCCTTTCTGCTTTTGCAGGAGGAAACACAAGTGGCTTCCTGATGGCAGAGGTGGCTGCAATCACTGGGTCCCAGCTTTCCACCCCAAAGGATTTTCCCTGCTGCCAGAAACTGCACATTGCTTGCTGCTCCTTTGCTTTTGTGAACACTTGGTGACCTTCACCCTCTGAGCAAACCTAAATTGCTGAGGATTTTCAGGAGGTAAAGTGAAAGTCAAAAGCTGAATATGGACACTTTTCAAGAGTCAGATCATGTTAGGAACTGGCTTGTTAGTTGAATCTGTGTTTTGGGTGAAGTTTTCACATCGATTTGCAAAAGTTGGAGGCTAGACAGTGAAATACCCTCTGCTCTTCCCATTTCCAAGCACTTAATGCAGTATTAAAGCTCTATTACAGCCTTTTGAAGGACTCATGCTTGGGTATAAACCATTCTATAGAGGAAATACTGTACAGTAACGTTTGTCCTGCTGCTGGTGAATCTCCCCATATTGACAAGCTCTTCATTTGTTGGCATGATAGCAGCAAGCCTGCTTTTAGCACCATTTCCAAACTTAGCCAATGCTTAGAACAGATCATTAAAGAACAGTAACCTGGGACTGCTAACAAGGGGAGCTCAGGGGTTGTTCTGGACTGTCTGCTGGATCCCTGTCACCTTAGAAATAGCCTCCCCTGTTACAGAGCTCACAAAGTGCTGCAGCCAACCTGCCTCACACTGGGCTGCAAGAGAGAGAGAAGCAGGAGCTCAGATACCAGGTACCATCCTTTACATCAATCCTGCTGGTGTGAAGAAGGTTTATGCTGCACAAAACCTGCTGCAATGTGTTTCAACAAGAGAAGCCCTTTCCCCTTGCTCGGCAGAAGTATTCATAGCCCCTTTGGAAGGTTAGTTTGCTACCACAGAGCTTTTCCAACTGCAGGACAGATCTCAGGGCATATGAGGAGACCTTGTTCACAGATCTCTAGAAGTTGGCCCAAAGGAGCTTTATGTGTCTGGAGCACTGGGTCAGTGTAGCTTATGTTGAACACGTAAAGCTGGCTCAGGAAAAACTGTTGCCAGCTCTTCAAATCCAGAGAGGGTATTTCAGGGCAATTTTCTTCATGCACCTCCTCCCCTTTCTCATCAAATAAACAAAAGGTAGAACGTCTTCCTCCCAGTTAAACTCCTCCAGGGCTACAGAAGCCAAAGGATGAAGGGCACAATGCAGATGGTACCAGGGTCAGAGCGCACTGGAAGGACAGAGCATGTCATGGAATCACATGCTTGGAGCACGAAGGGGCCTGGTGGCTCTGACAAAGGTTATGACAATGCATAGCAGGCACAGCTTGACTGTCCTGGTGGGCTGGGCTGTATGCTGGGCTCCTCTGAAAGTGGCTGTGCAGCTCAGAGGGAATAATGGGCTGGTGAAGGATCAGCATAATGCTTCTCTTGGAGCAAAAATACTATCAGTTCCTGGGGAGACTGGAAATTACTACTGTGCAGTCTTGCAGTGTTTAGAGGTGGAAGTATTTTGCTTGGCTTTTAAAGAACGTGCAGCCAAGGCTTGTGAGATGTTTCTCCAGTGAATTACAGCAAATTCGGAAATGGGGTCACTGGGGTCCCAAAGCTGCAGCCGTCCCTGCTCTTCCCTGGGGACCCACTCCTGGATGCAGCCGGGCACAACACGGTCCTCTTGTTGCCTGCAGTCCTTCACTAACTTCTGGGCTCTGGGGTCCCACCACCGGTGGCTCTGGGAGTAAAAAGCAACAAGTGCTCTTCAGCAATTTCTCCTCTGGCTGCTCCCTTCTGCCAGGTCATGGGTGCCACCCTGCAATGTCACTGCCGTGAGGCACAGGTGCCACAGTGACATTTGAGAATGCCCCATCAGAACTTGCAGTTGGCACCAGCTGGTACCAGTCAGCCTTTGTTGGTGTCTGGCAGGACCAAGCCCCACTGGCTAGAGTGATGGTTGCAGAAGAAAGGCCAAGCCCAAATGAGACTGGATGGTTTTAAAGGGAGTTGTTGTGCTGATTTTGCTGCGATTGAGTTAATTTTCTTCATAGTAGTCAGAATCTTTTCATTTGAGTAGTTAGCAGTCTTTTGTTGTGAAGTAAATATGAGAATAACGTGATAACACACAGAACTCCCCATGCCTTTGCCTTGGACAGAAGTAATTTTTTCTTTCCAGTAGCTAGGCTGTGTTTTCAAGTTGGTATGAAAAGACTGTGAGGACTCACTGATGTTCTGGCTGTTGCCAGGGAGACCAAGGATGTTTTCAACTTTCCAGCTGCACATAGAAGCTGAGAGGGAGCATAACAGGCCAGCACCGGGACTGACAGCCAGGCTGGTGAGTGATGAGCTATTGCCTCCGACAAGCATCGTGCTGGGAGAGTTGTCAGGCCCAACTTCTGCCTCTCTGGGATGATGAAGCAGCTGGGGACACTGCTGTAGAAACAGTGATGGAAGAAGAACCTTTCCAAACCTGGAGTGAGGACAGCACTACTGAAAGAAACACTGCTGCTTCTTCCAAGGAGAACACTGGTGAAGCCTAAGACCTCTCCTTTCTCGAACAACTCTGGAAAATTGCCAGCAGCAGTGAGTTTCAGTCTATTCAGTGGGTTGATGATGGATGGAGTTTTTGTTGCCATCAATGAAGAAACATTTGAAGAGGAAGTACTAGCAAGGAGAGGACCTGGGAGAGTTTTTGAAATGGAGAGCATGGAAAGTTTCCATGCACTGCGTGAACTGCCAAAGGTGCCCAATTTGTCTGTCTCTGGGAATGAATTTCCAGCAGAAGAAGCAGCTGCTTCTGCTCCTAGAAAGGTACATCCGTTCCTCTGCACAGGAACTGGTGGGAGACACTGATGTTCAAATCTAATAAGCCTTGGCAACAGAGGAGATGAAGATGGCCATGTCCTCGCCTTCATGTCTTTCTCAGGGCATTTCTCAGGTGAAAATCCATGTCTTAACTATATTGTAATGTTTGAGACAGCCCATGCTTGAGGTTTCAAACACCCCTAAGAGTCCTTTTCAATATCCAAGTTTGGCTTTTGTGATTAAAAGCCTTAGTTCTCGTATATTTGTGTTTCCCAGTTGCAAACTGTTTGCAACTCTTCCCCTTTGCGTTTTTTTTAGCTTCTACACTTCTATTATAGCCCCAACTTTAAGAGGGACTGTCCCCAGCTGTTGGCAAGGTGCCAGCCAGGAGCGGGACACAGAACAAGAGCCCTGTCTGCATCGTGCCTGAATGTGGAGCTGGGCCCCTGGACTGGCAGTGCCGGTGCTGGCAGCAGCCCTTGCCGTGCCAATGCCACCCCACAGCCAAAGCACAACAGCCCCACATTGTCACCCTGCACCTGTGTCACCAATGCTGTGGCTGCCGGCAACAGTGCTGGACCCAGTGTGGCACATGGTAGAGAGCACAGAGATAGTCACTACAGAGTGAACACAGCCTAAAAGCATCAGAAAGAAAAATGGTCTAATAGAGTTAGAAATAAATAGTCTAATAGAGTTTGTAAGAAATAGAGTCTAATAGAGTTAGTAATTAATGGAGTCAAATAGAATTGGTAATAAACTGTTTGAACAATAAACCTTTGCAGTTGCCCTGTCCTGTTTGGACAGTGGAAAACACTGTTACATAGTTCTGTGGCTTTTATGTTCCTACTTGTCCTTTAGTGACCTTGGCAAGGCAGAAGTCCCAGCACTAACATGCACTGTGTCGTGGTAGTGCCAAGAGCTCCTGTTGACACTGCAAGAAGAGCAGCCAGGTGCCTCTTTCTCTGAGGATGAGACGTTGGAAGGGGAAATGATCTGTGCCAGGAAGGAACTGGTTTGGGTGGTGGGAGTGGACTGCACCACCTCTCCAGTTCCGTCTGCCTCGAACTAGCTTGGAAATGGAAAGGACCACTCTCCCCTCATGCAGTTAAATTCACTGCAGAAGGGTCTGACTTTAGTAGCTCTACAAGGTTGTTCAGAGAGGAGCAGAAAGCTGCAGCAAGGTAGATATAATAGTTAATGCTGGTTTGAACCAGAGATGATCTGAATTTTTGCAAACAGATGCATCTTTCCCTTCACCATGTAAAGGCAGCAAATGCAACAGATACTTGGTTTTGGTGTGTGGTTGGTCCTGGTTGTGTTGATCTGCCATTCCCCTCTGCAGCGTGTGGCATTGGTTTGGGAAGGAGAGCAGGTGGCCACCCTGGGTCTTCAGGAGGCACAAGGCCACTAGCAGCGTAGAGCTTTACAAGAAGGACCAGAGGTCTGTGTGCTTGCCTGTGCTGGCCAGACCCAGTGCTGTCAACAGGAGTTTCTCTAGAAAGCTTTACATCCTCCTGCCCACTCTGCTCTCAGCATGGCTGGGTGTGGATCCCCTGTAATGCTTTGTGTGGAAACTCCATACCCATTATCAGGGGCAGACTTCTAGGCTCCTCTAATCTGCAGAGTGAGGACTCAGACTTTGGATATGTTGGGACAAAGATTTTCAACAATATTATGGGCTTAAAAATTAAGGTGAATTGTAATGCAGCCCAGTGATCAATTTTGGTTGGAAACTAGCCAAATGGAGCAAGACGAAGGCCTTGAAGCACGCTCCTCAAGCACTGTTCAGGCTGCTAATACCATTGTGGTTTATCAGGTGGGTGGTGCTGGACTGTGCAGCATTAGCTCCTCTGGCCAGGCCTGTGCCAGGCTTTGTGTGGCAATGTCCCTGCCAGGTGCGGACACTGGGAACATGCCCCACGAGTATCCCAAAGGTCTCAGCTTCACTCCTATGAACTCAGTTAGCATTTTCCTAGTACCAGTCTCTGTGCCCTTTGGGTTCTGGGTTGACGCAACTGTGAGTTCAGTGAAGTCTGAACTGCGCTCACCCCTGCAGTTAACAGCAGAGAAAGTTCAGGAATGAAAGCAGTTGCCTGCCCTCGGTCAGCAAGATTGGCAGAGAGGCTCTGCATGCTTAGCAAGCACCTAAATGTCAATAAACAAAAATGCCTGTGGAGCCAAGGAGTTTGGGTCTGGCCTGTAATATGGGGAAGAGAGGGCTTAATCATACCGCAGAAGGGGAAAGCTATGGCCCAAAGAGGTGCATGTGTCCAGAAGGATCAGCTCCATGTCTGGAGCCAACTGTACTGGGAGATATTTTAAAAGTGTGTTTGATTTACATTCATGTAACAGATTTGAAGATCTTACAGTGGCTTAAGATGCTAGAACCAAAGTAAGTTGTCAGAGACAGCTTCGTAGATGCCCAGAAAGCTGCCAATAGGATTCTGGCTGGATCCAGCTTGCCAGGATTTCTCACTCCTGAATCTTTCTCCTCTTTTAAGCCAGCTTGGGAAGCTGCAGGCATGTATGAGCTCCTTTCTCTCCACCACTCTTGGATGGCTGAAGAGCTGTAGAGGTCACACAGGGAGCAGCAGTGTATTCCTCTGGCACCCAGGATTTGTGCTGGTGTCAGTATGTCTCTGTCCCCTTGTCACCCTTCCCCTCACCACTTCAGCTGTATGGATGAGCAATGAATGCTATTCAAATCACCTGCAAAGGCAAGGCAGCAAATAAAATACAGTATCACAATTAATGGGGCACTTTCTGGCTCTGTGCGTATCAGATGCTTTGGATCTGAGAGAGACAAATGTTCCCTTGGTAGCCTGAGGAGCTCCATAGCCTGGACTCTGCTGACCCTTTGCTTTACAACAGCGGCGCACCCCTGGATGCTGAGCATGGAAGAGGGTGATGGGCTCCCCAGCCCCGTCAGCCTTTTCCAGTTGTTGCCATAATCAGCTCACATCACCTTCCTCCATCTTTTCAAGGTTCTGATAACAGCACTAGGACAGCCACGTGACCTTTGGCTGAGCTTCCTCTTGAAACCCGGGTGACTTTTGCTTCATGGCCCAGTTGTTACGCAGCAGTAAAGATCCCTTCTGATAGCAGTAAAATCTGCTCCTCTCCTTTTTCCTCTCTTACACAGGATCAAAGCTTTCTGAATTTGCTTGAACAAATTTGCATTTAGGTCAGTGAGAGATTTACTTGAGGAAAATATTTTTTTTTCCTGTCTTAACTCCGTAAAAAAGGAAAATAAGCACAAAGGCAGGTGGGAGAAGAAGATTGTGTGCTATAAATAAATGGGTTTGGTACACATGGGAGGACAAAGTAATTAGTAAGAGAGAAAATCACTGATGTGGCAGCAAGCTACATCTTCAGCTGATGTGAGGCTGCATCTCCCCATGGAAGCAATTGGATCATGTAATTGTCATCAGGTGAGCTCCCTGGTGGACCTGGTCCCCTCGCTGGTGCCTGAGCTGACTGCAGCTGCCTCCTTCCACAGCGGGAATGAGGGACACAGGGAGAGCAAGTGCCTGGACTACACTGATCTTCACCTGCAATTCCTGGCTCCTTGTAGCTGTGTGCCCTGCTGTGCTCTCTGGGTGGAGAGTGGCAACAACAGGGTGGCTGTCCCATCCCAGCCTGTTAGGCTGACAACTGCCATAGCACCGCAGGGTTGGTTGCTCAAGGCCTCCATCTCTAGGTCATATTGGGATGGGACACAAAACAGCTGTGGAAGACCCATGCTGGGATCATGGTGGTCATGGAGACAGGATGACTTTGTTCTGAGAGTGCTGCTAGTGACTGGGAGAGCTGAGTGTAGTTGCTGGTTCCATCTTAGCTTGTCACGCTGCCTTGACCAAATCATCTCTTTGTGCTTCCTCTGTAGATGGCGTATAACTTCTTCCCACTCATTAAGAACCTCAGCTTTTCCAGGAAAATGCTCTCCTGGTAGCTTTCTGAAGCCTAGCACAGTCCTCAGTTCTTAAAAGTGCAAAATTACGTATAGAATCTGGCATGGTCAGCAGTTTAAATATTAACAGGACACTCAAGAACTGGTAAACGTTCAATTTAGTTGCTATACTTAGACGCACTTACTCTAAAGAGAAGTTCAGGGATTTCTGAATTGAGCTTGAAGTCAAAGGTGAGCTGTAATTTCATGCAAGAATGACCGACCTGAACTCTGGGTGGGTGTGATGCTGTGCAGCAGCTTTGCTGCCCAGTGTGGCTGCGCGCTGCCTTGCGGCATGCGGGGACGTAGCTCTGGCAAGGCTGTCAACGCTGGGCTCTGTCATTTCGGTAGAGGTGGCAGGTCCTGGGGCTTCTGGTCTCTTCCTGTGGTCACACAAATAACGCCAGGGAAGGACTTGCTGAGAATGACTGTATAATGTCTAGGTCACAAGCTGGGAAGTGGCATTTGAAAGAGGCTTGCTTAACGCTTTTTTCACCCAGAGTTATGGTAGTCTGAATAAAGAAGCTGGCTAGTTTGGCGTGATTCATCTTTAATGAAATCATGTTGCGTTTAATCCCATTTTCCTGCTTATTTCTGTATCTAGAAAACGGAAGGCTGGAAGAGGCCTGTGCCTGCCCTCAGGTGGCCATCTGAAGAAAAGCTGCAGCTCTCCTTAAGGAAGCAAATGTTTTTTAACCCTGCATGAGGGAACTTTTCGGTTAAAGATATCGATCCTAAAAAAGGAAAAAAAGCTATAAAAGGCAAAAATATGCATTTAAACAACTACATGACCAGTTGTTTTCTGAGAATTGGAGAGCTTGATTGCTTGGGCATTGCCCTTCTCTGGCCTCGCTCCAGCACCTCGAGGTGCTGAAGTGTTCGCTCCAAGGAATCACAGAATCACAGAATGTGGAGGGGTTTTGAGAGATAAAGATTTGTTGTTGAATTAGTCAGGTTCAAAAGGAATCTCAAGGCCGCTTTGAGAAGCTGAGAACAGAACCTGCTGTGAGAAAGAGGGGCGTACAGGGCCTCCACATGGCGTGAGTCATCGGACCTATCATCAGTGAGACTCCAGCGCGTGGACAGCCCATGACACTCATTTAGCGAATCCATGCTTGGAGTGTGGACGCGTGATTAGAATATAGTTGCATATATAAGGAGGCTTGTTTCTGTAATAAATGGCTTTTGCGTGATTCACATTGAATCGGAATGCTGAGTCCGTTATTGTTCCAACAACAGAATGTCAGGGACTGGAAGGGACCTGGAAAGCTCATCCAGTGCAATCCCCCCATGGAGCAGGAACACCCAGATGAGGTTACACAGGAAGGTGTCCAGGCGGGTTGGAATGTCTGCACAGAAGGAGACTCCACAACCCCCTGGGCAGCCTGGGCCAGGCTCTGCCACCCTCACCGAGCAGAAGTTTCTTCTTATATTAAGGTGGAACCTCCTGTGTTCCAGTTTGCAGCCATTGCCTTGAACAGCCTGGCTCCATCCTCCTGACACTCACCCTTTACATATTTATAAACAGTAACGAGGTCACCCCTCAGCCTCCTCCAAGCTGCAGAGCCCCAGCCCTGGGTGTTTCCAGAGCTGTGCGGAGGGCTGGGCTGCTGGTGTGTCTCTGTGCTCTGGCGTGTCCCCGGTCCCTCAGCAGCTCTGAGCTCCCACAGCACAGGCCTCACACCCAGGGCCTGGAGCTTGTTTTACTGTAGCAGGAACAATGACATTCTCCAGTAAAACGTCATCACCCCTGTAAATTGCACCGTATAACGTGAACCGCTATGTATTTACAAAGCTCATACGCTTTCATACTGTAGAGACTGATTGATTTAACAGGGAGGGAAGATGTTGGTGACACCGCTGAGCACCCTAGGTGCCAGCTCACTGGCACGGTACGGCCCATGAGGCCCGTTCCCAACGCTCCCATCCGGGCTGGCTGCACGGGCCGACCGGCGAGCGGAGCAGGAGGACGGTGAAGATGAGGTCGGACCCCGGCCCAGCTCCCGGACCTGTAATGGCGGCCCCGCCTCAGTGCCCAGGCCCCACCGCGGCCGGAAGCGTCCCCGCCCGCCCCTTCCGGCTCGGCGCCGCGGCCCCTTTAAGGGCGGAACCGTTGCTGCGGGGCGCGCGAACCGAACTGCGGCGCGCGGGAGGTGTCATGGCCGCCGGGTGCCTGGTGAGGGGCGGCCGGGCCGGTGCTGCTGGGGCTGGGCCGGTGGTGGCCCGGACGCCTGGCGGGGCGCTGGAGGGGACGGGGGGCCGTGGCCGCTGGGTTGGGGGTTGGTTGGGACCCTGGCAGCGGGAGGGGGGTGGTGCCTGGGGCCCCTGGGTTTGGGGTTTGGTGAGGGTGGCCCTTGGGCCGTTAGGACGCTGCTGGGGGGCCCTGGAGCTTGGCGGGGAGAAGAGGGCAGGCCGGGCCTGGGGCGGTTTCATAGAGTCATAGAATGTCCGACTCCTATCCCTGCACAGGACAACCCCACAGTTCACCCCGTGTGTCTGAGGACGTTGTCCAGTCTCTTCTCAAACACTGTCAGGCCTGGGGCTGTGACACCTCCCTGGGGAGCCTGTTCAGTGTCCAGCACCTCTGGGTGAAGAACCTTTTCCTCATGTCCAACCTAAACCTGCCCTGGCACACGTTCCTGCCGTTCTCTTGGGTTCTGTTACTGGTCACCAAAGAGAAGAGTTTTGCTCCTACCCTTCCTTCTCGCCTTGTGAGGAAGCTGTAACCCTGATGAGGTGTCTTAGTCTCTTCTTCTCCAGGCTGCTTTGGGCCTGTGCTGTGCAGGGGGAGCCCTGGGGGTGTGGTGGGAGCACCTCTGGGTCTGGGGGACACTTAGTGCTGGGCTGTTTAGCAGGGACAGCCCTGCGTCTGGAGTGGCCTCATGCCACTGGGACTAGGGGGGAACCTGGGGTAGCCCTGGGCCTTGGGGTGCTGCTGCAACTGCCGTTAGTCTGTGTCTGGGGACAGCTCTGCGTCTGGGGTGGGCTGTTGTGGGAGGATGTCAGTCCTGTTCTTCTGGCGTGGGTGCTTGTTTGAGCAGCTGAGGCTGCAGTCAGATCCTGAAGGGGAACAGACAGGCCGTAGTGGGGGTTGCCAGGGAAGCAGAGGCTTTGTGTGTGAGAGCATGTACTGGAGGCTGATCAGCCTGTTCTGGTATCTGGGCAATTTTCATGTGTTGCAACCTCTTGTAACGGTTCTCTCAGTGTTTTGTTTGTTTGTTTTCCCTGACTTCAGGCTTTGTTTGGCCTTTGCAGCAAGGTGCTGTGTAGGAATATGCTGTGTTTTCTAGACATAAGGGAAAGGTAGTGGGTCCTGTTTTGCTGCAGTTCTGATTCTACCTGTTTCAACAGGTGTGTTAACTCTTGCAAATTTGTCCCTTCTGTGCAAACAGTGGCCTCTTGGCTACTCCTAGGCTGAGATGAGCAGCTGTCAGGGCAAAGTTGAGCCTAAGTGCCTGCTCAGGTGGTCATCAACATGACTGGTTTGTTCCAAAGTCAGCTTTGGGCTCTCTGCACCAGCCGTGTGTTGTACAAATGCATTAATGATTTGAGCAAGTAACCTACTATACAGGGGGGTCATCAGCTTGGGTAATTTGCCTGTTTTAAAGTTTACCAATACATTTGAAACTTGCAATGTGTGTTGCATGGTGTTCTTATCTCTAATCAACTTTTTATGGGATTGATATGTGACTTGGTTCACTTGTCATTGCAATAAAATTATTTTATTGTGCAAACATGGTTCTTAATCTATGGTGTCTGAACATTATTGTCTTCTAGGAAGATCCATCTCTGGAGAGACACTTCAAAGGCCACAGAGATGCTGTCACTAGTGTGGACTTCAGTCTCAATAAGAAACAACTGGGTAAATTGTCTGATTTTTGATGGCCAGGTGATAAAAAACGAGCTTATCTTTTTTTAGTTAAGTGGAGGGAACAGTGGAGGTGCTGAGCTCTACAGGAGTAAAGAACTTGTTTTCATGATGAAGAGATTTTGGAGAATTTCAGGGTGAGCATTTCTATGTGCTTTGAAAAAAATCCTGTTGTTGAACCACAGGGATGGCACCACAAATTGCCTTTACTCTTGGGCTTCTGAGAAAGGAATAGGAGAGGACAAAGGCACTTTCCAAAGACAAGAAGTAAGAGAAAGGGCTGGAGGGAAACTCCAGAGGGAAGGTAGCTGTCCTGTGGAACAGATGCTGCTTTTTCAAGATCTCCCGCGGAAGCAAGAGCAAAGGGTCATACAAGTAGGGGACAGAATTCAGATGTGCATGCTAAATCCATTGCAAACACAACTCATCTGATCCTCAGAGGCTCCCTCCTTTGCCTCACACCCCAGCAGGACGTGCTGCTGCTGCAGGCAGTGGACAGCTCCAGCCTGACAGCTGCACCTCTCCAGTGAGAGCTGCCGGACACCTCTGTGACACTGAACTTCACACAAGCTACATCCCCCTCCCCGTCTGACAGGAACAATAGCAGTCCCTGCCAGGAATACCAGCAAACAGGTTTCCAAACATGAGTGAATTCCACTTCAGTGTAAAACTCCCCTGCTTGGGTCCCATCATCACCCTCAACACAGTGAAAACCAAAGAGCTGCTCGTCCCTTAAAGCCTGACATAATGTGTGAATTCTGTAGCACTGGGACCCCAGTGCTGTGGGGGGGGGGAAAAAGGCAAACATATACCCACAGCAACTTAAAGTCTCAAACAAAGGCAGTAAAAACACCCCTTAAAATCAATTTTAATGCCTAAATAACAGAAAACTTTGTAGATTTTCCATAGGCAGATATAGAACACACACACACACATTTTAGCCTGCTGACAAACCCAGGCTGCATTTGTTTCTCTTTACCTGAGTGCCAAGTGGGGCATATCTCCAGAGATGTTCCTAGACAAAAAGATCAGTTTGATGGTAGGTTCTGATATGGTAGTATCATAAATACAAGAGTGTTTTAGTTCCTTAGCATTATGGCAAAATACTAGATAGATTTTGCTGGAAATGTTCTTCTATTTCACAGTGATTTCAACACAAAAATAAGTCATCTCCTTTCCTGCTATTGATTCTGGATTAATATGTGCCCATTTTATGCATGTCCCCTAGGGGGAAACAAAAAACCTTATATATGTCAGTTCCTTTGTTGGTTTGGTTTGGTTTTGTATTTCATACAGTAACACCTTTCCTTAGTGATATAAAAATTTAAGGAGATACAACTGTGTAAGAGTAGATTGAGCACATAGCCTAGTGTCAAGAGATTTAAACATTAGTCATAACAACACTAAGTCATTGTCTGACAAGGATATTAAGTTGCAATATCAGAACTTCCCCAGGACTGATATAAAAAAAATTAAGGAAAATAATATTCTGACATCTCAATAAAGCTCTTCAGTATGATACTGCTCATATGTGACAAGTTGGCAGTAACTGTTATTGTTACTGGATTGGGGCAGAAACTTAATAGAATAAAAAGACTGAGTCCTCTAGGTTTGGTTGGGTTTTTGGGGGGGGGGGGGGATGGAAATGGGCGAAAAAGAACTTCAGAATCTCATGAGTCAAGCACATGACATGGGAGGTGGAAAGGAAAAGATAGCAGATAACAGCAGGAAGAGACTAAGGGCAAGTTGCAGTGGTTGTTGGTTGAGTTTTCTTTCCACGGGTGATTATAGGTATGAGAATGGAAGAGTAGGTGCGAGTAGTTGGAGGGACCTCATCTGTAGTTCCTTAAAGCCTCTCATACCTGCCACCAAGTCCTGCTGAGCCCTCCTGCTAGTGGCAAACTCAACACCGTTCTCATCATTTTGCAAGCTTGGATTTTCATAAATTGTTAAGAGCTGCTGAGCTGGCTTTGATCAATGTTTTGCAGCAACAAGAGAGATGTCAGAGGGGAATGTAGCTGGATTGCCTTTAAGTCATCAACTGTCACAGAGCTTCTCTGCTTGATCTGTAGTGTGTTGCTTGATATTTAACCTGCTGCAGCTGCTTCCTAATAACAAAGTGATGAGATAACCTTCAGCCACAGGCCTCATAAGTGTTTCCTTACTCTGTATGTGTTTGGAAGAGGTTTTGCAAATTGTGTGGCTTTTGCCTCTGCAGCTGCTGCATGAACTGACTCTTGCAAGTGGAATTGTCAATCCAGGCCAATGCATGACTTTGTTTTATTTGAATTACTGATGAAATATCCAGTATGCAATACATTGGTGAAATGCAAAGGATGATGTGTTTGAGATTGCTGGAAGCTGTGGTGGTGAACTGAATGTAAAATGTAGTTTCACTGTAATTGGAGAACTACTGCAAGTTTGGTTTTGGTTTGCCTTTTTGTTTCAGCAAGTGGCTCGATGGATTCATGCCTGATGATCTGGAGTATGAAACCTCAGATGAGAGCCTATCGCTTTGTGGGCCACAAAGATGCAGTGATGTGTGTTCAGTTTTCACCCTCTGGTCACCTGGTGGCTTCAGGTTCTAGAGACAAAACAGTCCGTTTATGGATTCCCAGTGTGTAAGTATCTATTCCCTTCTGCCTCTGTTTTTGTGTTTAACAATGGTTTGGGATTTCTTCTTGCTTCTTAATAACAGTTCTCCAGCTACGGGACTGAGGTCTGTTGGAGGGAAAGAACAGCTGTCTTATGGGACAGCTCTAACAGGAGCTTCAGGAACCTGGAAAAGCAGTTCTAGTTGTTTGTTTTTGATGAGTTCTTATGGTTAAAATTACCCATTGGAAGCTTCAATCTATGATCTGTTACACCATAAGAAATCTCTGCTTTGGAACTGATAGGTTCTGAAAGTGACTTTTAAAAATCTGTGATATAAGTACTTTTAAATATTTTAATTTATAGTGAAATAGAACTAAAGTTTGCAGTTGTAATTTTAATCATATCAGTTTAGTTAAACTGTCCTGAATCATCACAATGACATGTTAGCATATATATTATTAAAAGGCACATGGTGGATTATGGCTACAATGTAACCTGCTGCTCATCAATCTCCTCTGAAGAAAGAGACTGACAGTGTCATTTTGCTGTCTCCAGAACTGTGCTGCTAACACAGAATGCTGGAAATATATTAACAGTGCAAACTTGTTAGGTTTCTCAGCCAACGTTTGCATTTTTAGAAAGGACCAAGATGTAATGAGGAAACTTGGCTTGTGTTGGGTGATTCTGTCTTGGTTGCTCAGGCACGTGAACTCCATGCTCTGATCTGTACCAGTGACACTCGTGTCCGAAAAGGGCCAGTGTGGAAAGGGAGTTATTGTTATGCAGATTGTGAATACCTTGGTGCATGGTACCATTAATCTGTGTTTATTTAGTGTTCTTTGTCAATTTATCTACTCTAAATATAAAAACAAACAAACAAAAAAGTGTTATCATTAAAAGGGGAGGGAGAAGCTGCCCCATAATCTGAGCGCCAGGACTTTATTTCCAAAGAATCTGAAAACTTGCAGTCTGTTCCAAGGGAGATATGTTATTGAAGGAGTTAATGCCACCTGGTGTGTGGATTTCTTTCTTTGGGAATTGTTTTTTGTAAGCCACGCTGACAGAATTTTGTTTTTGATCAGATTTGGGGATGTTCTGTGGTTTTGGACAGAAAGAAAACTTTCCTGAGATGCAGCCTTTACCGTTTCTTGCCTTCTGGCAGATAAAGGATTAAATAAGTCTAGGCAGCTCTCAGCATTTCTGAGGGAGGGAATATTTGCTGGAAGGTGTGTAGTATTTTTATTTTTTGACCTTTACAGATTTAGTAGTCCTCAGCCTCAGTGTAAAGCCTATTAAATCCTTATGGAGAAGGGAGCAAACCACCATGTCTTTCTGTTCTTCTCTTCTGTCTGAGAATATGGAGCTCCTGGTAGTACAGTACATGATGATGTATTTTTGGACCAAGAATTCCATATACCTGTTGGATCTCTAAAGCTATTGCACTTTGGATTTCTGAAAATGCCTTGTGTTTATCTGCGAGAAGAATGCCTCTTGCATTTATTTGGAAATGACGGGTAAAGAAGAATAACAATACCTTGTCTTTCGCCTGGCTGTGTTAATGTAGCTGGCTCGAAGCTGTACAACATCAGGTGTGCTGAATTCAGTTGTGTTATTTCTTGTGTGATTCCACAAGGGAATTTTCCAGCTGGAGCACGAGCAGTTATGGGAACAGTTGTGATGAGGTAATCACCTGCTTGGCTCTGTCTGCATGAACTATGAAAACACCTCCCTCCTTGCCTGCTGTGCAGCAAGGGACCTGGTAACAGTGCAGGATCTCAGCATCTTCTGTATCGATGTTTCCATAAATGCTGTTTTAAATGGCTGCACAAGTTAACAATAACATTTTTGCCCCTTTATAGTTAATATGGGTAGTTTCCTGTTGGACTGAACCAGAACAACTGTTTTTAGCTATGTATTCATATTCAAACTCATGAAGCTTGAGTTTGTTTGGGGTTGATCAACAGTTTCTTCCTAATGTAAGAAGCACATGTGGTTTCCACAGCACTGCTCAGCATACAGAATCTTTGTGTTTTCAGGTACAGAATGTCTTTGCTACCCTGTTGTGCGGTTTTAAAGTGCTGTTTCCTTCTGTATAGCAAAGGAGAATCTACTGTGTTCAAGGCTCATACGGCAACTGTAAGAAGTGTTCATTTCTCCAGCGATGGCCAGTCCTTAGTTACAGCTTCTGATGACAAAACAGTCAAAGTGTGGATGGTTCACAGACAGAAGTTTTTATTCTCACTAAGTCAACACATAAACTGGGTTCGCTGTGCCAGGTAAGTACAGATTTTTGGCAAATAGAGATGGGGATTTATCCCTCAAAGCAGAGACTGAATATCGTGGTCTTGTGTAACACAGTTGTATTCAGGATGATTCATGTGTGTCTAATGATTGAAATGTGTTGGTAACATACGGAGACATCCCTTTAGGTAACAGTTCTGTACCCACTTTGTGTTTCTTCAATGATTTGTCAAGCAGAGACTTTCCTGCTTAGTGATTTGTTCTGTGTGTTGCTTTTACCTGCTGTGGAGCCTTCTGCATCTTGGAGTTGCTAACAGAAGCAAAATGAGAGATTTATCTTGTTTCAGCTTAGTTACTTTTAGACTTGTCATGCTTCTGGTTAAAAATTATCACCTGTGCTCCTTCCAAAATGCTTAAAGTGCTACCATGATAAAAACATTAATTACTGATAACCGTTTCAGTTTTAGTTGTCCATCTAAGTTGTTCTGAGGGGTTTTTACGAATATGTACATTTGGATAAAGTCACAGTTTCTCTGTAGGTGAAAAGTTCATTGTTCTTGAATGTGGCAGTGGCCGGTAGTACTACAGGTGCCCACAGTAGAGCAGAAAATACTTTTCCAGTGTGTTTGATGGTATTCTCTAGTCAGAAACTCAGGTCCTAATCCTGTGAAATGTGTGCCTCTGAAGAGAGGTGTTGATCTGTTTTGTATATGAAATTTCGAGATAGGAGCTTAATACATTCTTCAAAGGCACTCAAATGATGAAGCTTCTCCTGCTGCAGCTGTTATCTTGGGAGTGACTGTATTGCCTTGAGTGCTTGTGGCAAAGGTGGGAACTGTTTTGAATCAGGGTAGAAAAACAACTTGAGATGCATTTAAACTGAAAGGAGTAAGATGGGGGATCTGAAGTCAGACTCAAGACCTTCCCAAGGGTTATTTTATGCACTTGGGGAATTAGGGATAGTTTGAGGACCTACAGCTTCCTTTTTTTCCCCCTCAACTTATAGTGATTTGATTTTTAGTCTCATTGATGCCAGTGTGACTTCTTGAAGACTGAGGTGTGTTTACCTGTGTACCTGGACAGGTGGCCAAATCCAGCTGACTCTGAACACCTCTTGGGGCTATTTCTTAATTGCTGTAACTCTTTATCTTAGATTCTCTCCTGATGGACGATTGATAGTATCGGCCAGCGATGATAAAACTGTCAAACTGTGGGATAAAACCAGCAGAGAATGTATCCACTCCTTCTGTGAGCATGGGGGGTAAGTACATGGTGGTGCACGAGGGTTGTCCTTGGGATTTCTGAAACAGGGATGCCTGGTGAATGTACACCTGATTTTGTGACTGCAGTCAGAGGTTCCTGTCCTGGTAATAATTTCTACCTCTTAACAAATCATTAGCACCTATTAAAAAAGCAGCCAGGAGAGGACGAGATGCAAAAAGACCTTCCAGAATGGCTTCACCCTTTTTATGACTTCTCCAGATTGGAACCTTGAGGGTTATATTTTGATAACTGTCCAACACATTGAGCTGTAGTTTTCTTATGCTGATTTATTTTTGGAGATGCTTAGATTCTTTATTTTTTCTTCTAGTTAAGTTAAGCTTTTTTTCTTTTGCTCTGAGTTGAAGTAAATTAAAAAAGCAAAGTTATACTGGCAATTTGGTACTCAAATGCCTTGTTTAATCCTCAAATTTTTGAATAACAAGGTTATTTTAAAAAACCCATTTGTATTTGGAAAAAATAGCTGTCGAGTAGGGCTTTTTTCATGGAGAAGGTTAAGCCACAGCAGAAGTTAATTTGTTCAGAAATATAAAACAAATCCTTTAGAGAACTGAGACTGGAGTCTTCCTAATTTCTTGCTCCATTGAAATTTTAAGTACAAAGTTGTGTTTTTTCCAGGTAATGTACAACAATATTAAGACAAATTCAGACAATGTTTTTTCTGGTGCTCTTAAGAATATAGCTTGTCCAAACAACCTATTGAAATACTTCAACTTCCTCAGCAGTTCTTAGAAGAATACTCAAAGGATAATTAATTTTATCCAATTTCTTTCACGGTTTGGGTGGGCAGTTACAAGATGATCTTCAGTGAAGGTTTTACCGTACTTGTGTGGCAACATATGATTTCAAGCACAAATTCAGTAAAGCTCCATCTTAAAATTAGTTAAGCATAATACAAGAAAAGTATCTGGCCAGTCTTGTACACACCACTCTAGAAATACTGTTAAATTAACAGAAGACATATATTATGCAAACATTAAATGAACAATTGAAAGTGTTATGACAGTTGGATCCATCATATTTTAGGAGGCTTGTATCTACATCTCCTACATGTGTAGCACAAAACATGGAACATAGTGTGCTTAGGTATAATCCTGTGGTCTGCTTGGGGTTATAAACAAGGTTTTGAGAAATTCAGCAATACAGACTCTCAGGTTATCTCCTTTCTGTGATGCTCAGTGGATCATGATGTAGCTTCCCTTCTTGAAAAGACCTTTTTGATATTTAGCAAGAGTTGAATGTAAACAGTTGGATTTAACTGCAATTTACAGGTTTGTGAATCATGTGGACTTTCATCCCAGTGGTACATGCATTGCTGCGGCTGGTACAGATAACACAGTGAAGGTGTGGGACGTTAGGATGAACAGGCTTCTTCAACATTATCAAGGCAAGTTAAGATATTAAAAAAAAAATCACACCTTTCCATGTATTGATACAAATTGCTATGAACTCCAAGGACTGTTTCTCCATCACCTGCTGCTTTTCCAGAGAGGCACTGGATTAGGACTGCCAGTGGAAGCCCTCTTTTTGCCAAACATCGTGCTTTGCTTTGTGTCAGCTCCAAGACTGGTTCTCCCATATTGCAGTGAAACCCCTCTGTTCTGAATTTTTCCTCCTATGCCCACCATCAAAAAGCAAAAAATGCCCCAGTGCTGAAACTGTCCTATGTTAAAGCAAAAAATGCCCCAGTGCTGAAACTGTCCTGTGTTGCAGAGTGTGCATAGGTGTTGTCTGTGATGTGCCTTGGCTCGTTTTCACTGTTCCTGAGGAATTTATGTAAAGTAAAAAGAATATAGCCTTTGCCTCCAAATCTAATGCATTCTAGCAAAGCAAAGCTCAGGTTCTTAATGAGAAAACCAGGAAAATTTAACAAAAGAGGAAAATAAAAGTCAATCAATTGCAATTCTATACCATGATGCATGTTTACAGCTTTTTTTTGCCATTTCTCCTTTGGTTATCAGCTTCCAGAATGAGCTTTGAGCTTGTTATGACTTGTCCAGGTTGGCTTGTCCTTGGAGTAGCTAGCATTTATATTTAGAAGTCTAAATCTCTTCTGTTCATCCTTACCTTCAAAATGGCATCTCCTCTCAGTACCTGTTGTTGTCAAACTGATTAGTGCTACCACTTGGTAGAACTGGATAGAAAAGCATCCTTTCCCATCTCTGTGAGCTTCTTTGAGTTTGATCATCCTGTTTTATGCATACTAGTTGCTTGAGCCTAAATGTGGCTTTTCTTTCCTTTACTATTAACTATTCTTAGGGCTGCTGTAGTATTTTGTAAATCTATACATTCCCAAGCACTGCTGCCTATACAAATGCTTATTAAACTTAATTTTGTTAGTTTTTAATGAAGGCTACTTCTGGCATGCTAGTAAAGCAGATCAGAGAGCTGGGGCTGGAGCTTGGTGTGTTGTTTTTTCTGCCCCCCACATCAGGTACTGTCAATTCCTGCTGTGACAACATCATAGCTGTATGCCAGGCAGAAAAGACAGGATAGTTGAATAGCCTGCAGTTGATTGCTGCTGACTTTGCAAGTTGAGAGACAGAAATTGAGTTCTAAATTAAAGCTGTTGGTCCTCCTGGCTTTATGTAACTGTAATTGTATTTTAAAGTACTTTTACCTGTGTATCCCTTTACCCACATGGTGATGAATTGATTTACAGATTCTCAATAGAAGTTCTCTAGTTTCCTTTGATGCTGCCTGCAACTATGTTTAAGGAACAGAGTTCTTTGGTTTGCCTTCCTTTACAGCAACCTGTGAAGGACTAGACCTCTTCTTGTAGATAAGAGCGATGAGAGTTAACTCATTTTGAAGCACATACAGATTGTCTGCAGAGCTCTGAAGACCATGGAAGTCCTTTGAGTTCCATAAAAAAGTAAATTAAAAAAACCCAACAATCTCTCCAAAAGAGGTTGCTGTGGTGTAGAAACAGTCTGCAAACTTCGTAATTGTGCTGTATGTAGAGGGCTGTTCTTTTGCTCTCAGCTTATAGATGGAAGCACTTACGAACATCTGATCTGACTATTAAGCGCTGATGGTAACACCACTGTCACTGGAATAGGGCTTTTTCTTCGGCGGGGAAAAGAAAATCGTATTCCTTATTTCTAGCATCAGCCTCCTGCTCCTGAACTGTGTTTTATTGCTGGTTTGTGGGGTAGTTCTCTCAAGTGTATTCTCCTTGAGTACTCTGTGAACTCTTTTTCAATTGTAAACCTGCCCGAGCTCCTTGAACTCTCATATAATGCTTTTTTTTTTTTTTAATCAGTTATTCTTGTGGACTCACAATCACTCCCAGTTCTATGATAGCTGACAAAATCTAATGGAAACCAAAACTTTTGACAACTGTTATTCCAATTTGTCAATATTGAGCTGGTAGAATTATGACGATGAATACTGAAGTGTGATTCTTTGCATAATAAGTATTGTTAGCTTGTGACCCATATCAAAACTTGGAAATGCCTTTCTGAAGTCTTGTTGCTAAAATAGGTAGTGCGTTTACATACTTGGTATCAGATTAACCTACTTTATCAGCTTTTTGACAGTGGCAAGATCTGTGTATTTCCAGCCACAGTATAACTTGGCTCAAAAATCATCTCTTCCTGCTTTCCACTTAATGCTATTAAATTGTCCAGATCTAATGTGGTTTGTCTACCAGGTTTATTTTTTCTCTTGGAATTCTATTTTTCCCCTGAATGGCATTTTAGTCTAACACTCTTGCTATTGAAGTGATATTTTCTTGTTGTGAATGTTATTTTTAATAACTACTATGTAAATCCTAGTTGTGTATTAGACTTTGAACTAAAAGCACCCCCCAAAAAAAAAATCACCAAGAAACCCACAAAAAATCCCCAAAAAACAACCCAGCCCAATGCAGTGGTATTCATGTGCAGTCACTTCATGCACTTATGGCCACAAACTGAAGCATTTGTAGCATGTTCTGGAGATGATTATTAGTCCTGCTCATCCAAGGGTTTGTACATGCGCCTTTTGGCTAAATTGGGTTTAGTTTTGTGGCTCTTCATGTGAAGCCGCCATCTCCCATCTCAGTCCCACTAGAGGGCATCTCCTCCCTCTGAACGTGCTCACGCTGCCTGGTTTTCATTGTAAGTCTGTTGTAAAGACTGAGTTGCATCAAGGAGTTAATAGACAAGTAGCCCTGCCACAGACTCTTGTGTGTTAAAGTTGGATTGTTTTCAAAAACCGGTAAGTCTTTTAGCAGTGTTGCGCTTGTTGCCAAGGCTTGTTCCAGCTGTGACATTTGTAAGTGAAAGCTGGAAGTAGAGAGTAAACTGCAAAACCTTCTGTATTGTGTAGTGTTGGCTTGTTTTATTTAAAGCTAAGTGAAGTGTGTTCTGGTCACTTTTACTGTACAGGAGAGCAGACAGATGATTTATTCACTCTTCTTCTTGGCACTAACACTGTACAGCAGATCAACGCTCTGCAAAAATGGACAATGTTTATTGCCTGACATTTTTTCCTTGTGCTAAGCTAGGGGGGGCCACCTCTATTGCAGGTCTATGGAAACAGCTCTAACCTTTCTACTGATGTTTAAAAAGAGCAATTGGTACTTTTATATGGTTCAGATGGAGCTAGATGGTCATTATCTGTTCAGTGGGGACTGTGGCTGTATCAAGACTGTCCTAATTTAGCTTCTTGCTGGTGTTTATTAAGTTGTTGCATTCACTGATTACATAAAATTAGTATTGTCGGGCTTGGGACAGGTATGCTCAGTCACTCTGTAGGCTGGCATGACTCAATTTTAGTCATTAACCCCCCCAGTATAAGTCCTTTAACTGGCCATTATTTTTCTGGGCTTGGCTGGCAGAAGGGTGAGCTTGTAGCCACAGGTCACTGGGAGATTCCACCTTGTGCTGCACCAGACATATTGTTTACAGCATGAAACCAAGTGAGGTTGCAGGACGTGTTAGCAAATTTTTGGAGAGGTGCTGTGAATGGTCTTATGGGAGGTATGAGCTGGTTTGGCAGAAGGGAGATGAGGTTTTTCTCTGAGCTTACAGCAGCCAAGAACTCTTTGGGCACAGAAGCTGCAACTGCTTACATGGCCACAGTCTGTGTGATTTCTTTCCATTGTGTAAATATTTTTTTTGGTGAAGCTGGGAATGCTTTATTCATTATTGAAACTTGGAGGATGTATAATTAACTTCATCTGTTTCTTTCAACTAAAGACTTGCATTAGTTAACAAAATATGTGTCTTTATCTGAATATGGACACCAATGGGGTGAGAAATATTATAAATCATTCTGAATAAAAATTTCAAATGGAACTCCATGTAGACTTTTTCTCCTTTAATACATAGTGTAATATGGGGCTTGGGGGATAAAGGAGGATTGAGCTGTGTCATAGAGGCAGTATTCGCCAACAAGAGTAACTGTTTAGAAGGTACATGTGCCGAATTAAGGTTTTCTTCTGTGTTTTTCAGTAGTCCAGGTCAAGAAGAGTTATGTTCTCAGAACTTAAGCTGAGGTGTCTAGTGTTCCTGAGAGTTTAAAAAGTAGATGCAGTCTTTTACAATTGAGAGTTCTGGTCTGCAGTTGAGCAAGGTAATTTCAGATTTCTGCTTCAAATCCACATCTGCAAAAATAATATTGGTTCTACTGTGCTTAAAATTGTATTTTGAGGTTTTTTAACATGCGGTTCGCATTGGAAATGCACAGTAGGCTCTCAAGGGAATATAAATTTAATTGGGGCTTTGTGTTAGTAGTAGTAGTTTTGAAATACCAGTACATTTGGAGGGTACATAGTATAATTAAGAATAATTGGATGGGTGAAACCCTTTTCAAGCACAGTCTTAATATTCTGTAATGTCAAATACACCCAGAAAACTGCGTGTAAGTAAGTACTGCTTGTTCTCCTAAATATGTTCAATAGCCTGTTTCGTAAAAGTTTGGGGAGACAGGAAATGTGCCCTACATTAGGTAGATGCTTAATGCTGCAGTGAATTTAACTGTAGTTGGACTTTTTTCCTGGAGTATTTTCCTTAGCTGTTTTCAAAATACCTCTCAGGCTTTGTCTTTCATGCAGGAAGCATTGCTCTACTGGAAGTTCACGCTCTTGATAGTTTGTATATTCATACTTGTTTGAAATTTTTTGGTGAGACAAACTGGATGTCTGAAGAAATAATGCTTGTACTGGACTATTTTCAAGTTGCTGGTTCTTCTTTCCTAGTTTCTCTTAAGCTCAGTCTTGGTTAGAGTCTGGTCGTAAACCAAAAGAATCTGTGTGGTGCCAACTCTGAGTTTTTCTTTCATTGTAATTTCAGTCTTTTCCTTAATGTACTAGCATATAGATTTTAGTCTAGAATGACTTGGGAGTGAGAACAGCAGCTCCACAGTAGTAAAATACGTCAATGTCCAGCTTTCTCAGAATCATATAGCTCACTTGCCCATATAGTTACATTATGGGGCTATGCTGGAAGCTTTTGTAGCCTTAAATCTCCCAGAATAATTGGCAAAGCTTCCTTTTTCCTTTCAATAAAGTAGTGCCTATTTTTATAAGAATTGAATACTGCCCTTGTTCTCCAGTGCTTTGGAGAGTTTTTGTGGAATGTTTCCCCCATGATAATTTTCCTGTTAAACTTTCTAACAGAAAATTGGAATGTGCTTGTACTTTATTTTATTCTTTTGCCTTGGGGCTTATATTAACTGGTCTCAGTGACTATTATATACGTTTTTTCCATCCTTAGTGCACAGTGCTGTGGTAAACAGTCTTTCCTTTCACCCCTCTGGAAACTATCTGGTTACTGCTTCCAATGATTCAACTCTTAAAATTCTGGACTTGCTAGAAGGAAGACTTCTCTATACTCTTCACGGGCACCAGGTGAGCCAAAGCCTTTTATACAGTAATGTGCAAACCCATAACAAACTGGGCAAATCTGTGCTTTAACCTTTCATTCTTCATGGCCAAAAATCTTTTGAAGAACTTCCTTGCATAGAATTATGATGAAAGTATTACTGATAATCTTTGATATCATTGCTGTTTTGAAGGGAAGGCGTATGGGGAGGGAAGGAGGTAAGTCAGGAATGGAGAGGATGAGAAAAGAAGACAAAGGGAGCTTCAGGATTGAGGACGCGAGTCTAAGACCCAAGGGGCACAGTCAGAGCTGCGCTCCAGACTTTAGTCCTGCGTGTGTTCTGCACTCTCTGTGCTGCAGCTCTGACTGTCTCCTTCTCTAGAGTGCTACAAATAACACTTACTCCCCTGACACAGGTGGTGTGAAGATAAATACTATTCACCTGATAGGAGGCTTAAGGGCAATAGTGGCCAAATGGAGGAAGTATATTTTGGGTTGGGATTTGGGAACATGTTTCCATTTGTTAAAGAACTGAATTAAGTAATTGGAAGGTGATAAATGCTGCTGATTGGTTAAACTTAACTGATTGGCCTATTAGTATTATGCTGCTGGATGTGTTGCTTGTAAGGTTAATTATATGAATGCTTGGAGCTCTCTTTAAATGTTAAATGAAAACAAATAGACTAATTTCATTGTCCATACTGAGTGGGGCTCAAAGCCATGAAAAAGCAGACCTGCTTTGAATGTTCCCTTTCCAAAGGGACAAAGAGAACAGAAATTCTTAACCCACTTGCCTCTGTTAAAATGGGAGCGAGTCTTAAAGCATCAAAACTAGCTGGGGAAAATAACAGCCTGAAGCTGCTGGGGGTGGTGGGGATGGTCCAGGGCAATTGTGGTAGCTGCATAAGCTGCAAAATGATTTTCTTCTGGCTTTTAGTGACTGCCTTGTCTGATGTCTAAAAATGTCACTTCCTTTTTTGTAATACAGATGGAAAAATGGGACTACCTCATACTTAAAGCTCTACTTCATGGAAAGATCTGATTAATACTAACGAAAGGGTTCAAATGCTGAAAAGATGGGGGAAAGATAACAAATGCTGCTTATCCTAACATGTAAACTTTGGCTGCGTAAAACCGTGGTTTGAAAACTGGACTAAGTGGATACTCCCATCAGATAGGGGCTGCAAGGCTTCTAACTTTTGTCTTAATCTTGTTTTTGTGTTTGTCTTTTGTGTTAATTTCCCAAGTGAGTTCTTAGGAAGTAGCTTTCTGGAGAAGGGTAAGTGTGGTGGGACCCTGGATCTTTGTACTTTTCATCCTTCCCTTAGGAGAGGATGTGCCTGGCTGTTGTTCAGCAGGAGGCTGAACCTGCTTTCCATTTTCCTCCCTTCTGAGCTGTAGGCTGCTCCTCACCCAGTGCAGTGGCACAAGAGAGAGAGTGAGTTTAGCTTGTAGTGAGAGTCTAAAACTCATTATGGTGATGAAGGTTTTCAGAATTAAACAATAAAAAGTCCCTTTAGGCTGATGCTGTACTTAACTCAGGGCTTTGTGAATCATCTGTTCAAAATTGAAGTTCTTTATTTTTCCCCCAACACTGTTTCAGATCAGTAAGACAACGCCTGCCACTCTTTTCTAGGCATCTAAGTGGCATTGGAAATGCTTTGACACTGGCACAGCTGAAGGGTGGTTGCCATTGGGGGATTACACCTCCTTCAGTTTGGAAACAAGTATAAAGGTGGCTGGTAGTGCTTTCTGCTTGTATTTAAGGGTATTGCACCAAGGCAGCTGTGAAACCAGCCCTAGCGCACCCTGGCTGGCATTCTCTCTGCCGGTGTGTGCTGTATTGTTGTGGGTTGGTTCTTCTAATGCCTGAATTAACAGATATCTTACTTTTACACTCAAAGTGTGTGATAACCTGTGGTTCAATTGACAGTAAGCAACCAGCAGTGACAACAGGCCCTGCTTTCATCAGAAGCTGCTGGGATGAATTCCTGCACTGCCTGGTTCTCTAGCGTGCTCTGCTTGTAGATAAACCCAGACTACTTAGTACTAATGGCTTTTTTCTCCTCTCTTCTCACTGTGATTTCTCCCAGTATCTCCAAGTGGCTAAAAATGAAGTGGGTGTGGATTTTTTGGTCATTAAGCAGATTTGCCTTTTTAAGTGAGGGCTATAGGTTTGTCACCAAGTGAACAGCCTGTTCTGAAGACATTCTTGAGTTGTGACTTTGTGTGGGTGAATATGCTGGTTGAGACTTTGTTCCTCCTTTGACAGCTGATTGCTGTTATGTTGTTCTGGGAAGGCTGCATGCGAGTAGACACTTGAAGGAAAGAAACTTAAGGTCCTTTAGACATACTCTGACGCAACTGCTGGAGTGCCAGGAATTTGTTAGCAGCTGATTAGCTGTAGTTTACATAGGGAGCATTGCCAAGTTTACATTGCTGTCTTTAATTGTAATGTAGCTGGCCTCCTTGTAGCAGAAGGGTCGTTAGAGACAGGAGTTTGCAGCTTGGAGCTGACATCTTGCAGCTGTGAAATATCATTCTGTATTGTGCTGCATATTTTAATTCTAGAGTGCTTCAAGCTGTGAAGTGCTCTTGCCTAATTCCATACAGATGAGACAGTGGGTTGGTATGTAGGTCCACCTCTGGTACTGAGTCACTGTCAAGGAACAGAATGTTTTGGGGCCTGTTAGTCACCTCCGGAGAGCTGTGAGAGGAGCGCAGGTATGTACACAGTGCCTGTCTGCCCTTTGGGGACCTTGGATTAGAGCATCCTCAGACTGACTTCCTTAGTGGAATGGAAGATCTCAGTAAATATTTATAAAACATCTTCATGGTTATGTTTATAAATAGGAAGACAGAAAATGCAAAGTTAAAATTATCCAAGCAACCTTGACTCAAACCATGAAGTAGCTGCTTTCTACCTACCTGGGTGGCATAAGCGTTCTCTGCTTTGCTGGCTAACTGAAGAGCAAGATCTTCTGAGCAGGTGTGCAGGAAAGCAGTGTGCTCTCTTACTGTCTGCTGCCAGGTCTAAGTAGTGTTAAACATGGGTGCAGACTTAGCCCTTTTTGAGGGGTGTGAGGACATCTCAGGGGTGCACATAACTGGACCAACAAAGGGAGAGAAGGGTGTGTTGCAAACAGCATGCAGCTGATTTGGGATTAGCATTTCTTCCTGCTTCTGTTTTCTCTGAATTTAACTCTCTTCTCCTAAGTATCCTGCTATTTTCTTTTACCTTTTCTGATGAGATTGTACAGATCTTTGTAACTGTGGATCTCTGTGGTGCAAGTTCATAATTGATCCTGACATACAGGCTCAGTGCCCCCCCCTTACCAAAAGGCCTGTTAATTTGAATTGGTCTTCCCTGAACTCTTCACCACTTTCTCTGCTGCTGAAAGCAGGCGATAAGTGAAAGACACGTAACATCCAGCATCTTGTCTCAGGCCCCCTATGTTCTTTGGCACTCTAATGCATTTATTGAGTTTCTTACCCGCTCCTGGTGTTTTCCTGATTCTCTTGATCACTTGTTCTTGGCATCTTTTGTTCCCTTACCATCCATCATTTCAATGTTCAACTGTCTGAGTGTGACTTGCCCTCTTCTCCTGTCCTATGAAACAGTTGAAAGCGCTGCGAACAGTGGCAATGGCTGCTCTATTATTATTTCTTTTATGTCTTGAACTGGTAATTGGGGTGCTGGTTGCTGCTGGATTTGTTTCTCAGACCTTATTACCACTCTGATCTCCTTTTTCTCTTTACACTAGCTAATCTCTCCCAGGGGAGTCTGACTGAATGTAGCGACTTGTATCTTCCCACTTCCACATCTCCTTTTCGGGACAACAGAAGAGGAAGCTTTCCTTTAATTCAACTATTGGCATCCTTTAGGCATGCGTTGTTCCAGCTCTTGGCACCTCCCTTACTCTCTTACCTGGCTCTTCTCTGGTATGCTTTAGTTTCTCCTACAATTTAAAGAGGAAAAAAAACCCCTGAGGTCCTTGACCACACTTGTCTCTGCAGGTCCCTTCGTTTCTGCCTCTCCTTCCGTCGTGCAGACTGTGCGTCATTAAGCTTCTCTCTTCTGGTTTATTCCTGGACTCTTTTCAGCCTGGCTCTTGTTTCTTCTGTTATATTGAAGCTCTATTTGTAGCTGAAGCCCTCAAGTCTGGCCTCTCTTCACTTGAATTGACTGTTGGCCCTGCTGTCCTTGAAATCGTGTGCCTTCTGTCCTCTGGTGGTTCTCTGGGGGAGGAAATGGTGTTCGAGAGCTTTCTCTGTGACTGTCCACTTGTTATTTATAGATAGTACACATTTGTCTGCTATCTGCATGCAGGTATGACTGTTTGCTCCAGGCATATTTCCATTTCTCTAAACTAAACTTTTGGCCTTTCTCTTCAGTATTTATTTTGGAGACATGCATTTTTAGCTCCACCTTTGAAAGTTTTGTGTTCAGGGATGCTATTCCTGTTGTCTCTTGTCATCCCTGTGTCAGCTGTTACTGATGCTGTTGGCATCCTGCCAGTCACTCATTCAGTGTTGTAATCTGTGTCCTGGCTTCAGATCCCACCTCTCCAGGCCATGAATGAGTTCAAGCCATTCAGAATATTTCTGACCATCTTTTTTCTAATGTTTTTTTTTAAGCTGATCAACCTGTGAATTGCAAGGGCAAATAAAGGCCTTGTGATCATTAGCTTCAATCTGTAGGAAGTGGGAAAACAAGGTCTGTCTCTGGGGGGTAGCCTGCACATAAATTAGGCTGTGCGACATGCTGCGCCTCACCCTTCTCACCTATTCATGCAGCTAGAAGGGGGATGTCACCTGGTGTTTCAGCTACCATGGCATGGCGAGCTGCCCTTGCCCGAAGCCTGTTCATTGGGAACGCTGCTGGAAAGGAGTAGGTTTGATCCTGTTATCATCCTTCTGTATGGCTTCCTTTTTTTTTGTGTCTACCTTCTTTGCTGCATCAGTGTGTGAGCTATTTGTCCTTTTCAAGGCTCCCTGGGACTTATCTCCACCCTGCCTGGGGCTCTGTCGCTAGAGGAGACAAGCTGAATATTGATTAGTGCAGATGTTCTTCCCACTTAACATTTCCAGTGGATTGCTTCTTGCTGTCTTCTATACTTTCCCTCAGACTTTCTGCAGCTCTCTCCCACTATCACCAAAACTATTATTATTAAAATTTCAAACTTTGACATGTACAAAAGCTTGACAGTCCTCAGGTTGCTGGCCTGCTGAGGAATAAATGGAAATGTTCCTCACTGCCGAATTGCTGTATCTCGTTGTCCAATCCCTTCTTTCTGCACCTTGCTGTTTAAGGCAAAAGGCTGTAGGAATTTGGGGGCTGGTGCTAGCAGCTTGTGTGCAGCACCAAGCACAATGAGGATGCAGATCTGGAACTTCCGAACCCTCGGAAAATACTAATAGAAAGGCATATGTTTCGTGCAACAGAAAGAAGAATAAAGTGGTTCTTTAGAAGGCTGCTTCATCACGGATGTTCTAGTTGCATGGCAAATAAGCTTAAAATTATTCCTATAGCTTGTATAGAAGAACATGCAACTGCTACTTTTTGACAATCTTAGTGCAGACAGTAAACGTAAAGGAAAAAAATCCAAAGGAATATTTGAATGCTTCAGTCTCTGACCATGTACCTGGTGTCCAGGACTGCATCAGAAACCTGTTGGATCTCTGCTGTGCTTGCCTGGAACAAATGGGAGTTAGGCTGTGTCTAATTGCTGGCATGTGTAGCTTTTTATTTTTGTTTTGTGTGCTTATATTCAATTGTGAGAGTATTTGGCAGACTATTATTTGTATGTTGCTATAGCAAACCTGTTACATCCGGGAAGAGTCCTGTAAGTCTATATAGCAAAAATACTTTTCACTTAATTTATGTCAACATACCTTCTGTGGAGGATGTTGTGCTTGTAGACTTGTTTGTTCCCGTTCTCTCAATTTATAAAGGCACATTCCGTCTTTGTAAAGGCACATTCAGTCTTTGATATCAGTTTCTATTTTAGGAGGAATACGTTCTATTGAACTTTTTTTCCCTCCCTTCAGAGTGCCAGGGCTTTGGAGTCACTTCACTGCCTGTTTTGATGTGATTTGTATTGTGCTAAATTTTGTCTAAATACACTGAAATATTTAGACTGATAAAAATAATTTTGTGAAACATTGCTCCTCTCTGGTATTCCTCACTTGTTGCTTGTTCCTGAACATTTTGTCTTAAGCAATGTCTTGAATATTTTTTTTTCCCAACCCTGACTGGTTTATTACAGTCAGAGTGCAGCTTCTGTACCCTCAGCTCTGTTATCTTTGAGCACTATTCATCACTCTGCAGTTTTCTGGGTATGCACTTGCTTCTGCCCTTTCTTATTGCTTGTTTGTCTTTTGCTTTTGCTTTTTTTAAGCGAGACTCTGTTCCTGACAGCGTGGTCGGAAGAAGGCAGGTGGGAGCCAAAGGCAGAATCACGCTTTGTCTCAGCTGACTGATGGCGGTGTCTTTGGTTTGAAATATCTGCATTATTTAATGCTGTGTTAGTTGAACAAGCTTAGTCACACTAATGACTGTGCTTGCATTTTTAAACTGTTGCTACTAGATCAATTCTGGCAAGATCCTTGAGTGATATGTTGCAATTAGAAGGCCTCAAAACATCTTGAAGTCACTGCAGGTGAAATGATAATATGGAAACACCTTGATGTGTTTTAAGGAAGCTGAAACTCTTCACACTGAGAGTGACCACATCAAGACTATAGTTTTGCTGGCATGCCCACATGCCAGCATATTTGGAAGCACACAACTGTGGGACAGAGGTTGCTGTGGGAGTTGCGTGTTTATCCCAAATACAGTCTTCGGGTATCTGCCTACCTTCAGGATTTATAATGATGAGTTCACTTTTATGAAGTAAAAGGAAAAGAAGGGAAACCAGAAACAAACTGGATGTGAGTGTTCCATGTGATGCCCATTAGGAAGATGTGAACTCTTAACAGAATTGTCCACCCTTGCAACTTGATACAGGCTAGGGAGAAGGTTCTTACTTGGCTTCTGAGATACGTTAGCTTACTTGGAAGAGGATAACTCTTGTCAGGAGGTGTATGCTTGTGTGCTGGAGTTTTCTGGTGATGGCTGTGGCTTTTCTGGCTGGTTTTTTTCAGCCTCTCAATAGTTCAGCTTGCTTTCCCAGTAAACTTGGCCATATGCTGCCTCTGCAAATGCTCATTCTTACCTCTGCCCATTCCAGTGTGGGCAAGAGCTCAAGCTCAGTGCAGTCTGCAAAGCAGTGTGTTCAGTAGCTGACATAAAACTTCACTCTCTGGGTCCTCAACTGTTTATTCTAAGCAGAACAGCTTGTCTCTTGTGCCTGTGCTCGAATACACATAATGATTTCCCAGCTCTGTTTAACTGCATCTGAGACCATCTACCTCAGCCTCCCACGTGTGTCCTCCTGCGTGCTTTCCGAAAGGCCGAGAACGTATTAAAAGAGTCACGTGATGTGAAAGGCATGTTTTTTTCTTAAGCAGTGTTGTAGCAGTCAGCACCATTTAAAGCTTCTCAGAACTGTTTTAACAGTGAGGCTTCAAAATGCTGTACATAGCCCATACTGTACATAGATGATCCTGGATGCATTAACTGTGGCATCTCTTCTGTAAAACTACCAAGAGAAAAGCAGTTTAAGCCAGTCTTCTATTTGTCAGTTAAGAACCTGACAGCGAACACAAACCTGCGTAGGTGATCAGGCTGTAGCTTAAAAATGGCAAACGATAGTGTTGTAAGGAGCACCTGCCTCCTGCTTGCGTCCTCCTGTGCTGCTGCAGGTGCCTGTTTGATTTGAAGCTTCTGTCACTGCTTGGCCACCTACTCCACACATAAGGGGCTATGTAGCAGTGATTCTGTTTTGTTAGTGATGCCTTTGGATGTCTCCCCTGTGCCGACTTTGTCCTGCTAGTTGACATCTGAAGGGAATAACTGCCACCTGCAAAACTCCAGACAGTACTACAGAATGCAGGAAATAAAGCTAATGTATAAATACAGTGTATTCTGCTATGCTGTTCTGTCTGCGTGTTCTTTTCACCAGTGCTCCTCAGGTAGCCTCGGCTTTTTGTTTTTCCTGTGCTGAAAACTTTGTGGGCTTCTTGACTGCCAGGTCTCAAAATGAATAATTGGATTCTGCCCTGAATGCTGAATCTTATGCATTCAGTTATTCTGTTTGTACTGATTTATTGACTTAAAATGCTTCTAACCTTGGCCAAATTAGTTGGTGCACATGGGGAGAAGATAGTGTTTTCCATGGTGAATCTGCTGCTCACAGTGATCCATGAAATATGTTGTTTTGGGATGTCAGTGTCTTGAGGATTCTGGGCAATGTTTGAAGCTCTGGCCCCTGGTATTCCATGACTGTGTGGAAAACCTTGGCTTAGTGCATTTTCCTTTTGTGGTTCTAGTATTCATGGTGTGAGGAAGAGTTTGGACAATGTAAATTCTGAGGGTTTGGCAATTGCAACTCCTCACATTTGTTTTTGAAAAATTATATTTTCATGGGATATGGCTTATGATTTGTGAATGCTTAGAATTTTCAGTAGTGGTGGGAGTATTTTATATCTAACAATCATTCTCAATATGCCTTTTGGTGCTGCTCCTCTGTGTGTTTAAACCTGCTTTTCTGCTTTAAACCTTTCTGCTAGGTGGCTGACTTAGGGCTGCATTTAACAAAACTCAGCAATTTCACTGCTTTTAATAAATGAGCAGTTTTAGACCTTTCTCATTCTAAAGGGAAGAGAGAATGATTGAGAGGGAACAAGGAAAAGCTTGAAGCTGTAGAACTTGGTGCGTTCTTCTCTCTGCCTTAATGCCATGGCTGTTGAAAACTGGGTGTCTTAAGCTGGGGGCAAAAATGTGGGAAATGGTAAGTACCAGCAAGCTTAGCATGTTAATTGCGGTCCACTTACCTGACAGATAAGAACTTTTTAAATGTTGCCTTTAGATTGCTGGTGTCAAACGAGAAATACCTTGTAAAGCTATAAAAAAAATTGAGCAGTATAACACTGTTTTATTTTACTTTTTTTTAAACCCATCTTTTAAATCTGTTTGCAGGGACCAGCAACCTGTGTAGCATTTTCAAGAACTGGAGACTTATTTGCCTCTGGAGGTTCTGATGAACAGGTATCTGCCTAGTTTAATTTGATAGTTTTGTGTCTTATGGTTACTGTTTCCTTGGCATCTTCACAGAATCTTACTGCTTTCAAAGAGAAAACAAATACTAAAAACAGTGAGAGATATTAAACATAGACTTTTTTTACTGAGAAAACACTTCAGCTGGATTATCTGGGAATGTGTATGTACAACAGAAGAAATATTACCATATACACAGCCCTTGTTATAATGCATTTCTGAGGCATCTGCTGCTGGGAATAAGTTAAGACAGGTGTACAAATGGCTGTGTTGAGATACCTTGAATATTATGGTCTGTGCTTATGGATCGTCCCCTGATCTACCACTGGCTGATTCTGAGACACAAGGACAAGGCACACAGGGCAGGGATGCTTCCCCTGAATATCCTTCCAGGCTCCATTGGTTTACAGTGCTCTGTATTTCATATTCCTCAGTGCTCTCCTTCTGCAGACCTGTCTCCAGTCTTATTTGAGATGCCATGGCTAAGCCTTCTCCAGTGGCCAAGGTTCCTGTTTGAAGTTCTTCTGGTAGCTCTAGTTTCATGATGTTCCTAACCCAAAGAATGCTGGAAGACCAAGGTCACTTACCCATTGAGAACTCAGTTATGATGTATCTGTATTAAGTAGTATATTTACAAATAACATCCTTAATTTAATTGATGGCAAAGCTTTAAGTAAGCTTTGGTGTGCATCTGCTGACTCGTTTCTGTGTTGACAAAACAGACCTTTAAGCAAATTTAGATGGAAGATTTTAATAGAAATAACTTAGCCACTTGCCTTTCTTCTGTAGGTGATGGTGTGGAAGACTAACTTTGATGCAGCAGATTACAGTGATGTACTGAAAACACAGAAGTCTAGCACCGGTGTGGAGGAGACCCATCAGGCTCTGGTAGGTCAGCACACAGAACGGTGTAGAGCTTCTTTTCAGAACACTTTCCACAGCTTGAAACCATGTGGATCTTTCAGGCAGTTGCACTATAAGAGCCATCTTTTCTTGGTATTTATTTGAGCTGCAGGTTGTCTGTTTTTAACTGATCTTGTGTTGTTTGTTTTATTTAGCTGTACATACTTTATAGGAAAATAATGATTTTAAAAGGGAAGTAAATTTACTGCATGTATATATGCATTTATTATTAACAGCCTGTGTTTAAGTATGTGTGATAGGCTTGGATGATAGTCCACAAAAAATGCAGGTGTGAGTAACAGCTGAAGTCAGTTTTGCTAGCTGATATGAATCCTTTAGGTTGGTGTCAGTCCTGAAAATAGGTATTTTTCATGACATCTTTTCACTGACAGTCAGCAAAGACAAAAGAAACCTCTGCATAGACTTCACATGTGAGAAATATGTGACATTGTACTGGAGCTTCTTTCCTAAATACTTGGAAACATCAGTTCATATCTGCTCATTGAACCATGTGTTAAGAGACGTCTGAGTTCTGACTGTACCTAACAGATAAATCAACTGAGTAATTTGGTATGATGCACCGATCTAAGTGTAGTACTGATGTTGGGTGTCATGGCAGTTATTTAGAGTTCCTGTCCCTATGAGTTATAACTTTTACAAATAGTGATGCTTAACTTAAACTGCTGCATTTTGTCTTTACAGTATTTGGATATTTTTGATACATTTGAGTATACCTACAGGGTTCTGAAATATGTTATTACCATGGCTGGTTTTGTGTATATCTTGTTCAACATGAGCTTTAAGCTAAAAAGCAGTTTGTGAACTGAGGGTTTTATGCATATGTGGCATTGCCTTTGTTGAGAGGTGAGCTTCTAGCCAGCATCGTCTGCTCTGTGGTGGTGTCTTTAATCTTATCAACTTAGATCTTCTCTACTGGGTTACTAAACTTATGTTCTATCTTAAACATGGTAGGGTTTTTATTGAATATGACTTCAGTCCACTGCTGGAGGTATTGGACTAGCCCGTAGTATTTTGCAATGAACAAGATTTGAGTCTGCAGCTCTAAACCTGATGCCTTGCTATGTGGAGTGCTCTGTGCAGAAAGCAAACAAAAGTAGAGGGTGTTAGTGGTAGGTGAGTGGGAGATGAGGGTATGAAGCAATTACAGAAGAAAGGAGGAGGTGGAAGTATTTGATCCTCGACTGGTTTTGGCTAAAACTGACTTCTTCCTTTTCCTTCTCTTCTGTGTTCTAACTCTAAAGTTTATGCAGGCTGTGAAACTAGCTGTCCAATAACCTCTTTATTTATTGGCCAGTTGAACTGGACTAACTTTGAACTCTGTTTTAATTTAAGATGTTGTTTAGTATAATTCTGGGTTAAAATACAGCAGAGACAAAGAAAGCCTTTATGGGAAGAAATACTATTTTCAGTTTGTAACATTCCAAGGAATGGCTTAAATGGTGTAGACAAGGTCTCTGCTTATAGGAGGTTATGGTAAGTTTACCCCCAGTACAGCAGTTATCACCAGAGCATATTAACTAGTAGGAATTTAGGAAAGGAAAGAAATGCACAAGCTGTTTTAAAACTTAGGTCTTTGTTATAGAACCTTTGTCAGCAGATGGTAAGATGTGCATTGAAGGTGGCTGCTGAACAAAACCCTTGAACAATGACTAACCACCCTGAACATCTGGCACTCCAACACAATTCCCCTTGTGGAAGAGTTTACCTGACAACACCTCTGACAGATGCTGCTGTGACCAGCTGTTTGTGTGCTGCTGACAGGCAAATCCGCGTCCTGTGGTGTTGGTTGACACAGCGTTGCTCTACTCATGCTCTGAGCCTATGGGAAACAGGGCGCTGCCAATTCTTTGGGTGTAATGTATTGGTTTGGACCAGGTGCTGTGTTTTTTACAGAAGACAAAGTGAATCCATGCTGAGTTATGCAGAAGAGACACACACTTTGGTCTGGGAACCTAAATTACTTCAAAGGAGTGAGTATTTTGAACTGCCACCCAACTGCAACTTTTGCCTTGGGCATGCAGCATTGGAGCTGCTGATCCCAGCAGTACTCCCCGAATGTAAATAGTGCAACTTAAAGAAGATCAAACTGAGTGATAGTCTCTGGGATTTTTCCTTCCTATTTTCTTATGGGGCAAATGTGGTGTTATCTTTTGGTCTGAATAGCACAAATGATGCTTCCATGAGATCTACCAGATTATCTATGAGCATGAATAGAGAATTGTTAATTAAACCTTTGATTGCCTTCAACAGTAAAATGATCCCTGTTTAAAAAGCAGAGGTGAAGGTGACTGCATTGGGGAGCTTGGGTGCAAGCTGGCACAACTGAGACCAATGTCTTAGTCAAGTAAGACTGTTGATGCAGTTCAACTATATGATCTCTTTTATGCAGTTAAGAACATTGTTTTGCCTTGAAAGTGGGGTGCAGCTCTGTCCTGCTATAAAGGAGTGGGGCTTCAATTTTTGTCTCCTGTCACACAGTCTGAGTGGTGCTGCCAAACCCAACATAGTCTAAACTTCTTTTGAGAGTATCAGCTGTATCGTGGCTGCTTGTTACAAGAGCAGTTGTAGTGTGCTAGAGCCTATACCTGGTCTCCACTAAGAGTTCACTACACTTCATGAGAACAGAAATGCAAAATATGACTAGTACTCAATGTCCTTATGTATTAGGCTATTAGGAATGCAACACTTTAATATTAAGGCAGTTATAATTGCTAAAATTAGAAAGGACAGAAAAAACAATGTAGTGTGAGAGCTTGTTTTGAATATCATAGGTTAAGTTTTAATTTAGAGTTGATATGAAATGTTCTTTGCTGTTAAAGAAGCTGATATCTCTGAAAGTGGCTTGGTTTGTTATTTTAAGGGAGAAGTATTAATATAACCTGAACACAGGATTCTTGGCTCCATGATAACTTTTCCATTCATGGCAGTCGACTTTTTCAAGTGAATTTCATTACTTTTATCCATTAGAAATATGTTATGCTGGGCTCCTTAAGAATATTGTCACTGTTACAAGACTTTAAATATACTATATGTCCGATTACTTCTTGTTTTAAGCAAAATACTTGCTTTTTGAGAATTACTTGTGTTGGTGTATTTTGTGTAGTCAAGACCAGTTATTTTTCCCATCAAAATCAGACTTGAAACTACCACCTGTGGCTGTTGGTTTCATGTTGAGCTCACCTTTTCCTTCAGTGAAAACTGAAGCTGCTTCATCTTTCTCTGCTGCTGTGTTAGTGAGCCAGGGCTCTACATCTTGAATAATACTGAGGTTTTTTCAGACTTTTTGAAATGTAACTACATTTAAAACATGCACATAGGTTGCTGTTTATTTTTGTATGCCTAAAACACATGAAGGCTATTCTTGATACATCTTGAATCTGTTTTCAACCTTAAGTTAAAATATTTTTCAAAGGAGAGCTTTTGCTGTCATGTGTAGCTGTATAACTTTTTTCTTATGCATTGTGAAAGCACAAATACTAATTGAAGTAATACGTGTGTAAAAACACTGGGTTTAGTATCTGGTTTCTCATGGGGAGAGTCAAACTAGTGTGCAAGTGTTAAGACATTAAAACTGAACACAGACATCAAAACTAGTTTGTCATAAGCATGAACAGGAGGAAAAGGGAAACCTAAACCTGTGGGATAAAAGAGTCATGGAACGTTGTCAAGGTTGGTGTGCTTGAAAACAAACTCGCTGTGAAACAATTTTCACTTCCTTAGGCAGAGGGAGACAGGAGCTTTTGAAGACTCTGTTTTCTCCGGCAGTTGATTAAAGTTCATGATGAATTGGGGTATTGGGCTCGTTTGCAGCAACAGGCATGAACTTCAAAGTTGCTTTGCCCACTTGCTTGTGTTTTCTGTAACTACTTGAGGCTTGGGAGATGCAGTTTGCTTTGAAAGTAAAACTGCTCTGTGCAAGGAATAACGCGAATGAAAGCAGCTCATGGCGAGCAGGAATTGCAGTCGTGACGATGGTGTAAAAGCACAGACACCCAAGTGTGATAAAGAAAACCCTAAAGTTGTCAGAAGTGAATTAGAAATATATGTTAGTATAGATTTGAGACTGTAAATGTTAGATCACAGTTACAGTAGCTCTGAAATACATGCTTCCTCTTCAATTATAAGCTAACAGTTGTTGCTATTAAGTGTTGCACAATTGCCTTGAAAACCAAAGTTAAGTGCAGGCGCTTGTGATGCGGGTGGTATGAAGCTGATGGGAAGAAATGAAGTTTTGTAGTCTTGTGTCTTGATCTTATAAGCATTTATATTTGTTTTTAATCTAGAATTTAAGGGCTAAGAGTAAATGAATGCTTTAAGCTGTGATATGGAGTTGTGAGGACCTAAAGGAAAGTCAGAATAAGAGGTGTAGATTTGGCATGTGATTTTAGAACTAAGGACTCTTATGCTTGTCCTGGGGTCAGTAGCTCTGTGAGCAGAGGGGTCTGTCTGCGTGGAGAGTTGTGCAGGGTCAGATCAAGGGGCGTGTTCATGGATCTGATGTGCTGTGAGAATACTCATCATGGAATTTGTTCTTTCCAGGGATGGCAGATAATGTTTTGTTTTGGGGGTTTGGTAGTGATTTTTTTTTTTTTTCTGAACACAGGGAAAGCTTCATACATGCAGTTACAGCTGATGTGAGTGTACGAGAACACTTGTTTCATTATGTGACAGATTTGCTGCTATTGTTCAGTAATTCCAAGAAGACTATGGTCAAATGTTATGACCAAATGCTGAGCAGTTGACGTCACGTGGACAGTTAGTAAGTGCTTGAGTGTTTAGATAAGTTTATACACTGAAAATTGTGAATAAAAACGTTGTAGTATAAGCTAAGT
The DNA here is from genome assembly GCF_963082525.1 of Nesoenas mayeri. Taxonomy (NCBI): domain Eukaryota; kingdom Metazoa; phylum Chordata; class Aves; order Columbiformes; family Columbidae; genus Nesoenas; species Nesoenas mayeri. The sequence continues at coordinate 7,488,580 of NC_137560.1, forward strand.
TGGTAAACTGTTTTTCATGCAATTTAATGAAAAATAGGAAATATTTGTTCATACAGAGATTCTGTACTCAAGTTTAAATATAAACCTTCTTCAGGCATGTTGTAACTTTTTGTGCAAAATAATACTTGGTAAAGGAGGAGACTGACGAGGAGACTTCAGTCTAAACCTCTGTATATAGCTTTCTAAACAAAAATACTTTGGAACTTACTTGTGTTTGGGATGTCGGAAACAAATCCACTTTGAACAGGGGGACTGGGAGCTTCAGGTGTCCTAAAGGTGGTGAAATGCATAGTCTGTAAGGGTTGTGTGTGGTTTGTTTATCTCAAATGAAGGGCATCCTGGCAAGAGATAATACGCACAGCAGAACAGAAGCTTACAGGTGATGGGGAAGCCTTTCTCTTGCCACTTCAGTTCCCCATATAACTGAAATTATGCAGCTTAGTTTTCAGCTCCTGGTAGGACTCTGAGAGATGTGTTCACGTGAGTGGATGTGCAGGCAGACGCAAAAGCAGGTAATCTCTTGGTAGGGGAATTTGCGAGATACGGGTAAAGGCGCAGAGTTGTCCACTGTCACTCTTGCCAAGAAGTCTTTCTCTTCTTTTGAAATTCAAGAACACAAATGTTTTAAATATCTTTAGCTCCTTTGAAGTTAAATGGTACTCAGTTGCAGATCTACCAAATTTGGAAGCTGATTTCTAAGCAAACTTCACAAAATGAAGAAAGAAAGAACAGTGCTTGAGCAGGAAGGACTTATAAACAAGTGAGCAACCTGTGACTCTTCAAATGCGTCTTTTGGTTAGGACAGGCATTTAGGCTTATTTCTACACTGGGTTTAAAATTTTGTCCGAGCATTGGACTAATTTCTTCAATGGCAATTTTTCCAAGAATAGTTCTGTTGAATAGGATTGGAGACTAATTCAAAAAGATGTGATCTAGTCTTAAAATCATCTGGAGCCTATAACTGAGTGTCCAAAGCCCATTCCACCTCTCCTTTGCTGGTTCTGTTTGGTGACCTCGGGTGCCTCGTGTGCTCAGCCTGTGGTCTCTGTGCTGACTGCAGCAGTTCATTCTGTCAGCCATTTGTTCCTTGTGTAAATAAATTCCTCCTGAGTTACTCACAGGCCAGATGTGCTTTTTTTTGACCTTTTGGCTTCCAGATTGGTAACTACCTCTAATTTTGGCATCTGCTAATACTTATGAATACTTTTGTACTTTTTTTTTTTTCTTTTTTTTCACTTGCTGTGAAATCTCCTCCTGGGAAGCAGTTTCACTGCACAGAGCTGCAGCTCTTCGCAATTGGATGTGAATGCGTTGTCATTTGTACCTCCTCCATGCCCTGTTATTTATTTCCTTTTCTAAAGGGAGGAATCCTGTATTCAACAGCAGGGGATCCAGCTTTCAGCCTTCCAGATAGACGTGGTCTGCAAAATTATTCTTTTTCCCTGATCTACCTGGCACCTTGTTTTTCTGAGGGTGCGTTCCCACTCCAGGAAGCTTTAGTGCAACAGGTCAGTAGATTATTTATGAAGAACAAGAGTGTGAGTGCTCAAGATGTTTCCACTGTGCTCTACTCTGCATGGTGATCTGGGCAGGAGTCTTGCTACAACTCATTGCAGAATGCTCAGGAGCTCTTCCTTCACAAGTGATGCTGTTGTAGATGGTTACTCGTAGCTGCCCAACCTTTGCTCTCCTTTCATTGAAGGAAGCCTGCTCATTTAAGCCTATAGGAACATGTGACGTAGGTTCAACAGGAACAGAGGAGAAGACTTCTCCTTTCCTCTCCCTCCTTGTGGTGTGGACAAAGTGGCGTCTCTACCTTGGCCTGCACCTCTGCTTGTAAACCTTGTGAGACCCAGCAGGATGTCATTTGCTTTCATTGCTCACATCCTTTTAGCAAGAGCAGCTAGAATTTTTTTGTGCAAGAAGTGTGCTCCTGTGGTGTCTTCCACTCATCTGGCTGGAAAACGGAGATTTAGAGTGGGATGAGCTCTAACCCCCAAAAGGTACCAAACGCTTAGTTGACTGATAGAGCTGTCGTGATGAGTAAGACTGACTGGTTGAGAGCTTTTGTTTGATCCCTTTCTGCCTCGTTCAGCATCCTCAGTCTCTGGGGTAGTAACTGTTGTGGTAGTATGGTTGATAGGAACTATGGCTAATGTGGACCAGAAAGAGCACACATTTATAAACACATGTTCATGTTAACCAGAAAAAGATAGACACTTGATCTTGGGTTGTTTACAGGCCTATCTGATCTCCTTCACCTTGGCACAGATAACCTGGTTCCAGCCCAGAACATTGGGCAGGAAGGCATCAGTGTTGCATCAGCTGTTTTGTGGGTTGCCTCCAAGGGGTGACCCCTAGGTTTCATTATTGAACAGCTGGATCCGGCTGAGCTCTGGAGTCCAGCTCTAATTCACTGGAGCATAAAGTCTAGCAACAGTAGCAGGTTTCTTTGTATCAGGAAACCCGAGTTTATCTGCGCAGAACTGGATGGCTCTGTCAGTTGACTGTGCGCTTTGTGGAGCCTCACGGCAGATCTCACCAATTTTCTGCATCTTAATTTGTCTGTGAGGCTGCATCACAGCTAAATAAGTGGTTTTCTTTCACTCCACTAAACGAGCATCTACCTCGCAAACAGCAGAGCTTCTTTCTGGAAGATAGTCCAGCAAGCCTCTGTTAATGGCTAGCCCTCCGATACTCTATTTTGACTTTTGTTGTTGTGTGAAACTAATTTTTTTCACAAACCTCATGGATTTTGCCCCTATGTGGCTGCTCTTTCCCCTGAAACCTCTGAGTTTGTTTTTCTCTTGATCTTGTCAATGTAGGGAGAGAAGGGTGTGCATGGCAAACAAAATCTTATGTCTTCTTTGATTTGTCCATTACCATCTCGTACACATAGTTGTGGGCTGTTTAACTGGGTTTTCCTGTCCTGTCTTGGTGAGGGACTTCAGAGAGAGGAGAAGGCAGGGAATGGGCACCCCCAGCTTGGCTTTCCAGGAGGCTCTGAATGACTGTGACAACCTGCAGCAGCTCTGCCTGTTAGTGAGTGGGAGTAGCCTCTGCTACAGATGTTTTCTCCTGTATTCTGCTATGGCAAGATTTTTTTTTCCAGAAATAAGAGGATTTGCCTTTAATTTGTCATCTTACAGCTAATAGATTTGTTCTTGAAGGCTCTGGAACAATAAGGCGAGTCCTGACAAGTCAGTATTGGTCAGAATAAAAATGGCCTTTTAAGGTCAGCATTTCAGGCTAATTAATATAAATTTACCCACTTAGGTTACTGCTGGATGTGGCTTGTTTTAATGCTTGAGTCATAATTCAAAAAGAAGAGACAGAGGCAAGATTTATACTTTTTCCAAGCTGCTATTGTGTGTCAGCTTTAAGATGAATGAAGGTGGCTCAAGCTTAAAGTTTCTAAGATCTCAAACTCTTCTGCCAAAATCCAAACTTCAAGCAATAGTAATAACAAATGGCCATATTATAATTTGTGTGTATCTGCATATGTTTATGTATGTGTATATACACATAACATGCAGTATTGATATATCAGTAACATAGGCGTGCATATGATATCTCTTGCATAGCGTATACATATTTCATTAGAAAGAGGCAAATGTTTCTGATTAAGAAAACGAGCTGGAAGCTGTTGTTCACACTCTGGGAGTTCACTCTGTGTGTTTTGCTTCTTGCTGTGGAGACCGTTGCTTTTAATGTAAAAGAACCTGTAGCTGGATAACCCAAGGCTGAGGATAAACACTTTGTTGCAGTGTTTGGGAGCTTTTCCCAAGAGCAAGAAAACAGTAGCTCAGTTCTTGGTGAAATTTCTTACCAATGGTTCTTACCAATTTTTGTTCCTATAGGGGCTTGTTTCCACACAAAACTCTTCTTTTGAGATTTCTGAAGCAGCAGTGGGATAGCCAACTGAGCATTGTCTGTACAACAAAGCTTAATTATTCCATCCTAAGTTCTGGAAGACTTCTTCATATCTCCTAATGAAATGCTGGGACCGATGGGAGGGGAGAAGTGGTTAAGGGAGGTAGAATGCATAAGACAAGTAGGAAAAGACAATATCTAAAATGTTGAAGGTTACCTTTAGCTTTTTCTTCTGTGTATTTCTTCTTGGGGTTAACACAGACTCAATATTTATTGGCCAGTGGTAGAACAAGGCCAAGTTTTAATGTTTTAACTTTGTATTTTTAGTAGCACCAGTAGGGAGGAAGGTTCTTTCTAAGTCATTTATGGCCTCTTGCATGTCTAATCCAATGTACATTTTGGCATGAAGCAAAATGCAGACAAAAATAAAAGGAATGTTCTTTTCACCTCACTTTATTTTTTTCTTCCCAAATTCCTGTAGAATCATTGCATTATCAAAACTTGAATCCTGAAATCAGAGGTGAGGATGAATGGTCTTACGAGTTGTTTCACAAAACTTAACTTGTATGCTAATTCTAGTTGTTACCCTACGCTGCTCTGGACAGTAGATGTGGAATACAGGTGGAGTAATGCAAGTCTTGAAGATTGTGATTGCTCCAGAAATGTCAGTGCTGCCTGGAAGAGGGGATGGTTTTCCAGTGTAGAGAAATGTGCTTGGAGAGCGGTCTTCAGTCAATGATATTTTATATGTAGCAGGGAGAAATGAGGTTAACTCTGTTTTTAATGAATTGTCCAACCTAGCATGGCATGTACTCTATCAGACCTTCCTGGGGAGCCTACCTGAAGCCAATGTGCTTCCACTGGAGGTCACTGTTGCTCTCTGGGAACATATTCAAAAATATCTCTTTACCTGTGGAGAAAATGACTCCTCAAAATAGAAGAGTTTTAATGGTATTTCTCTCGTTTGGATTAGTAGAATTGGGATCTGAATGAACAGTGTATTCCACTTTGGGGAGTTTTCTGCTCCTCTGTTTCTAGGGGAATTTTTTTCAGCTAAGATAGTGAATTTAATTGCGCTTAGTGAATTTTAGTACACTGGATATCCATATTGAAGGGAAAACATTGGAAGTGTGTGGTGCTTAAGGGAAATGCCATCTTTCTAGATACTTGAAAATTAATTCTTGTTACAGTCATAGTCCTAAAAAAAGGCAGAAACATTGTGGAAATTGATGTGAAGGGATTAAGGGTAGAGCTGAACCTACATCCCTGGTACCATTCAGTTCCTCCCTTCCAGTGGAGAGAGGTGAAGAGAAGGGAAAAGAAATAGTTCCTCTGGACTGAATTGTAAGAATCTTACTTTTTATTAGTAGGTGTAAAATTCAGATAGATGGTAATCCTGTCAATTTATACTCCAAATACCACAATTTAGAAAGCAAAATGGCTTTTTTTTTTTAGTTGTCCCTTGTGGTTTTACTACAGGTGTACCTGGGTTGGGTAGTTAATACTTGCCCCCCGGATCTGATCAGCACTATAATATCTGGCCAGAATGCTGTTTAGCTAGAACAATTCTCATAAGAGGCTCAGTCAGAGACCTCTGGAATGAGGGCTGATTAATTCTCCCCTTCCCCCAAGTAGTTGTGCTATGCTGTCTTTAAGTGGTTGCTATAAATAAATCACTTCTGTTTTTCCCTTTGTTGCAGAGAGCTGTATTGTATTCTGAAACTGCTCATCTATTCTTCCTTTAATGTTCAGCTGCTTCTTGCTCTACTCCCAGTGCTTAATACGCAGATGTTGTAATAAGATATTTAATGGCAAATACACTTGTTCAGTTGTGCTGAGTAAATTGCACACTTGAACTCTGACTAAAATAAATTAAACCTCTGCAGCAGTGTCATTGTTTCTGGTGCCTGACCCCAGGATTCAGCTGGTGCTTTACCTTGCGGGTGAGTCGGATAAGCACAGGTGTCTCTCTCTGTAATTGTCATGCTCATCAGTACTGAGACTGCAACAAAGCCAATGCACATTTCGTGGCTCTTTCTAGATTTTTGCAAAAGTTTTTAAAATCAGTTAAAACTTAAATCACTAGTGGATGGCTCACCACATGATATAGATTGCTACTAGGAGAAGGGTGGCTGTAGTCTTGTCTGTGAGGGTTTTCTTGTTCATTCTTACAGACAATTACAGGAGCTGATTTAATCCTCTTTTACCAAAAAAGTGGTTTCAGTCTGCGGGCAATTCAGTTCTTCCTTGCTTGGTTGCACATTTCCTTTCAAATGTCCTGGCCACTGAGGTAGTGGTAAGTACAAATTGTGGTTGGCTATTAAGGGAAAGTTTCCAAACATTTCCATATTTCTTTAAAATGTAAAGGGCAAAGCTTCCCCCGAAGGGCCCCTCCAGTGCTGCTCCCCACTGTCAAATTTGGAAGCTGCACTAAGGATTCTGTAGAGGTGCCCTCACCGCCTTTATAACACGGCTGCAACTGGTGTCACTGCTGTATGTGGGCTATGACAGAAGTCCAGGTGGCTGCTTGTGGCAGACAACCTGCCCCTCTGAGCATTGCAGTCTCTTTCCAGTTTTTTTTAAAGAATAAAAGTGTGTGTGAGCTCATGAAAATGTTTGGCGGCTTTCATAATTAATGTCAAACAAAATTCTGGGTGTCCATTTGGATTTAGGATACTTGTAAAATGCCCCAATGTCTGCCCTGTGAAGTCCCAGCTGTGTTTTCTTTGCAGGCAAAGCTTTCCTTGACTGCAAGAAATGGAGACTTTGGCATGAAAAACCTGAAATTATTAAAAAACCAACCGTGTTTTTCTCCTTGGTGCCATGGTATCACTGTTCCCTTCTGTTCACGAGGCTTCGGTTAGCTGATAGCAGAGGGACACACTTTGGGTAGTGTCAATACAAATATACCTACCTGGGCTCCTCAGCCTCTTCAGAAACAAGCGAGTTGAAATTAGTCCAGTGAATGTGACCCAGATGGATGCAAACACTCGGCTTTACCCTGCGAAGAGCAAAGTGCTGTGCCTTTGAGATGCAGCAGCGCACACATCCACCTTGGCCCAGGTGGCCATCAGCTGATCCTTTGCTGTTGTCCTGCTGCTCTGTACACCATGGGCTGCACTCACAGCTCACAGTGCTTCCCTGGGTGTCAGCTGGGAGTTTGTGATGTTTTCGGTGAGCTTCATCTTGCGCTGGACATGCCTGTGTTGGGCACATCCCAGCTCAACCCGTGTTGAATGCTGTATACAGGACCCCTCTGAGAAGTGTCCTTGGATGGGTCCCAGTCTTCAGATTACAGCTCGATGCCGCCAGAGCGGGTGGGATGAGTAAGAAACTGGAGCAAAGTGACTGCAGTTTCTCTGCCTGACTGTGGGCAGCGATTCAAAGTGCTGTCTGTAGGTGTGGGTGCTGGAGATGTGGTTTTGGCACTTGCCGTGGCAGGGTGGGCTACGTAGGATGTACTTGTTCTAGAACTGAATATTCAAAGACCTTGGCCAGTGGGGAGCCTCCCTTTTGGAAGTCATTCTTCGTGACACGTTGACACAGCTTTTATTTGCTGGCTGAATGTGTCCATAGTTTAAATGAACTAGCTCAAAGCTTCGTGGATGGAGGCACTAGCTACAGGTTATCTACTTAATGATGATGGGCTGTAAGCAACCTTTGGAGCAGCTGTGGTGGCTGAAATGGGGCAGTATGCCATATGGTCATGCTTCTGTTTTTAAATGTAGATATACTTCTGTTCTTGGGAGTACTGCCACCATTCAGAGTCCCTTCAGGAGCCCACGGAGGCTTTGTGGAGGTGGCTTGCTCGGCTTTTCAGAGATGGCTCATAGTATGCGAGCTAATCAGCAGAATGTAGCATTGGTGACAAACAGCTGCTGCTGCCTTTGGCTGCAACTTGATGTGACAAGGGACCACCTAACCCCTAAGCATCAGGTGTGGGAACATGTGTGCAGTGTTGCCCTTGCAAATATGCTACTTTTAAACTTCATGGACTGTAGCAAGGAGACTATCAGCTCTGAGTTCAACCCAGCAGCTTTTTATGAAAAGCTGTCTGACATATGCTATAGAGGGAGAAAATATGTTGGTACAGTCATTTTTCTGCTCCTGTGAGTCAGCTTGTTCTAATAGGTTTTGAAGTGGATAGCTCATCATCATTTGGGGTTTTTGAGTGCAGGTTGTACACAGTGTTTGCTCACTCAAATTTCTGCTGTGCCATGATTGACTGGCCTAAAGTTACATCACCCAAATAGGATACTCAGCCATGAATAACAACAAAACATGCTTTTTAATGCTAATTATGCCTTGAAAAGCAGTGGTGGTTTGTCTGGGTTTTTTGTTGTTGTGTGTTGTTTTGGCTTTTTTTTTTTTTAATTTTTAAATTTAAACAGCAAATAGCAGCTGTGTAAGGCTGACTCTATCTCTGCAAGAACATGTTTTAGTTGATTAAATCGATGCATCAGTGAGCAACATGTGGCTCTTGGGCCACCTGCAGCACTGGAGTAGTTTGTGTGTGGCTCAAATGCTGAGGCCATGTGATGTGACCGGAGTGCAAGCCGTGTTGGCCTGGGACCTGTTCATAATCCAAATTATCCAGGCAAGTGGGAGGAAGCAAATTAGCGCAGGCTGGTGTGGCTGGTGCCACCTGGTGCCCAGCTGTATCCCAAGCTGGTGGTGTGGCATGGCGATCCCTGTGGTGCAGTTGTCATATGTATCCTTTGAACTTTTCCATTTCTTTTCTTGCTCCTTACGCATAACTGCTCTTGTGGTGCTTGGCTGGATGAGGACAGTTTGGTTGGCAGCACTGGAAGGATGATCAGCCCTTGCCAGCAGTTAGTGGACAGCAAAAAGCCGTTCTCCTGTCAAAGCCCACTCCTGCTGTGGCCCCTTTTTTCTCTTCGCCTCCCACCCTGTCAGTCTCCAGCTTCCCTATGTAGTCACACTTATGTTCTTTGCACTTCTTGTTACTCATTTTGCCCAACTGTTGGGCTGGACCTCAGCCTTGGGAGCCTTTCTGTGGGCTAAACCAGTGAATCCCAGCAGGAGAAGTTTTTTTAAAATATATATTTATTTTTCAAATATCTACTTTTTGTGTGTATACACACACGTGTGTGTGCATATATTTTGATAATGTACTGAAAAGTTTTGAGTTTAAAGTTCTGTGAGCTTGTCTAAAGTCTCATTGCAGCTTAATTGCACATCTGCATACACCTGGCATCAAATATAGAGATGAGCAGGTAAATCAATACAGTGCTGGTGAGAAATGCATTCAGACTGGTGCCTATGAGAGAAGAGATAGAAGTAACTCTTCATTTCTTGCTTAGAAAAAGTACATGCAGGAGAACTTGGACCATTTTTCTGTCTGACAGGATTCCTTGCTGCTTTGTTGATTCACAAACTTCAGTCACTTATGTGAGTAATAAGTAATGGGATGGAGCTGCACCAGGCATTGGGCCATGGAGAATTACGTTTTGAGTGCTGTGATCTTGCCTTTAGATTCAAATCTTGTCTGTTAGTGTAAACTGAATAACTTAAGTTTGTAATTGCTTAATCAGTTGGCTACATTGTTTCGTTAGATAAACTTCTCTGAACTTCTGCTGGTGGTAAATGTAGATAAATAATGCAAATAGTGTTTGTTCTTGAAGAAAGATCCCGTTTTGAAATAGAAGAAGAATGAGTTCTTTAGTAAAGAACTATTTGTGCTTTTAAAACTCAATTTATTCTGAATGAAATATTCAAGCTTGCATAACTGAAACAGCTGAAATTGAAACTTCAAAGTAAACTTGTTCTTAGCCTCATTGAGAAGGGAAAACCAGTTCAAGATATAAACAAAATTAAAATGACTAAATCAAAACTCTCTGTTTTAATGCATATTGGAACATCTTGCTTTTGCTGAACTTAACTACAGTACTGCATCCTTGCCTCCTTACAAATACCAGGCGTGGAGAGAGGCTTTCACTGCTCTGTTGGAGTGAAATGATTGGACTCCTCTCAGGGTAGCTTGCTTAATTCTTATAATTTGGATGTTTTATAGTACTTCCATGTGGCTTCAGTGAATCTGGGTTTACCTGTACAGTCTGTGTACCACATGAGCAGGCCAAAGCTCTTTGCATGTGCAAAACGTGAACCTTGCAGGATTGCTTCAAGGTTGTTATCTAAGGTTTGCATTTCCTGATGAAAGTTTAAAAACAAAAAACACACACAAAACAAAGGAGAAAATAACAAAAACTCCACCTGGTAAAGACAGACAAATCTGCAGCATCTTTTCCTTTCCCAGCGGTGGCAAAAACCAAGAGTTCCTGGGGGTTTTTCCCATTTTTAATAGCTTAGGCTGTCCTGAGATGAACTGTTCTTTACTGTTCACCCTCCATGAAACAACAATCCTTCTCCAGTTGTTTGCATTGCAATAGCAGATTGTCTCTTTATTTTTCCAGCAGTCAGAAATGGATTGTGGTGTTCATCTAAAGAAAACAAAAACTCAGGATTCTGGTAGGAACCATGTGCAGCAAGAGGAGGAGACCAGCCTCGCGAATACCTTGGAACATATTATGGGACAGCTGGATGTTCTGACTCAGGTATGGTTTGCTCTTTAATTTTACAATGAGAAAGGAGCCTCTGACTAGAAGAACTGGGAATATTTTGCAATAGCTTCATAGAATAGAAGTGTGGCTAGTTCAAAACCTCTGCTTTTTAGTAGTTTTTTGATAAATCTGTCTTCATCTCCTTGTCAGCTTATCTCTGTCAATTCCCTCACATCGACTTGGAGCTCAGGCCCTGCTCTACCCCTTTATGCTGCAGTGTAGGGCACTGCTTAAACCAGCTCCTTTACCCTGTGCTCTTAGCCAAGGTTTATCTAAGGTGATACCTAAAGGAGTCCTTGGCAGTAGGACTCTGTTGTGGTGAGTAATCTCTGTCTCTCTTCCCTCCTCCGTTGCACTGCGGTCTCCAGGTAAACTCTGCTCAGATCCTGCTCTTTTCCCCCACCCAACATTCACCTACACAGTCCCATTTCTGCAGTATTCTCCTCCCATCAACAAGTCTGGGCCCTTCTGTGCCTCATCTCTGAAACATGCTTTTCACCCACAGCTCCAGACAACTAATCCCTTGCTAAAGCATTAGCATACGGCTCTTTCTCAGAGTCACTAAGCAGTGCTTGAGCAGTACCAGCCGTTTGTGGTGATCATCGCAGTATGTGTTTACTTAGTAAGAATTGGGGGATAGAGCTGTTTTTTCTTTAAATAGCTTCTCATTGCTCCTGTGAAGAAATACCGTTTCTGGTCATTGTCTGAGACTGGATTTCATTGCGTATTTTTGAGGTATGTGAGAAGCCAGGAAGAAAGCATGGAGTAGTAAACACTGGTGATCTACTGTATATGAAACCATGGTCGTAGGATGGAAAATCTGTGTGGGAGGGTTTTTCTGTGAGCTTGAATGTTCTTTCTGAGGAAAAGCAAACAGGTCTTGAACACACTGGTTACTAGTCTGAGTAGGCTCTCTGTACTTGTCAAAAAGTGTAAGGTGATGGGTTGGAGGGCCCATCAGGGGATTGAAGTAGGGCTGATTTAGGGATTAAAGACATTCCAGGACTACAGACAGTCTGAAATAGTGTAGGGTGAAAACCAGAAGGTATTTAAGTTCATTTGGCAGAAACGCAAGAAAGCACTTTTCCTGTGATCTCTGAAATGCCAAACACCAGAGGAAGGTGGGAATCTTCCATGACATTGGGTCCTCTTGCCCACTGTATACACAAAATACTTTATTATTGTTTTTATGTCTCCCTAGCAAGTTTGGAATGTGATCATTATCTTTCATTACGTAAATCAGATCCACACTTCTGTTGACAGATGTGTAATGGCTCCTTTTCAACTTCATAGGTGTTTAGAGCAGGCAAATATTGCAGTAAACAGTATGTGTGGGATTTAAACTAGATATAAGCAGTGCGAACATCTCTCTCAAAGATATTGTGTAACCACAGAAAATTCCAAATGTTGTTTTAAACCTAGCAGAAAGAGAAACTGAGATCAGTGGGGGAGGAATAAGATAAGTGGGTTATAGGATAAAATTGGAAATAGGCCTGAAATTATAGTAAAAAAAAAAAAAGCTGCCTTGAGTAACTCTGCATTCAACAGCCTTTTACCTTTTTTGTAGCTTTTTTTGTCATCCTTGAAGTACTTAATTTCCCATTGGTCCTAATCTTTGTATGTTGTATTAGCACTATTTTAATGCATCTGTAAAAGTAGATGTTCCTGACACACTGTTGAAATGGCTTCATAATTCTTTGTTTTCATGCCAAGGTTTTGATATTTAGCAGTGAAACAAACCACCACCAAACAAACTTAAGCAAATGAGCCTAGAAGAAGTTGTCATTCCTGGAGCAAGGGAGGAGGTTCCTCAGAGAGGAGGGATGCAGGCAAGTGGTACAGCAGAGCCATCCAAGGCAACTCTGGAGGGTATCTGCTGGCAAACCTAAACTTTGGGTGTTTTCTTCATGCCGATTTGAGCAGCTGAAGGAACTGAGGCCATTTAGCCTGGAGAAAAGGAGACTGAGGAGAGACTTTATTGCTGTCTACAGCTACCTGAAAGGAGGTTGTAGCATGGAGGGTGTTTGGTTTCTTCTTCCAAGTGACAAACAACAGGACAAGAGGAAATGGCCTCAAGGTGCACCAGGGGAGGTTTAAATTGGATATGAGGAAAAATTTCTTCCCCAAAAGGGTTGTCGGGCAGTGGAACAGCTGCCCAGGGCAGGGCTGGAGTCACCAGCCCTGGTGGGGTTCCACAGACAAGTAGATGAGGCTCTCAGGGGCAGGGGTTAGTGCCAGGGTTGGGTTAATGGTTGGATTCTGATCTTGACAGGCTCTTACAACTAAAATGTTTGTATGATTCCATAAATATCACGAGAGGTGTCAGTAGTCTTCCCTTCTTGATGAAGAGCTCAGGATGCTCCTTTGCTGTTGCAAGTCATTGGTTCATAATTCCTGAGTGTTGCTTTTTTTAAAGAGAACACTAAGGGTATAAGCAGGGCCATACAGTTGAAGGGAATGGACAGAGTCTGCGTGATGTTTCCAGAAACCCTCTATTGCTATAGCCATCCATGGCTTTGTCAGGAGTTTATGATTTGTTAGTTTCATGGGAGCTTGGATATATTTCTGATGTGGTACCTTGAGTTCCTGCACTCTTTGTTCTTGCTATAGTTTCCAGCGCTGTGTGAACAGGATGTAATGTGCCAGTGGGAGAAACCTGAAGTTGCGATAAACTGCTCTGGGAAATTATGTGACTGTAAACCCAATTTATTTTCCTAGTATCCTTTTCTGGAGCTATCATTTCAAGGTTTATCATGCTAAACCTGGTATCATGTAAAAGTGAGAAGGAGAGAAAATTCTTTCATTTTCTGCTGAAAAGGGCAATAGTAAGACATGAGCTGCAGCCGGTCATCTTGTGCCGGTGCACAGCTCTGTCTGAGCTGCACACCTGAAGCTCAGTGTCTGCTCACCAGTTAGCAGCACCTGCCCTCTGACAGTACGTTTCCAGATGAAATGGGGTGTCACATACTTGGAGACAGTGGGATTGTTTTTATTCCATTAGGAGGTCTCTTCCTGCAGTTGCGAGCAGAAGCGCGGGGGCTGCAGAGACGACGTGCCCCGCGCTGCAGGATGCACATGAGCAGACTTGCTCCTTTGCTTGGGCACCTCAGCTCTGGTTAGAGACAGATGGATCAGAAGAAGCCAGTGGCTGTTGTATACCACATCTAGCAGTACCAGCTACAGCGAACACATGTGACCCCCTCAGATTTACAAAGCTTCATTTTTGTTGCTTTGTGCTGTGATTTTATTCTTTAAGGTTTTAGCAACTTTCTTTAAACTGATCTTTGATTCAGTGAATCCTTCTTCTCCTTCCTCACCAGAACTCTATCAGGACATCTTTTGTTTTACTTGTATGTAAGGTCTCTAATATGACCTGGCAGGGTCTTCATATTTTTTCCTAAACGTGGTTTGTGTTTGGCCATACTTCACACACAAATAAAGAAGCTAATATTTGACCGCCTTGTTCAGAAGAGTTGCACATGCTTAATAATTCTGCTACCTTGAAGGATGGAGTACAGTTGAGACCCAGACAGAAGCTGGTTGTTTCCAGTAGTTCTGGATTACTTAAAGATACTGTGGTGCCCCTTTGTAGGAAAGCAAGCAATTCAAATCTGGCAAAGGAATGAGGAAGATGAGAGGGATAAATATATAGATGCTTTACTCCTCCCTTTTCTGTGGCTTAGTGTCTTGTCAGTGTCTCGATGTTTAAAAATCTTGGGTTTTACTGGCAATTCAGATATGTGGAAAGGAGGAAAATACAAAATGTTTATCAATATATTTTTTTATTTGAAGGCTAGATCTCAGTGCCTATATGAGGAGGTGGGCTGAATATTCAAGTTTAAGGGAAAACAAGGTGATTTTTTTTATCTCGGATAACTTCCTTGAACAGAAAGGTGTGTTTTGGCTGAAACGAAAATGGAGCAGATAATAAGAGTTTACTTGGTTCAAATGCATTTTCTGCACTTGCAGCTGAACTGCATTTGAAAAGATCATCTGTGAGTATCTTGGCTGCAGTGGAAAACTTGTGTTTGTAATGATCATCTTCAAGGAGTCGTATATTCCTGCCCTCACCACCACCACCTGCAGCTGCATGTTCACTCTGGATCCGTGGCACTGGTGGGCAGCGGGCACTGAGGCAAAAGCTGCTGCTTTTATGTGGGAAGGAAGATGTCTGCTCCAAACAAAGAGTTCAGAATCAGGTTAGCATAAAATTCACAAATAACTGTGATAATCCACCCACAGGAAGCAGCCTTATATACTTCCCCAAACTAATCTTGCATTGAAGCTGGGAGAAAACAACACAGTGAAATGGAGAGGACTTGCTAAATCCGTAAAATAATCCAAGCCTGATCTGAAGGACAATCTAGCTCATGTGAGATTACAGGATTATTTCACCCCAGAAAAGGTTGCAGGCAGAGGGAGGAGAATTTTTAAATGAAATTCTTTAGCATAGAAATTGGGGACAAGTGAGTTGCTTTTTAATTAAAACTGAAAATGTTTGTGAGTGCAGTACTTATAATGAACACTAGTAAAATCAGATTTGTTCCTCCCTTTTTTTGAGATGTCGTCTCCAAAGCTTGTGTTGGTGAAGAATGCATGGCTACTCTCTTCTGAGAGGTATTCAGTGTAGATTAAGCAACTGGTTTAGTATAATAAATGGTTTTATATCTTTGAGTAGTTACAAGTCAAGAAGAAAGTTGGGTTTTGTGTTGTGTGGGGGTGTGGGCTTGTTGGGTGTTTGTTTTTCTTTGTTGTTTTTATTTTTTATTTTTATTTTTTATTTTTTGTTTGTTTGGGTTTGTTTTGTTTTGCTTTTGTTTGTTTGGGTTTTTGTCAAATGCTGCTGCCTCTGCCTTGCACAAATGTCTTGGTTTCTCTGTTGATCTCAATACCTGAACACCCACTGGCCACATGTGGACCCAACACATAGGAGGGGAAAAAAACTGCAAGCAATCTTTATTCCAAAAGAAATAGTTCAATATCCAAAACACCAATAAAAGAGTGGCCATCTGAAAAAAAAAAAAAATCTGTGAAATGCCAGATGAGCCTGGCTTTTAAATCTTCATTTAAAGGACATAGAGGCTATTTCTCATGAGTCAGAACCATCTTGGAGATGCAGTAGCTTTGATCTTTCACTCAAAACAAGTGAAGAACCCTGGTGGTTGCCAGTCCTCTGTGTGTTGCAACCAGAGCTACTTTTTTTCTGAAATTAACTTCCAAAATATGCTTGCTACAAAATTTAAGTCTAGATGCAAATGGATTTTTCTTCTTTCTGAAACTGCCTGAATTAAATGCGCTCCTCGGGATACTGCTGTATTAGCAGGACACTGTTGGAAGGCTGACTTCAAGTGTGTTGTTTCCCTAGAGGTCCACAGGACCTTTCCCTTCTGCTGTCCTGCAGTGGGGAGGAACACTAAACACCTCCCACGGTTCGTCTTCACAAGCAGAGCTTGCAGATGAATATAAATTGTTATTCAGCTGTTGGGTACCAGCAGCCGGGTTAATTTAGCTGAGTGATTTGCATCCTTTCAAAAGGTGGATTGGGCAGCAGGGGAAGGATATATGAAGTCTTTGTGGTTTGGGGAGACATCCACTGATTTGGGGTTGCTAAATGCTATATTGTGTAGTTGCTGTCATGGTACGTGGTTGGATATTTTGTCCTACTTCAGTTCGCTGTGTTTTCACACTGTGTGGTGCAACTCGAAGTCTCCTGACTCTTGCTGGGCTGGCCTGGCCACAGGGGCCTGGGTGCCCTGCACCAGGGTGGCTGCTGTACCCTGCAGAGCCCCGCAGCCCTTCCCCTTCAGAGACCTGCAGGGTCCAACACAAGTGTCATCAGTTGAGCTTTGGCTGAGCAGCTGTCAAGACTGAAGCCACAGCAATGTGTGATGGGACATTTTTAGTAAGAGAGCTGTAAATGGAGAAGCTCAGCTTGTGTGCCTTGTGTCCGCACACTGCGCAGAGGAGACTGGCAGAGCCTGTGGCTCATCTTCTTTGTGGCTAGGATTGATTTAATATGAAGGATGTGCTTTTCTGTCCTCCGCAGTCCCTTTGGTCACTGTCATACTAGGACTGATCATGCTGCTTGATCTGGTAAAGTGGATCATACTAGAATTTGGGCATACTCCAGTGTGCTTTTCCTACTGTAAAAAGCACAATGAGCACTGCAAGTGATAACTCGCTGCTGTACTGAGTCTACTGCATGAGCAGATCGAAGTTGCTCCTATAATTTAGTTAAAGGGTTGGAGTGTGCTGGGAGATGGAAGGAGAGATGGCAGCTGATAATCATAGAATGGTTTGGGTTGGAAGGGACCTCAAAGATCATCTAGTTCCAAATCCCCTGCCATGGGCAGGGACACCTTCCACTAGACCAGGTTGCTCAAAGCCCCATCCAACCTGACCTTGAGCACCTCCAGGGATGAGGCATCCACAGCTTCTGTGGGCAGCTGTTCCAGTGCCTCACCATCCTCACAGTCACCATAAGACGGAGCAGTTAGCTGAGCAATACTGGGTTTGAATTTTATAGCTCTCCACTTCCTTCTTGTAATGCTTTGGACTGCTAAATATAAAAAATACTTTACTTTTCAAGTGTTGAGTAGCACGTGTCGTCTGGCTGAAGAGACCTCGTGGGGCCATGACCTTTTGTGCCCTGCGCTAGAGAACAGACATGAAAGTTGTTCAGCCGCATGACTTGGGAGCAGCTCTGGAGCTCTGCACGGGAATCCTGGTGAGGTCAGGTTGGTGCTCCCATTTGCACTTCTACAGGTGTCATCACAGATTCCTAATCTGCATGACTCAGCAGTGGCACCGGATGAATGTACAAAAATGGTGTCGGGCG
The DNA here is from genome assembly GCF_963082525.1 of Nesoenas mayeri. NCBI lineage: Eukaryota > Metazoa > Chordata > Aves > Columbiformes > Columbidae > Nesoenas > Nesoenas mayeri. Next base: position 7,505,872 of record NC_137560.1, read on the forward strand.
GCTTGGGGCACTTCTGAACGCCAAGCTGTGCAGATGCACTGACAGTCCGTCCTTGTCTGGCCGCACTGGGGCCGAGAGGTTTGTAGTAACAAATATGAAAGTTTGTGGAATTCGAAGCATGTTATAAAGTAAACCCAGGAAAATTCATGAAGTTGCATTAAAGGAAGACTGAAGTGCTACATGAGCTATCTTCTTTCCGTAAGTCAGCCTGGTGTAAAATATTCTATGCAAATAGGCTTGTTGAGAATTCACCTTCGAGTTTGCATTCAAAGCAATTGAGATGTCGAGGAGCTGCAGAACTTATTTAAAATGTCTCTGGGGGAGCAGATGAGGAGCTATCATTTCTTTAGAAATCATTTCACATTAAAAAAAAATTATATATATAAAAGCCACCTGAATTGTGTATTTTGTGCATTTAATCTCTGACCACTCAAGTAAGGCTGGTCACAGCATGCAGAGCCTTGCATGCATTTGTTTGTCACATGAAGTGTTAATAACTGAAGGCTTCGTACCTTGTTATACTCTTAGATATGAGGCTTACTACCTGTGTTAGTGTGAAGTGCCAGCTTTTGCTGAAAATGCTTCCGAGCATACTGAATGTCAGTAGCTGTTCCCGGTCCCATCTCAAAACTGTGTGAAGACCTGACTTGCACAGGAGGAGGGCAGGCCTGGCTTGCTTTAGGCGTGTCTACTAATCGTGGGGGTCTGCTCGGAGTTTCCGTGGATGCAGTTGCTGAGATCGAAGGGCGCTGACAGCAAGTCAGGGCAAAACTTAGTCCAACAGGAGGAAAGGCTGCTGCTCACCAGACGGGTTCATGCTTGAACCTCAGAGTGACTTGTGCTGCACAAGTTCTCCCATGAGCCTCTTAATCTTGCTGCTGAAGTTTGGTATTTTGAATTTGTTGGTGGAAGGAGTTAATTTTTGGTTTTTTTCTGTATAAGGTGGGCAGGGCTACCCTGCTGCAAACCCTTCCTGTGGTAGTTTATTTCACTCATTGCATTAGTTTAGAGAAAGGGCTCCCAAGATTACTTTAGCTGGATATCTGCTCATTCCCGTCTCTGCATAGGACTGTGCATATGCTCAGGACTGTACTTAGTGAGTGTTGGAGGTACCATTTTAGTGATGCCCATACAATAACTGGGGCCTATTCTTATCAATATTACTCACTTTAACTGGCGCATTTGAAGATTAACAGCTGTCCTTTCTTGCAAGACTGCTTTTACTGCACAGTGCAGTGCCAGCAGGTCTCCTCAATGCTGTCTGTGGTCAGGTGTCAGGAATTTGTGCCCTGGAGCTGTGTAGGTACCTCTGAACACACTTGTTAGTACTTGCTCAGGAGGGACCCTTGGATGCTAAGGCAGCATTTTTGACTTGATTTACTTGCTGTACTTTTGGGCCATGTTTTGGACTGCAATACACTCTGAAATGTCTATTTTTAGGGAAAACAATAAGAAGTTATAGCAGAGCTTCCAGCTTTTCAAAATCAAACCAGCATTGGCCTTGCTTGTTACAGAGGGCAGAGCTCTGCCTGCAACTTCAGGTCAAGTTTGACAATTCTCATTCTGTAAATCCAATGACCATCTGTCATGAGAACCTCGTCTCATACCAGCACAGAGGACTGGGGTGACTAACTGCACAGAAACTTATAAACTTCTGCATCTGTTGGATGTTCTTTTGCAGGTGCATTTTCTGATAACTTGAAAATGCTGTCTTCATAAATTAACATGTCAGAGGGGAAAGAAAAATCAGAAGAGGTAGAAGTAATGTTTTGTCTTGGACTATTTGATATGTTTGTGCCCTGCAAAATGTTTTTTAGTGTATGCTCAGAAGAACTGGTAGAGCAACCTTTAAGAATCTTTTTGTTTAAGTAAAGTTGGGAAACTACTTCTGCCTCCTTCAGGATCAATAGGGAGGGGGATTCTATGTTATGGAATGATGATGGGAATGGAAGTGCAACTGTAGTACTGTACGTGCACATGGACAAAACACATCTCCTTTGCAGTCGGTGTGCAGGATCATACGCCTCATAGGCTCAGCCAAGCTGTTGCTCCCTGATCTAACTGTTGTATCAGTACATGGGTTTTGGGGGTCCCACAATTGCCGGTGATCAACTGGAGCAGTGTTACATCCCCTCTGCTGTATGTGTGCTCGCTCAATCGAGGCCCGTGTGAGTGGCACATCAAAAAGCCCGTGTGCTGCTTGCAGGGCAAAGGTTGCGCCTTTTTCCTTGCTTGGCTGTCATCTCTTGGCAGGTTGACCCCTCCCGCTGCTCTGTCCTCCTGCCCCTGGCTTCTCGTTAAGTGCCGCTGTAGCTAATGAGCTGTGTCTGTCCAGGTGGATCTCTCTCCACAGGACTCCCAGCCCTGCTCCAGAGGGCAGCTGATGGACTCTGCTTGCTCTGGGCTTTGCTTTTCAGGTTTCCCTTGGCAGTTGTGGAACTGGTTTCTGTTGGCATTCCTTAGCACCTGGTTCCCCTTATCTGTCCTCCTCAAAAGCACAGGGCTGATTGCCACTGATTGTCCCTTTAGGCTGCTGCAGAAGCCTCAGCCCTCAGGGCAGTGGTTCTCTGCTGCTGATCACACAGGGGAAATGTTTAACAGGGACTAAGGAGAAGATACTGATGGAAAGCATCTTGGAACAGCATCGCAAATAACAGTTATTTGGGTTGAGGGAGAAAAAATAATGTGGCAGAATAGCATCATGGAGGCTTGTCATCATGTAAGCAGGTGTGAGTACTGGGTGCTCCCGTGTAGGTGTCCTGCGGGAGGATGGAGCTGAATGTTCCCCAGAACTTAACAAGTAAATAGGAGGCAACATTTTTCTTTTGCATAGTTTCTCATTAGTGTTTCCAGAGAGAAGAGCAGTTTTTTTCTGGGCTAAATCTATGAAGATGAATGAAAACAAATGTTGCAGGAAGTGTTGGTGGAAGTGATTTAAGTAAGTTTTGGGTTTGTGTGAAAAATTCCATATTCTGCTCTGATGTCCATAGTAATGTGCAGTGTATTTAATGTAATGTCAGAAATACTCCTTAAAAAAATAAATAGGTTGATCTTTCTTTTCATTTAAGCCTAAATTGTTATTCTTTTGCTAATCTGAGCCAAGACTTTAATACATTATCCAGCATTTAACTCCCTGGTGCTTGATGGAGACGCGCTGTGCCCCTGAGACAAGAGGAAGCCCCGATCCTGTCATGGAGAAAGGGCCGGAGCACAAACTGGCTGTGGTGAACCCTCACTGAATCTGGCTAATGGTGTTCTCCTCCTTGGCTGCATTATTGGTTTGATGTCTTCTGAAAAGCAATAGCAAAAACTTGCAGCAGTTGCATGGGTTGCAGTTTAATTTGCCTGCCGACAAGGGCTTGCTTTATAAATAGCAACGTGGAAATATTGTAAAACTCTGTCAGCTGCTTATAAAGGAACTTTCATGTGTAAGTTACCTTATAGCAGCTGGGCAGTATTTGTGTTTTCCCTTACCTTCCCAGAATGTCAGGTGCCCTCTGTTTTTCAGGCATCATATATCCAAGTCTAAATGGACTGTAGTCATCAGTTCCTACTTTGACTTCCTGCATTTCATTTCTGACTGCTACTTTTCCACTTCTAGCTTCCAAAAAATACTCACTACGAGCCTTCTGCTTATACTTACATGCAGTTTCAATTCCAATAAACATTTTCCTTACAGCTTTTTCACAAATCCAACACTTTCTGACATCTGCTTTACTTGTGCTTAGTTTTAGGGTGCTGTGCGTAATGGCACTTAACTCACATCGCCAGGCTGGCAGTGGCAGTAAATCGTGGGGTGCAGGAACCACAAGCAATCTGGGGCTTTGCTTCTAGCAGGACAGTGTGACCAGGACATTGACAGTTGATTATCTTTCTAAAAGCAGCTTGATGCAATGTTTCATTTCTTCTTTTAACTGTGTCTTGAGTTACTAGTTCTTTTTTTTTAAATGGGGAAAGCCAGGATCCCTACTGCTTTTGATTCTCTGATTGCTTGCAGGGTAAGATCCTTGCTGTAAACCCCCGGTAGACATTCAGCCTGCTGTGTTCTGCCCCGGGCAGCTTTACTCCTGATCTCATAAGGCACCCACTGGGCAGTGGCGTGGCTGGAGATGAAGATGGCGAAATCCTCTCTCTGTTGAACACATGGAAGGGCTCCTGCTAGCTCCACACCTTTGCTTCTGTTTCTCTGTGTACTGCAGCTCTTGTGCCTCAAAGGGGTGGCAATAGAAGAGGAAAACACTTAAATGAAGCCTGCATAGCCCATTGGAATATTTAAGCGATGCAGGGTTTTCTTCTTTCAGGTTAAGCTTAGTGCAGCTGCGGCAATGCTGTATTAGGCAGCAGAATTGCACATCTGCCTTGTCACAGGTCAGCAGTACATGTGCAGAAGAAATAAGCTTTAATAATAAATAATAATAAGCTTTGTTTAGGAAGGGGGAAAAAAGGGTGTGTTACACTAAATGCTATGATGCACAGCCTTTTCTGACTTTGATATGCAATCTTGCAAGATGATTTTGCCATAGTGCTTGGTGATGTTTTAACTAGTCTGTTTTCTTTCTTCCCCCCTCACCCCACCATTCGTCTCATTCCCCAAGCCACTTTATGGGAGACTTTTCCTAGTCTCAAGTGGCCTTAGCCAAGCTATTTCCTCTCTTTGTGCTTTTGTTTCCCCAGCTGTAAAATGGGGATAATGAGACCTGCTTTCTTTTGTCAGGCACTTAGAGATGCGCTTACGAAATGCGCTATTAAAAGGCTTTCTATGTATAACTCCTATACAAACAGCGGTTGTCCAAGTTTATTTGAATTACTTTATTAAAGTCTGAGGTTCTGAACATCCTTTGTTTTTAACAGAGGATGTTATTTATGCAGTAAAAATGCTCAGAATGTGAAGCTATTGATTGTTGCTGATAAGTTTATGGATATTAAAGCATTAAATCATCACTGCCTATTATCAGCCATTCCGGTGTCTTTGGAAGCTGAAAGCAGTTCTGCGTAGCTGGGTCCCTTGATTACCTCAGAGTGATCAATAAAAGGTTTTCAGCAGAGGCTTTTATTGCCACGTGGTTAAAATGTTCTTCCTGTTGTGCATCCTGTACACGATGACTTCAGCTCAAGGTGAAAGATAGAGCAATCCTTTGTGGGGTAACTGGATTACACAAAAATATTTAGTCATTATGTTGAGGTAGATAATGCCACTTTGGGCTTCAGTTCCCTCCATCACCTGTTGCGCTGCCTTATGCTGGGAGGGTTTTCTTGCTTGTCATCATGCTTGTCCAGTAAGTTTTGTGTGTTTTAACTGCAGCAAACTGATGTTATTCAGGGAAGGGAGGAAAGAGCTGGAAGCACAGAGGCAAAATCAAAGCTAAAACTGGGTAAAACTGCTCAAAACCTCTGTTTGTTGTTAGCAGAAGAGGGTCTGTTCGCTCAGGAACATGGAAGGACAGAACATGTCTGCGAAGGGAAATGCGGAGCGCAATCTGAAAGCGCCAAGTGCTGTATCAGGGGCTGGCTGTTGTTGCCGGGGGGCTTTGTGCCCATCAGCCTCTGTTGTTCCTCTCTGAAGTCGTGTGGGGCTCAGCCCTGATAAATGCTGATACTGGAGTTACAATCCTGAAATACCTCCAAATACTCCTGTGGATTTAGCATTTTATTACCCACCAAGGGTACAGAACGTAGCTTGTCTTTGTGAATGGCTCAACAGCAGCTTTCGCTTTGTTTTGCAGACGGTTTCCATCCTGGAGCAGAGGCTGACGCTCACTGAAGACAAGCTGAAGGAATGTCTTGAGAATCAGCAGAAAATCATTCAGAGCAAAACGAGCTGATTTCCTAAGAGAAGACAGGAGCCGAAGGCATTGGGAGGTTTGGGGTTGCTTGTGTTCCTAGGAGACTTTGTGTGTCTTTAACTATTTTGAGCACAATCTATTTTTCAATTGGAATGTACAGTTATTGTATCTGTATATAAGCTTTGTTACTTTACTAAAATAAAAGGAATATTTTATTCGTAAGCGTTGATAACGATTGTAATCTCCTGTGTTTTCTAGAGATATAGCAGCCCACGTGTGGTCTGAGTACTAACTAGGAAAGCTGCATCTCTCCCATCTTTGGAGCTGCTGAGTTAGTTTTAAAACTTTAAGCATTTTGGACTTGCCAAATGTCTGGCACAGGCTGCATTGGGCTTGTTGATGAGGTTTGTGCTGGCTGTTGGTGACAAGCAAAGAGCCCCCAGGATATTCTGGGCAGTGTGAAGTCACCTCCCTTTTCCGAGTGAGCAGGTGAGGTCCCAGTGCAACCAGCCCCTGCAGAAGTGTCTATGTCACCGAGTCCCAGGTGGTGCCCGGCAGCTCTGACAAAGAGCAGTTCCATCCCTGGATGGTGTTTGTGCAAAGGGATTTAAATCCAATGGTGGGGTTTACCCTGCTCCTTTGTGCAATGTGTGAAAAACAATTGCGTGAGGCTGGAAGAGAGGCCCTTGCGGGTCAGATGTGGGGTGGATTCCAAGTGGATTTTGCTTTGTCTTTGTCTGCTTCTTAAATTAAAGGCAGGGTAGAGGGAGAGGAAAGGCGACCAAATGGCAGAACGTTTTCTCCATCGTGGAACTTCCCTCTTCTCGCACCAGACTGCCTTTAATTTTCAGTCGTTTTGCAGCTGTTTTCACAGTTGAACAGTTCATAACTCACAGCTACTCTTTCGCCCTGCTCCCCTCATCGCGCCTCCTGACTCTTTCAGGGCTTTAGCAGGTGTTCAATATGTAGCTGCACAAGAATTTGGGCGTCTGGGAGATCCTGTTCTCCAACACCTCTCCTGCACACTGGAGGTCTCCTTTCCTGCAATAAACTATTACCCACATTCCTGGAGAAATGAGCTGTGGGAACTCGAGCACCTCAGGGTTAATGAAACCCCCTCACCACTGTCTGGCCTCTTCAAGCAGGGGGGGCTGCCTCAGTCCCTGCCCCCAGGGTTCCTCCTGCCGCTGCCACCGCCTGCAACCTCCAACGCCTTCCAGGGCCCCACTCCAGATGTGCTGCGGACATGCCTGAAAACGCTTGCCTGAGGCCTCGCTGGCATCCTTATTTCACACAGGGCTTAGTGGAACTTAAGGCCAGCCTGTGTGTTTTTGGGAGGGGGGATTTGCACCTGTTTGTGTTGTAGGCTGTGTCTGCTGATACGGTATTGTGATAGTGTTAATACTCCTCATCCCGTCTGGATGGAGCTGTTGGTGTTCCACTGCTATCAACCAGGAAGCTTCTGGTCTCCTCCTCACCTGGTACTTTCTACATCTCTAAAAACCCCTTGCTAGTATTATCACAATATTTCACTCTTCCATTTGTGGGAGGCTGAGAGCTTTCTCATTTCCATGCTTATTGGGTTGATTATAAATCCCAGTTTCTCTCCGCTCTGCCACAGACTGTTTTCTGTTTCCAAGCTCTAAGGCTGATAAATCATTATTTTCTCTCGGATTACGCTAATGGAATCAATTCAGTGATATTGTTCCGTGCTCTTGCTATAAGCTTTCAGTGGCTTTCTGCTGGGAGACTGACATCATTTTCATTGAAATGAACTTATATTGTGATGTGGGTGGGGAGGAGGGTACTCAAAGGTATGTCTGGCTGGTTTGCTGCTGGAAGCTCTTCCTGATCTGCTACCACTGAAGCAATGACAAAAATGAATTGCAAGAGCCTACTTTATCTGCTTGATCCTCAATGGCCTTTGGGGTGGGGATGTGGAAGGGAGAAGAAAACTTAAGCTATTCCAACATTCATTAGTTTTAAGTTTTGCTTTAAAAACAGCCTTTGCTTCCTTTTAATGTGTGGTTTCTAATGTCTTAGAGACCACAGAAGTAATTTGTATATTGTATTTTAGGGAGAATGGCAATACAAATGACTTGTGCACATTTGATACAGACACTTTTTCTTTTCAGATATTCTGAGTGAATCCATTTGGAAGATTTAATTGTGCTTCTAAAACAGATGAGATGCTTGGGTGCTGAAGGGCAAGCCAGTGGCATGTAGGAAAAGCTGCTTTTCTGGGCTGGACTTGTTCAAATCATGCATTTGATCAATACAGCACGTTGTTGTAGAGGTAACCCAGGCTGGGTGGATTGCGTGGGGAGTTAGGAGGAGAAGGAATCTAACAACCTCTGTATGATTAAGGTGGGAATAATAGTAATCTGAAGGGAGTTTCTTCTGATAGTACTTCCTCTCTCAATTGTTTCCTTGTCCCAAATCTCAGCAACTTACTCTCTTCGTGTCTCCTCCTTACAACCTCTTGCATGGAGTAGGATATAAGTAGGATATAAGTACCAGCACTTCTAAAGGGTGGCTATGGCCTGAGACAGGCGAGGTGTGGAAAATACAAGATTTAAATTATAATCCTTGTGCTTAAACACTGAGCAATAACCTCAAAAACACATCTGAGGAGCCCAAATCCTATTGCCTGTCTTGTCCCCAGGGTCTGGGCTTAACTCTGTCCGCTAAGCACCATGTTTTTGAGTGGTGAGGTGAGAGTCGCCTCCGGAGGGAGTTAAATCCTCTTTTCCTTTTACACTCGTTTTTTGACTTGGGAACATTGGCAGTGACTGATTTGCAAAGCCGTTAACTCAGGGAGCAGTGGAACAGCTGAGTGAGGAGGAGCACGTTGTTTCTGCTTGGGCTGACATTGCTTCTACACCGTGTGAGATAGACCCTGCCTTGAGAGCTGCTCGTGGTGAACTCTGCACAGGGAGGCTGCAAAGAGTTAAGGATTTTGTTTTGGATCTCCAAGGCAAGCTTGAAGCCAAGTTCTTAAAAAAGTAGTTTAATTTGTTGCCATTACATTTGCCAGATGTATGACCTCACTAAACTTTTAGCAACAGTTCTTTGTGCCGAAATTAGCCCCAGGGGAGCCCGGCGCTGCTGCAAATGGCTTTTTGGCTGCTGTGAGTATGGAGCACGTTAAACATAACCGTGATCTGTGAAAAAGTAAGAATCTTCAAGCGCTGCCCACTTTCCTTCCTGTCTGGGAGCTGGAATTGGACAGATACCACAGCTGAGCTCATAACTACACAGGCAAAACCAGCAGAGCGCTGTGGCATTGCATTGACTCCTCTGGCCGGGAGCATCCTCTGCCCGCAGGGTCGTCGCTGGACGCGAATCTGCCAGAGGACCGGGAAATAAAATCCAGCTATGATCTGAGTGGCTGGGCTAAAACTAGCCAGCCTCGTGGTACAAATCACTTATTATATAACATCTTTAAAGAGCTGCTTTTGAACAAAATGGGGTTTTTTTGAAACACAAGTGAGTGGGAAGGGAGGGAAGTGAATTGTTTTGCAAAGGTTTGTCACTTGTGATGTGAGAGCGGGACTGCATTTCTTCTCTTGCTTTTAGTAAAGTTGGTCTCCAAGTGCTTCTCAAATGGCATGACCTGATCGGCTGTAGTTTTTGGGAAGGGAATGTGGTGGGAAAGAAGATTCTCTTACTGATGCTTGTCTGCATATTTAACCTGGATTTAGCTGCTGTGGGAAGCTTTCTGTGCATCTTGGGGAAAGCTGGGATCTATTTCTAGCTCTGTCACAGAACTGCCGTCGCAGGCAAACGTCACTCTTCAGTGCCCTGTTCTCCTTGTCAGGGGTGTTGCGTCTAAATGGCATCTTCTTTGGAGCTACAAGTTCTTTGGATGAGGAGCTCCTTAGAGATTCGTACATAGCGTGACAGGGAAGAGAGAGGCAGGCTGGTTTCCAGAGCAGCCTTTACCTTCTCCTTGTGGCACAGCAGCGGTGCTGCTGGGGGTGTGTGCTGAGTGCCTGTCTGGTGTTCCCCACCAAAGACAGCCATCACCGGGGGCTTCAGATGGAGGCTGAAGTTACCTGGTGTCCCTTCCAGGCAAAGATCGGGCATACAGGCTCACGTGTTGGGAGAGGGTGCTGTGGGGTGGCTTCTGGTGGGGGATGAGCATCGTGAACCACTGGGGATGTTCTGGCAGAGGTAACTCATTGCTCAGCTGCAGCTGAGATGGGCCAGGTGACCACTGCCTGGGGCCATGAATTTGCCATCTGCAAGGAAGTCTTTCCCCAGTGACCACCCTTACATTTCTTTATGTTCACTCCAGCGCTCCAGTCCTTCCTCCCTGATAACGCAATACAGCTGGAAACACACTGTCTTGTTGTCACAAAGCAGCGAGGCTGAATCAGTGCTGTGACCCAGTGCCAAAAACCTGTCACCTCGGTTCTCCTCTGCTGTTTCTGCTCCCTGCAGGCATCTTCCATGCAGCTAACGACTCTCTGCTGCCTTCTGGATACCGGTCAAGCTCAGAATACGGTGATGATCTGTGTGACACGATGATTTTACTGCAAATGCCTAGTGAGCAGTGCTACAAAGGCTTGAGCCTGCTTACTCCAGGAGCCTGTGGCTGCATGGAGCATGTGCCATTGGTGGTATCTGCTCTTTCAGCTGGTGACTGAATGGGTTAAGGTAAGTAGCTGCCTGGATAGAGCTCCTGCGTGGCCTCACTTCCCTCTTCTCAGCAGTGTTTCCATCATCACGTTCACACAGCCCCGCTGAAGGCCGGAGCCAAGCACATCTCCCAGCTGCAATGGGCAGAATTTATGGGCCACCCTGGCTTGGGAGTGTGCTGGGCACCATAAGAACTTCCTTGCAATGTGATGTGGGCTGGGGAAAAGGGGTTGTTGCTCCTTCCCCTTCTGTGAATCCACTCTGCCATGGGTAGCTGCTGTAAGAGCAAGAAAGGCTCTGCCTGCCTGCTGCTATGCTTGGTCTGCATGGCGCGGTAGGTGCCTTGTGCTAACCAGAGTTAACCAAGATGGTTTTCATCCTGTGAAAACCTAGGAAAGTTTGTTTTGTTTTGTTTTTTCCTTCTTCCCTCCTACCTTTCAACTGCTCAGATTCTGTGGTTGCTTCAGAGGATATTGTTCTGTTTGTCAGGTGGGGCAGTACATGTTTCTCTCTACATCAGTGCCTTCTGATTGCAGGTATGTGGCTGGAGAAGCTTCTCGTTGCATTTTGGGCTCATTAAGAGCTTTCTTCAGGAGTTAGGGATGGAGATTCTGGCTTTTGGCCCTTGTGCCCTGTGGCCATTGGTCAGTACATCCGAGACAGAGGTAGCTGTGTTATTGCAGATGCTGCTGAGTGCTCTGTTTTCCTGCACTAAATGTGGTTGGAGCAGCAGGACATGACATGTCGGTGTGAGGAACTGATAACCCACGAGCTCGTATGGTTGCAGGTTTCATCTGGTCTAATCACAGATCCATGGGGAGACTCTGGGAGTGGGAGAGCAGGCTTTGGTTTTGCAGCTTTGCCTCTGCAGTGTTTCACCCCACCTTGTGTCCACCTGTGATGGCAGTAGAGTTTAAGAAACCCTTCCCCAAAGCAGCTTGAAACTTGATGAATGCAATGAGGTTAAGATGGTGTTTGGGCTCTGCCTTTGAGGTCATAGGGAAAGACGGCACTAAACATGGGGAAGCTTTGTGAAGTAATGCTGTAACAAGCTGCCCCTCTGCTTGTTTCTTTGTTTCTGCCACTGTCTGCTTTGGGCTGCAGGTGAGGTGGCCGTTAACAGGGTGGTGGTTTCTCATGTGGAGGTGGAGTGAGGCAAAGGGCTGGAGTGGACATGGCAGCGTTCACCTGGACAGGACTCACCCCAGTGTCAGGCCTGAGAGTGTGGGTGGGAGCTGACAGGGCCTGGCTGTGCTCTCAGTGCCGCTGCTCCCCAGGAAAGGTTCTCTGAAACCCTCCTGCCCACCAGCAGCCTCCCCGCGGTGCTCCGCAGCAGTGGTGGCACAGCTGGAAAGTGCTGGCTAAAGCAGAACCATGGAGTGGCGGGTTGGACTGCAACAAAAACTGTTGAGTTGATGCCCTAGCAGCAGAGACTAAAATCCTGCAGGTGTGATAGAGAGGAGTGATTTGAGGAGGTACAGCCGCCTTGCCATGGAGCTGTTCTCTTCCAGGGCTTGGTATTCAGTATGGTGATGTGACAAAACACTACAGGAGCTTCCGCAGCTTCAGGAGTGAGAAGGGCAGACTCAAAGCTGCAGGTTTGTGGATCAAGATATCTGAAGGTGACCTGTTTGGATACGGCCATACCTATGTGCTGTTGATTATCAAGTAACTTTAATGTCACTTGATCTTTTGCTTAAAGTTCAATGTGAACCTGCTGGGTTATTTTTTTTGTAGCTCCTATTTGTTTCCTAAGGGAAAGATTATTTGACCTGTGTATTTGTCTGATGTGTTTCTTTCCTTTACTCTATTATTTATGAAATCAATAGATCTTAAAAAGGAACATTTGCTGCAAAGTGTCTGGAGTAAGGTGTGCTGGAGAAGAATGTGAAAGCCTGCCTGCTAGCACGGCCTTGCCCATCAGCCGAGCGTCCTTGCTGGCGGTGGGCAGAGGAGCTCCTCTGAGCACAAAGGGCTGCTTTGTCTGCGAAAATGCCTTGACAGCATCCCAGGTGGTGGAGGGTAAAAGCAGACATTTTTGTGTGAGTACCTGCAGGCAACGCAGTGAGGCAGGGCCAGCGATAAGAGTGGGACATGGAATCAGCCTTCTAAACTGGGCAGCCCAGGTGGGCTACGTGCGGCTGAGAACACTGGAGATTCTTTAGATGCCTTTAACTGGGGCTGTGTTGGCACTGAGCAGTCTTGGTTTGCTCTGGAGACTTTGCAGCAGTCCATGGGGTTGCTTCATCTCAGTTTTAGAGGGCAGGTCTGTTGCAGACCCTGTGCAGCACCCTGCACAAAGTGGTACAAAGCTCTCCCTTGTCTATGCCCAGACTGTCGTTTACTAACACACCTGCAACAGCCCAGGTTTTTGCCTGGCAAGGTGCCATGTGTTCCTTTGCTTCTAGGGCCCCACACCCCAAACTGGTCTGCTGCCTTCTGAGCTGGGACTTCGCTGCCTGCACCAGGAGACTGGCAAAAAACCCCATTGTGTGTGTCAGGAGGCAGCAGTGAGCAGGCTCAGCTGATCCAGCCAGCAGGGACATCGCCAGATATGTCTGAGGTGCAGCCCAGCAGCATCTTGGCTTTGCTGTCTCTCTCTGCACCCCTGCAAGCTGGACAAGGGGCCTTGACCTTCAGCCTGCCTCAGGTATGGTCACAATGTGGTGTGCACCAAGAGCCGGGTGTTACCCATGCTCTGCAGGCTCCAGGCATTAGTACCTCAGCACTGAAATTGCTTTTTTAGAGGAACCAAAGAAGAATCAGCTTCTGAGCCACTTGATGTAGCGCTTGCCTTTGACTCTGGCTGGGGATATGGGCAGAGGCGTCTTCTGCAAACAGTAGATCTGAGTGAGAGAAAGTGCTGATTCTCCCCTCACTGCTGCTACAGTTCTCCTGTTGAGAGTCTGTTCCCTCAAGTCAAAGCACAGCTGTTAGTCTGGGTCCAACAGGCTGGAACGTGGGTGCCTGTGGAATAGGTGCTTGGAGGATGCCCAGAGCTGGAGCGGGGACTGGGGGGCTGCAGGGGTGGCCCTGGGAGGGGAGAAGAACCAGGCAGCCGGACCTGGGATAAACTGCCCCTTGCAGCTACTGGGTAATAATTTAGGTACCTTCTGCTTGGAGTTACCTCCGTGACCTCCCTGATGCTGCAGTAGGCAGCAGCTGGCTGGGAAGCACCATGTTCTCTGACCCGGTGATGGGTTTGTTGTTCGCAGCTGTGGGTGAGGGCACGGCCACAGCAACCAGCTCTGCTGTGGCCCCAGCTCGCAGCACACCTGGGGTCATTTTGCCACCTCTGGCAATTTGTTGCCTCAACCAGCTGCCAGCTCTGCCTGTGCCCACATCCAGCCTTGCTGCCCACTTACAAAGTGACATTTTAACAAAGCAAAACTTGCTTGAGCAGGGTCTAGAGCTTGGGATTGTCACTGAGTCGTTCCCTGCGCTGGGAATCAGTCTCTTGCTTTGCCTCAAGAAACAAAGTTGAACAAGGCTCTGTGTCTATTCCCTTTCCCACTCCCAGTAGTGACGGGCCCGTTGTTCCCCGTGGCCAAAGGGATTCCCTGCGCTCCATCCCCGTGGCTCAGTGCTGCGTTCCGGAGGTCGCATTCCTTGCTGCAATTACCCGCCCTCCTGCCTCTCCTTACTGTGTGCTGCCTTTGTTGCCAGCTCTCAGAGGAGAAGCAAAGATGAAAGAGAGCAGAGATTATTATATTTAATAGCAATGAAAATTGGCAGGGTGATTTGGGGCTGTTTTCCTTCCCTCTCTCCCACCTCTTGAAGCTGGGAGGCAGCTCTGGAACCACCCATGGTCATCTTGCCAGGACTATGCTGAGCTCCACCATGGCTCTGGAAGGGAAGCCAGCAGCATGTTCTACAGGTATCCATGTTATCTGAGCTCTCTGGCCTGGCCCCGGTACTCAGGAAAGTTGCTCTTTTTTTTTTTTTTTTCCTCTTTTAAAGGAAAAGCCCCTTTGCCCCTTTCTGCAAGTGCACGCTGTCTTGTCCTTCTGTGGATTGGCTTGCCTGCCTTTTAGAAGCAAATACCTTGCTAATTTACAGTGATGGGAAAGGAACAGCAGAAAGTTAAAGGAAGGTCAACCAAAGCCATTTTCCTTAATCCACCCCAGCACTGCATGGGCTTGCTCAGAGAGCGGTGGGGCAGCTGCCCCTTGTCCTGCAGCAAGCTGCCCTGGGCCCCTCTTGTGCTCCCAGGCTTTGGGAGAGGCGCTGCCTGTTGGTAGATCCCTGGCAGATGCTGCAAAAGCTTCTCCCCATCTCGAAGACTGATGTGTAATGGACCCAGTGGCATACAAGGTGTTTGGAGAAGTTGACAGCTGAGGAAGTGACAAGGGGACTGTAGCTGTGGTACCACCAGCAGAGCCAGCATGTCTGTTGGTTTTCAGTGGGTGGCGAGGCCCCTGTGCAGTGCCACCGCAGAGCCCAGGGGTAAGTGCATGCTGTGGCCTTGGCTGGAATCTCTTTAAAAGCATGAACATGGTTCTTAGACCAGTATTTATTTAATGTCCTCTCCTCAAGCTAAGCCATGGCTTACCGATAAGGACATCTGTTAGGCTCAATCTCCTTGTTTTCCTTCATCCAAAGACACTGCTGGCTTCCCTTTCCTCCTGCCAGCGAGGAGAGAAAGGAGCTCAGGTCTGCTGACAGATCCCTGAACAGACAGGAAAGAGCAAGACAGCCCATGGCGAGGGGCTGGTGAGGGGCTTGTTGGCCAGTAGACTTCCATCATTAAGGTTTCCTAGGTGGCTGCTAACAGAAAGCTTCAGGCCAGAGAGATGGGAAGTTTTTCTTCCCTTGGGGGTTCATATATTGGGCAGCACAGAAATGTCTTGTGTTCCCTGAGAAGCCTGTGGTGGGATGGAAGGAGACAAGAAACCAGGGCATGGGTAGGAAAGCCTGTTTGTCCCTCCGTGAGCCAGCTGTGGTATCAGGTTGTACTTGCTATGAAGCTCATCCTCATCTCTGCGCTGGGCGCTGGACTAATCTGCAATGGAAGGTGGCAGGTACCCCAAAGAGTCACCATCTGCTTGGTGGGTGACCCTGTCACAAGGGCTGGCCCTTGGGGAGCAGCAGGTTCCTTGTCCCCGGGGTGAAGCGGTGGCTCAATTATGTCATGTTGGAGGCTGCATCAAACATTCCACTGCCCTGGACCAAGCAGCTTCCCCAGTCTCTGCAGCCAGTGCACAGGATTTAACAGTGAACCGGCTGCATTCCTGGCAGGTGGTGTGTTCACCTCTGGTGTGGCAGCACAGAACCTGCCTCCATCCTCCCAAAACCCTCCTGTCTGCACAGGCCGGTGCCAGATCTCCCTTTCCTGCTGGAGGGGGAGATGCTGAATCTGGGTCCAGCTCCTCCCAAGGTATCTCTGCTTTCCCCAAGGTGTGAACTGCTCAAGGGCTTTTGGTGAACTGTGGCTTTTGGGTGGTGGAGGAGAGCTGTAGCCTGTGGTGGCCACTCCTCTTATCAGGATCCCTTTGACTTTTTCCCACTGAAAGCTCCTTGTGTGTATCTAGTGAGAAATTGTATGTGGTTTAGCTATACAATTAAGGGTGTTTTCCTCTTCTTGCTATTGCTCACTCTTGGGCTGCATGGATGCCCAGGGAAGTGGTGGAGTCACCATTCCTGGAGATGTTTACAAGGCATTTAGACATGGTTCTTAGGGACATGGTTTAATGCTAGAGTTAGGTTATGGTTGGACTCAATGATCCTGAGGGTCTCTTCCGACCTAAACGATTCTATCATTCTATTCTATGAAATTGTTCTTAAAAAGCTTTATGTCAATTCATCTGAAGTTAGTTCCCTGGCAGTCTAAGCAAGACTGCTATAATCCATCCACATCTACCTGTGCCAGTTTAATAACTCAGTTGAAATCCCTGAAGTTAGTCAAAACTAGCCCCTGCAACTAAATGAAAGTGGGTTTGCACGGGATTTAACCCTTTTCCTTCCCTTCCCTGTTGCACAGAGCGAGCAGTGAAGTCCCAGCTGGCTGCCCAGCAGGTTTCCCTCGCCAGAAGGGAGATCAGGTGCCTGTATGGAATTGAGCTGGGCTTGGAGCCAGGTGGCTTGGGAGGCCCCTTCCAAGGTTATCTGCTCTGGTGAGGTGTCCAAATGCAAAACATGTGTGCACAGAAAAGACGGCAGTGAAGTTTTTGACTCTACACAGCACGTTTGCAACCATTTACAGTACTGTTGTGCTGGAAAGACTTTGGTGCCTCCTTTCCTCTGAGCCACAACACTGGTTTTCTTTTTTCCTGAGCCTTTTCTTTCCCCGGGTTTGTGTCCTGGATGGACATAAAGCTGCTTCATGGCCTTGCAGAATGAGTTGCATGTTGTCCCTGCAGCCAGTGGTGTTCAAATGGGTCCCATCACACCTAAGGAACAGATGGGCTGGTGGCAGACCTGTGCAAAGCGTAGGAGATGGTGCTTGCAGGAGGCTTTGTGTGGGGTCATGTTTAATCTTGTGGTCTTTGTTGTCCATCAGCTAGTATAACCCATTGGTGGGCCACCGTGGCTCAGAGTGAAGGATGTGTTTGGAAACCTCTCATGTGACAACTGGGTAAAGCCAAAAAAATGATGCCAGGAATACTCAGGAAACCAATAGCTGGGAAACCTTTAGAGAAGAAATGTGGTCACAGCCCAGTGAGCAGCTGGCGCCTCAGTGGGGTCTGATGGGCCAACTCTCATCTTTGGTTGCTCCTACTTACCTGTGGCCTCTGCAAAGAGCCCTGGCCTGGCTAAACCACGTTACCAGAACTGCATGTACTGTGTTTCTCATCACACCCCAGCAGTTATGGACTTCTCCAGGCCCCACAAGTGATGACAAACGAAGAAGAGCATTTCCCAGGAAATCTGGGTAAGCCTCTACAGTGCAGTGTTTATTTTGCTGGATTGATGTGTTGTGCACTTTTCTCTCTGGCTAATTTAAGCAAATGGACACAAATAACATTGCTTTTATCTGCTCAGGTCCAGACCATGCTCAAAGCCTCCTCTTGCTGTGACTCACTCCTGGGCAAGCGCTGGAGAAAACAGATGTGGTAATTCAGTTGCAGATCCTGTCCTTTTCTCACAGCCCTGTGGTCAGCTGGCGTTGTCAGACGTGCTCGGGGTGGCTGATGGAGGAGCAAGGTCCTCCAAGCAGAGCCTGGCATCAGCCGAGCACCTCCTGCTCCGCTCCAGCCCTCCCAGAGGATCCTCCTAGTCTGCAGGGAAACTCATTCCCATGGCTGATTTGGGACCATTTTCTATCAGTTCTTTTGATTTGGGTCTGGTGGAGGTGTTGGTATAAACCGGGATCTCATCCGTTTGAGTAATTAATAAGAAGTAGTTCATAAAAAGTGCATTGTGCCTTTTGTTGATGCCCTCTCCTCTGCAGGCTTCTATGAGAGTAGATTTCATTGGCTGAAAATGTTCTTGTTTTTACAAAATGTTGGGTTTTTTGATATCCTTCTTTCCCCTTTCTCCTGTTTTTCCTTTCTGTGTCCTCCTTTTTAATCCTTAAGTAAAACCTCAACATAAAGAAAAGTCCATAATTTAGGTAAAAAAACCCACATAAAATTGAAGGGGGAAGGTGGAATCCAATTTGATGAATAATAAATAATCTTGGGCTCAGAAAAGCCTCAGCTATTCTTCTCAAAGCAGCTGGTGCGCTCCTAGCTTGATTTGCTGTTATAAATATTGGCCAGGTTCTTTCAACTCTTCTGAAGGTAAATGAGAAGAAGTTGCCAGGTTTGCTTGGTATTGCACGTCTGGGATGATGAAAGGGCCAAAGACACTGGGAGATGCGTAACTGCAAGTGGGGTGCTCAGCCATGCGGTCTGGGAGCCCCGCAGGGAGGCATGTGCTTGATGTGGGATTTCCCTTTGCCACGGCTCCTACCTGCCAAACCCCAGCCTGGAAGATAACTCACGCTGGCTCCAGGATGGGAGGATGCTCAAGTGTTCCTGCCCAGATGAAGAGACAAACCTGGGTGATGTGGCACCGGCTGCACCTCTAGGCATTTGCATCAGTGCTCAAGGGTGAGGGGTTTGGAGCGCTGACACTCCCTGTGCACGCCGTGGTGATGGAGCGGTTGGACATCAGTGGGTAGGTTGGTGCTGTGATGTCTTTTCTTCCTTCCTTATGCCTTAGAGGACCATTTTTCCTCCTTGTCCGTCTCTGCATCTCTCTGTGCTTACAAAGCCCTTGCTGGTTCATCTCCAGGGCAGGCATCCTCCATCCTGCGTCATAGGACAGGTTGGTGCAGGATGGTGCGTGGTCCCATTAGGCACAGCTCAAGATTTGGATTTGGGCTTCTCTTGCCCCATCCTGCCCAGCACGGGGCTTGAGCACAGGCCTGAAGGAGGAGATAAGTACAGCCATTGAGGGTCCAACTGGAAGCATATCTTGTTTCCAACAGCAACCAGGAGGGGTGCCATGGGGTTAAAAGAATTTGGGGCATGTGTACACGTATCCTTTCCCAGCAAGCAGCCCTTGGTAAGCTGTATTTTAAGCGCTGCTTCCCCAGCATAGATGGTTTCCAATCCATCATGCTTAAGAGAGGATGGCTTCTTCTCCAGGAGCGTATAGCCTCCTTTTCTATCACAATTTAAGCTTGTCCTTCTGGCTCTGTGGAAATGTCCCCATCACCAAGGCTGCTGTTGCTTTCCTGAGGGGTTGCTTTACACCCTGTGGATCAAGATCCGGGCAGTGCCTGCTCCATTGGGATGGCAAGGGCAGTGAGACCTTTACATTCCTTCCTGCTCTTTCACCTTGCAGGTTCAAGACTGAGGAGAAGGAAGTGTTGGGTGGGAGGTGTCTTATTCTTCACTGGCAAGGACTCTTCTCTATTTCCTTGTGGTGGCTGGTATCACACCTTCACGAGGCTGACTTAACTTTCCTCAAGGACTTGGTCTCTTCAGCAGTTTGGCCAGTCATCTGAAGAAAAGAAATATTGGAGGCTGCTGGTCACTTAGCTTACCTAAGGGTTATTAACGGCTTTTCAGTGGAGCCGATTAAACAGGCACATTAATAATGACATGTCAGGAGCTGCATTGCTACCAAGATAAACATCAGGTGGTCTCCAGTGGTCTCCCCCTCACCCTCCATCTGGGAGGGTTTTACTGTTGCTGGTTGGGGTTTCATTTAGCGACTTGGCCAAGGGGGGTTCTCCAGCAGCACCACCTTGGGGAGCCTGGCCGTGGTCCCCGCCTGTGCCCAGCCATGCCGCAGCCATTCCGGTAGCATCGCGGCCATTTCCATGGCAACAGCACGTGTGCGGCCGTAATAAAGTCAGAGTACAGTTGCTTCCCTGTGTGTGCAGGCAGGAAAGGAGTTTTCTGAGGTAAGAGCTCAAATGACTTGCAGAGGAGGGTTTTGGCTGGGGAAACGCAGAGTTTCCAGAGGCTGGGGAGGTCATTTGTACAGTGCTGGAAATGCTAATGAAGATTGAGTGAGCTTTCTGGGATTTTTGTTTTGTTTTTGCTCTGCCAAGTAGATTTCATGCAAACTTCTAGTAGGAGTTAAATTTAAAGGGCGATTGTCCAGAAAGGGCTATGGAGCAGGTCTCTGAAGTCTCTACCCATCCCACAGGGCAGTAACATGGGCTGTGTATTTTCTTAGAAGTGGTTTTGAAGGTTGCTGTGGGATCCAGGCTCAGCTTGGAGTCTGCTGCTGGGACGGTTGTTTGTCATGGGCCAAATGCCAACAGCCAGGCTGTGGGAAGAGCTCGCACACAGCCCTTGAATTTGATCTCCTAAGAGTGAGAGCTGGGCAGGACTGAGTTTTTGCTTGGCCAGTGATGGAGATGAGACCATGCTTTGCTCCCCTGCCATGGTCAGCCTGGGGGATAGAGCTGCTCTGTTGGCTTTTGGCAGGGTTACCGGCTTTCTTTGAGCTGACCTGGAAGGAAAATGGAAAGGTTCATTTGTTCTGCAACCCTGCTCCATCCTGCTTGCCTTCCATTATCCTTCTATTGCCTTTCTACCTTTTGGGGTGCCACCATCTCTCATGGTAGGTGACCTAAGGATCCTTGGACCAAAGGACTTGTGTGATCCCTGTTTCCTCTGTGGCACACCTGCTAACCTCCTACAGGGTTAGGTGTGAGTGGCAAAGCCCATGGAATGTGTTCTACTGGTAGGACAGGGGATGTAGCCTGTGCTGAGGGCTACATGGCTTGGCAGATGATGCCTTTGCAAAACCCTGACACAGTGTCTTCCTCTGGAGCATGTGTTGCAGTCCACGGTTGTTCATTTGGTACCTCTGGAAGCCTCTTCCAAATGACGCCATGGTGGGACTACTGATTGTTGGTGGTTGCTGATGGGACTGTTGGTAGGTTGCCTTCCAGCACTGTCAGCATGGCAGCTGAGGTTGCAGGCATCCAAAATGATGAGTCCTTTGACCCCAGTGCAGCAGTTCCAGCACTTTGGTTAAAAGCAGGAACACTTTTGGTGTGGTCAGACCTGGCTTTCCCTGTCCAGTTCGATTACACCTAGTAAAGTGAGAATCTTGGAGGGGTTTAGGAGTGCAATTACTACTTAAATATCTTAACCATACACAAGACCAACAGGATTTAAGTGCTACATGGGGTTTGGAGGATCAGGCCGTGAGGTGTGCTGGAGTGGGGGTGCTGTGGTGGGAGGACACTGGGGCAGCTTGCTGCTTTCTGAGAATACTAGATACATCTTGGTGGGGCTGTTTTGGTCTCTCCCAACTCAGTCGTGTGGGGCAACATCAAAGGAGGCTGCCAGTGGGAAAAGATGCAGATTGAGGCAACACCTTGTCACGAGAGAGCCTTGGGAGCCCTGGCCAAGGGAAAACCACCTGCCCGGCTCCGATAGGGTTGGCAAAGCTGCGTTTTCCCAGCACAATTTGTGTGGCTGTGCTGACCCTTCCCTGGGATGGGTCATTGCTGTTGCTGGATGGGACTGTTGGCAACCGCCTGGGGCAGCTGCTTATGGCAGAAAATAAGGCAAGTACCAACGGGATATTTCTGACCAAAGAAGCTCCGAGAAGGTTTTAGCGGGGAAGGATTTGGGTGTGGATTAAAAAAGGTCACGCCACGGGTACTGTCAAATGTCTCAGAGGTTCAGGAGCAAAAATGTCCTGTGGTTTACTGCTTTTTTTCCCCATTGTCCCTGCCACCACCTGTCCTGTGTCCTCTGTGATGCTGCTGCGAGCTGCATGTGTGTTTTGGAGGTGTCCCCTGAGCAGCACCCGCCGCCTCACCCGCGGGTGTCCAAGCAGGTGCCGGCGTTAGCACCGGCCTCGCCAGCGGGATCGCAGCAGATGCGAAGCTGCCTCTCGGCTCAGCTGAGCTTGGCTGGCATTCAGCAGACTTTTGCTGGAGCACCAGATTCCTCCTCGGGAAGTGTAATATTCATGAGGGAGACACGTTAATTAGCAAACTGTCTGCTCCCTGCTCTGGCATGTGAGTAGGTGGTGTTACCTCTGGTATTAGGCTGAAATCTGTTTGGTATTTAGGTGCATTTGGTTTGCAAGAGCTTGGAGGCCCCTTAAAGAGCACCTCTGAAGCACTTTGAGCTATACACAACCTTGATAATATGTGTTTTCTCTCTATAGGTCTGGGGTGTGCAAAGAGACCTCATTCCCAAGCTGGTATCCCCCAACCATCTGAATAAACTGTGTGCAGGTGACCGCCAGCATTCGGAGCAGATCCCATCGGTTATGAGTGCATCCCCCTTGCTGGCTGAGCATCCGCTCACGGGTCCATAATTGTTTGACTTTGTCATGATGGGAAGTCGCTCAGGGAAAGCTTATTCTGAAATCACACTTTCTCTTTCCCAGCTATGCGGCTTTGCCGTGGCCGATCGTGTGGCTTCACTGCTGTCCCCAGGAGAATATTATTGCCTCCGTTAGCCTCTCTCCTCCCCATCTTCAGCTCAACCAAACGACTGAGAGTTATAAACCCAAGGGATACATTTCAGCCTGTTATTGGACCCTGACAGCATGAAAGTGAACATAAAAAGGTAAAAAATGCCATTAAACGCACTTAATTTAAAATCAGTTCTTGGCTATTTCCAGTGCTGATCTGGTTCCAGTGCTACTATATAGTCTTCAAGTATCAGTAAGTTTTGGCAACTTCTTCAGAGCACGAGGATGTCTGGAATCCAGCTTTTTTCCTGAATCTTCTCAAGAAGTTTCCCCCTTCTTCTAAATTTCAGGAGTAAGAAGGTGAAGAGTGAAGATGCAAAACAAATCTTGTGCTGTAGTTGAGAAACAGAAGTTTCTTCCCTTTTGTAAATGGTTTCAACTTTTTTTCCCCACTGAAAAAAAAAATGAAAGGAAAAAAGGGGGAGAAGCAATGAAAAGGCCAAATGTTTCATTTTCTGGTTAATTTCTTAAGAATTTTAAAGAGTAAAGAAGTGGTTCATGCTGATTTCTGGAAAAAGGAAGAGAAATTCAATTTCTGCATGTGATTCCTCCCCCATCCCTTGAAATAATTCATCCTGCCTTAAATTAAAACGTTTTATTTGGAGTCTGGAGCAGAAGATGAGTGTTTGTGGGTGTGTTGGCAGGGGCATCCTGAGTGCATAAAAGCTTTTGGAGGAGCAGTGTGAGCCCCAGTGCTGCAGAGTGAGCCATACTGGGACTCGCTGTGCGTAAAACCACAGCGGGTGTTGCTGGGGTGGACAAGGAGGTGAGGATGCCAGCCCAGAAAATCTTTAAATGCTTCCAATGAAGGAGCAGCCCCACTCCTGTTAATCTGGGGGCTCATCCCAGCTGCTCTCACTGGGTGTGCGGGATCCCCTGCTCCCCAGGTCAGCGGTCCAGGCACCCCGTATCCCCTGGGCTGGCTCCCTGCCCTCTCTACCTGGGTGTCTTGCTGGACATTGAAGGGGCTGTAGGGAAAACCAGGTTGTAATGAGGAGTGTGTGCCCTCCTGCCCTGCCAGAGCCCCTCCAGAAGACGTTCATCACTTTTCACCGCTCTCTCATTCAGATGAAGGCTGATGTCTCCACATGCATCCCTGCTCAGGACCATGCAGGTCTCCCCTGTGAGACCTTGGTGTCAGTGCTGATGGAGGCTTTGCTGAGCCCATGAACTCCTGGTTTTCCATGGCATGAGGGTGCTCCCAAGCCAGGCTCAACAAGAGGGCCTGAGCAGGGTCAGCTTTTTCCTTCCCGCCTTTTCTGAGCCTTTTCCCACCAGTGTCACCCAGCTTACCAAACATCAGCCATCTGGTGCTGCTTCTTCACAGCACTTTACTTGGAGCAAAGGTGTGGGGTGCCCGCAAGCTCTGTGTGCAGCGAGGTATCATTTGCTTGCACGTTGAGAAGCAAATCCTGCAGCAGGGAACTGCTGCTGTGCCTGCTTTCCCAGCTGATGATGTCGGGGAGGAGAAGGCACATCGGGAGAGAATGACTTCATGGAGCTACTCCGGGAATCGGTCACCCCCTCCTCGCGGCGAGGGCTCCTGGAAAGGCGCCCAGGCGAAGCGCTGCCAATGATGCCTTCATCCTCGTACCCCGTTACAGGCAGTGTTTGCAAATGCTGAGGCGATGCTCTCCATTGAGGAGCCAGCTTGGCTTTTGGTGGCTGTGCTCAAAGCCCTGAGAGCCTCACAGTGCATTTTGGCTTGTGGGTCACAGCGCTGGGTTTGCATGGCTCTGGTGGAGTTGAAGAGGTAAAAGCTGGCAGTTTGACTGATTTCCCTGAAGTAAGTGAACTGCCTGAATGGTGAAGCTTGTACAGCTGTTTCTGAACCCCACAGCTCTACAAGATGAGATTTTTCTCATGTACAGATGAAGTGATGTTCTCCAGCTGCACCTGAAGCACAGTGGGGATCTCATGCAGCTCAGCTCCCTTGGGCTGAGTTGATCTCTGGCAGGACAAACCCAGGTCTCGGCACGCTGTGAGATATCCCTGCAACCCATGGGCACAACAGAGGGGCATTGCAGAAACACACCAGTCCTGGTGCAAGGGCTGCGTGTGGCCAGAACCCCTCTGCTGGGCGTTGTGCAGAGAGAAGCCCCGTCCCCTGCAGCACGGGGCTGTTTTTGCAAGGGCAAGAAGCAGCTTTGTCAAAAGGCATCTCCACTGGAGTGCTAAAAATGCTTTAAATGATCTGGTTTGCATTGGGAACAGGGAGAAATGCGGAATGGCTGGTTCCTGTAAGCTGTTTCATGTGAAACACCACAGGATGGGAGGAATTAATTCATCTTACTGTATTCATTGGACGGGTGCAGGCCACAGCCCTGGGAAGTGATTGATGGGGCTGTGGAAGGCAGTTGCCTCCCTTGCTTTGATCCAAACCAGGGCGAGGATCCATGCTGGCTGTCCGGAGACCTGGGGTCACACTGGCATCCTGCAGTGCCAGAGCCTGAGATGAGAGACGGCTTCTCTTTGAAGTCAGGATCAATAATCCTCCTCTCTGCTCCTCTGTTGGGGAAGATGTGCCAAAGCCTTTGCTAAGTTCAGGTTAGCACTTTAAGAATAGTGATGATTTCTAGCAGCCTGTCTTCTAGGTAAGGAACCCATTTCAAGCCTGTGGTTAATTATATTAAAAAACTGAGATTTAGTCCATTTACCCTGCACTTTTTCATGCCCTGAGTGACCACGTCATGTCAAGCACAAGAAAGAGCAATTAGGGGAGGTGGATTCCGTGCCCAGCACCACTGCTGGGACATCACTGTGCCTTGGACCCGCACCAGCTCCTCTGCTCGATGACGGAGCGCTCAGAGGTGTCGAGGGTTATGCTGGCCACGTGCTGAGCATCTCAAGCAGGAGGTAACACAGCGGTAGCATCCGGAGTGCTCTGGGAGCCCTGGGAAGCTCTGGTGCGCGGCCGGGAGCTGTTGCATCTTGCTGTGTAATGAAACCCTGCCGCACCTGTGCAAATATCCCCGTAGCCTGGGGCTTGGGTGGAAATGTGTTGGATCATTAAATCAAGCTACTTAAGAGCTACTTGAAGACGGAAGATGTGAAATCAGGCATATAAAATGGCAATCGTGTCTAGACGATTCCCCGAGCATCTGCCTGCCTCAAAACAGAGCTGTTGTTCACAGTGACTCTGGTTCTTGGCTTCTGCCCCTGGGGTGACGGGCAGAGCTTGCTCGCATGGAAAGCCCAGCTAAGCTTCCGCTCAGTCTTTGCAGAGCGGTTGGGGCTCGCCTGAAAAGGCCAGCATGTCACCTCGCATTGAGGAACCAGCCAGCGAGTTCAGGTTGATGATGCCTGTTAGGACAGGTCCTAAGGGACATCGAGGAGAGGTGTGCGAATCTGGGATGCAGGGTCTTGAGGGAGAATTGGTCCTGCTTTGTGGAAACATTCATGCTGCTTTTAGAAGGGCTCTGCTTTAGCTCTCCGTATTTGTGCTTCCTCCTGGTCTCCTCCTTCCCCTGGACTGAAATCCCAAGGAACTGGGAAGAAAGCTGGGTAGGAGGAAAAGCCTTTTAATGCAAAAGGAGCCACAGGGTGAACTGACATGTGCCCTGGCCTCCTGTATTTGGGAACTTCCTTAGAGCGGTGCTGCACGCCACCCAGAAGGCCGTTCCGAGCATCTCGCTGCCTGTGTGCGTCCCTGGGGCGTTCTGTGTTGCTCCCTCACCTTTGCTTCCC
This sequence comes from Nesoenas mayeri, assembly GCF_963082525.1. Lineage (NCBI taxonomy): Eukaryota > Metazoa > Chordata > Aves > Columbiformes > Columbidae > Nesoenas > Nesoenas mayeri. The sequence continues at coordinate 7,531,872 of NC_137560.1, forward strand.
AGGGCACAAGAACTCCTGATAGCCAGGGACCCTGCACTGGGGTTTAGTAATGCAACAACTTTTTTGGTAGTCAAGACTGCAGGGCAGCAAGCTCCTTGCAGGGGGATTTCATGCTACATGTTCATCCTACAGCTCCTCCGTGGAGAATGACATATCTTGCCTCGAGGCAAGGGGATGGATCAGGTCCTGGGAGCAACAGTTTTCCCTTGGAGACTTGTGCAGAGCCGGAGCAGCTCCTGAGCTTGATGCCTGCGCCACACCAGGCCACACTGGTACAGGGGTGATGGGACACCCAGATTTTGGCTGGCAGGAGCAGCCAGCCCACCGGTGCGATGGAGGCTGCAGGATCCTGCTACGAGTCCTGCTCAACTGCTTCTTTCAGAGGAGCTGTCTGCTCCGGTGCAGGACAGGGCCGGAGACCATTTACTGGTGAGGAGGAGAGGAATGGGTTCAAAAGTAGATGTTTTGGGAGTGATCTAGCTGCAGAACATCTCTTTGGGATAGCTGTGGGGACAAGCTGTTGGTACCTTGATGGGTACAGTATCCCCAGCCCATGAGCATGTTTCATAAGGCTGTTTCTTTTGGTGCTGCCTGTTCCCTCCATGCAGCTTATTGCCAATGAGTCTCCACATCCTACCTAGGAGACAGAGCTGATGCTGATGAGGCTTCAGCCAGTACCTGGGTGCCTGGTGGAAGGGCTGTCATGCTGTGTCTGGAACCCAAGCGCAATTACGTGGCACCCGCTACGCTGCGAGGAGCTGCCTGGATCAGGCGCAGGCTGCTTCCCTGCCCGCAGAAGATACCAGCAACAGCCAGTAATCAGTTACTTCTTATTGCTGAAGCATCACTGATTTTTACCAGCAGGCTCTTCTCTCTGTGACTGTGGCACCAAGGCGCTCGGTGCGTGCTGGGCTGGGGCAGAGGGAAGGGCAGCCGGCGCGGTGAGGCGGGATGGAAGGGCAGCGGTTTTCAGTGTGGACAAACAGGACGTGGGCAACTCGTTTCCCTTCAGTTTCCCTGCTGCTTTTCTTCCGTCCCTGTGTGGTGAGGTGTCAGGCTGGAATGTTCCCTTTGCCTCTGTTTGCACGGCACCAGGTTGGTCTGTAAATCCCTGTCCCCTGCACTGGGACAGATGCAAACACTTTGTCACCCATCGACTCTCCAGGTGACATTTGGCACACGCTTCCCTACGCTCCTGTCATCTCCTCACAGTTGTAGCTCAGAAGCTCTTCTCAGGCTGTAGCATCTGCTGTCTTTAGCTTTTAGCTCTGAAACGTGCATCAGCTTTATCACGTGTTTAGCGCTGCTGACCGTGGGATGTACCTGAGTATTAAGTAACTTCCCAAGCTGTGTCTAGCTCAGACTGGTGTTATTTAGCACTGTTTCTTTCCACTTGGGTCATGGAGAGCATTTGCATATGTAATTAGAAGAGACACTACCCTCTGCAGCCTGCTGGTGGGAGAGGCAGTAGCAGCAAGGACTTGTGGAGGTTTGCTTGAAGAAAGATAAAGTGCAAGTCTACTGCATATGTTTCACTGGGCCTGAAGATACCTTAAATATTTTGAAGAGGACCAAAAGTGGTGCCAGGTAGTTGCCCATCACTGCCAGAGGGGGTATTTGGAAAACAAATGCCCAACTCTAGAGCTTGGTGTTTTTTATTTTCCCTTTCTTAGGCACAGGGCTCAGTACATGGGACCTGTCGCTCTTCCACAGGACAGGGGCTGGACAGCCCAACGGGGTGAATAACACGATGGCTGTACCCCCTGTCCAAAGTGGCCTTGGGCAGCTCCCATTAGATCACTTTAAATCCAGCCCCGCTTGGCCTCTGTGTCCGATTTAAACAGCATGACTGAATACTTGCCGATGGGGAAGCCTTGTTTGATTGTGGAGGTAATAAGATGATTCGAACACAAGAGCTGATAGTTTCAAGTAACTGGAACTTAACCTCGCCGTATAAAGCGTTATTGTCCTGCCACAGAAATCCTCTGTCTGGGAGAGCACAGCTGCAGGGAAAATAAATGCTGCTCTTCTTTTTTTCTTTCTTTCTATTTTTGCTGCTTGTTTGTTTAAAGCCCAGGGACCTCGGGTGGGTTTGCTCTTGTTGGCTGTGGTGGAGCGGTGGTGGGATGCGGGTGCTGAGCTTTGCCCTGGGAGCTGGGGCTCACAGGGGGACTGCAGGGTGAATTCCCTTTAATCCAGGGAATTAAATCCCAATCAAAGCCATTGTCAGTCGTGGATTTAGTCGAGATACAGGCCAAATCCAGGCCCTGTTGAAGTTAAATGGGAGCTTTAGCTGCTGATTTCAGAGGGGTCAGGGCTGGGACCCGCTGCCAGATGTGAAGCACATCTGTCCTATTGACCCCAGTGGGACAGGCTGCCCTGGCCAGGGTGAGCACACGACTGGGATCCTGTTCCCCAGGCAGTGCAATGTTTGCAGAGCAGTAGGGATGGCAGCAGGTGCCCTGATTGTTCTCTCCTTCCCTGTGCAGGTTCTGGCTCTAAAGCACGGCTGCCTGTGAAACCTCACCAAGTGGCACCTGCTAATTCTTCATCTGTCTTCTCAAAACCATCTCCTGATACAGAAACAGCTCATTGCTGCGTGTAACCAGCAGGAATGACAGGTCCTGCCAGCATCTGTTTTGGGTGTTGAGACAAATGGCTCTGGGATGGCCTTATCTGTGGGTGGCAAACCACCACCACCACCAGTATTGCACCAAGGCTGCTGTTCACCTGCTGCTGTCATGCCATGGGGCCAGGACAAGCCCTCCCAGACAGGCTGACCATCCTAAGTGTGTTATAAATGGGGTAAAAATAGATATATATTTGAATATGTATATGTGAGTGGCTGTTTTGGGCAGAAGATGCAGGTCCCCAGGTGCTGAGAGCCTCGGAAGCAGCGATTTCCATCAGTGCTTCTGCCTTCCCAGATGCTTGGGGCTGGAGAAACCTCGCCCAGCAGCTGTATTGCACAATTCACACAGCCGTGTTGCTTTTCAAGCAGTTTAGACTGTGTTTATGAAGGTAAGAGGATTTTTCTTGTTGTTGTTTAGTAGTTCTCTTGTTATTGTTTAGTTTTGCTTTTTAAAAACTTATTTTATCAAATGGACAGGCAGGGTCTTAGTCCAGTTGGGTTTGGGCATGCTCAGTAATCCCCATGGGGATTTTATTTTCTGGCAGGGCTGGGACACTCTCTTCCCGCTCATAGCTACCATAAAAACATTTCCTCTGATTAAGTTGCACTTATTTATTTGTCTGAACACACAGCAGCCCAAGCCTGTATTTGTATGTGTGCTCAAATGGCTTCCAAAAGCCACTCCTACCACCCCTGCAAAATAGTTGGAGGGTGATACAAGAATGATGAATATCTGGCCAAGGGGAATGCTTTGGAGTGAATGAACGGGAGTTGTGAATGGGAACGGCTCTGTCCACAGAGCACCGCAGCGGTGGTGACTTCACCCCGCGTGAGACCGAAATAGCCGCGGCAATGACCTTGTGTCCCAGGAGAGAGGCAAAGACCCCGAGTGCCCAGCTCAGGAAAGTCCCTCACGCAAGAAAGAGGCTTCAAGAGATGCTGCATCCAAGCTTTATTCTGGGCTTGATCGAGGTCTGGGTTTGTGCTTCATGGTTCACACTGAAATCCGTGCTCAACTCGACACTGGCTCGCAAAGGGGAAGCAGTGATTCGTAATCTGTTGCGGGAATCAGCTGTCTTGCTCATCAAAGCTTACAGCAGAGTCACAGGATATTTGTTGAAAGTGTTGTAAGAAATTCTGCTGCCTGGGACTGAAATAACATCACTTTATTCTTAATATCCAGGGAAAGCCTCGGAGATTGTGTCCTTACTGAATGCTGCTTCGTGTGCTAGTAAAATCCTGCTGGTGTGAGTATGTTTGTAGACACCTATGATTTTTTTTAAATTTGCTCTTGGGAGCTAACAAAGTTTTATTACTTTTTATCATTTTTCAAGTGTCGCCCCTGCAAGCTACTCAAACTTCTCCAAGGGAATATCTTCGCTGTTACTACTAAGTAGGTGCTTTTTAAAAGGATTCGAAAAATGAAGGCTGAAATGAAATCCAGGAATAATCAAATCACACCGTTTTGAAATTGGTTCTAAACTCAAACCTTTTTGGAGAAATTTCTGTTTGAAACATTGTGAAGGTTGTGTATCGACCCTTCTGACTCAGAGTCCAGCCATAAATCATTTGTGATTTGGATGAGAAACATGTGCAGCTTCAGTGGGGGTTGAATTTCCATCAGTGGAGACATCCTGGCAGGTGAAGGTATTACCTATCTGCCCAAAATTGGGTTCTGGGGCAGGGATTGTTCCCACTCAGTATTCCTGCTGCTGTCACCCTGGTGATGCTCAGGCTGCCCCTTCCCTCCAAATGATTTTTCATGGGGACGTTGGCTTTCCTCATTGATGTATCCCCAGCTCTGCCAAAAGCCTTTCTGCCAGTGGGATGAATTGGGTGATGGTGTCACTGGGAACGCTGTACCCCAGTATGCACCATACAGCAGTGGAAGCAGGAGGGGACACCAGGTCCTGAGCCCTGGGCTCACCTTCTCCTGTCTGGGTGGTGCCACCCCTCCCAAGAGCACAGGACACCCAAACCCATGAGCTGCTTTGCATCCTCTTAAGTTATTTTCTCTGGTTTGTGGGCATTTTCCTTGGTCTTTTTTGAATACTTGGGTTTTTGCTTAAAACCATTGCAATAATGGGAAGTGGTTTTGACAGAAGATCCAGCCCTTTTTCTTGCATGTCCTCAGCACAGAGGCAGCAACTGTTGGAAGAAAACCCTGAATATTTTCCAGATGACGCGCTTCTCATCTGTCCCCATCATGGGCACTGGGGAGATGCAGGAGTGCTTCCCAACACCCATTGCAGACTTTGCTCTGCCGGTAGGACCCCGAATCTGCCACTTGCTCTTCTTTCCCAGGGCAGCAGAAACTGAGTCTCCAAGCTTGACAGAAGTTTTATGGTCCAGTTTTCAGGCCCACAGTGCCCAGAGCCCAGCCTGGCTCTGCGCCTTTGAGGAGCTGGCAGCGTGGGGCTCCAGGGACCAGGTGGCCCCTGCACCTTGCATCTCCCCTAGTCCCCATCTACACCACATTTGTGTCTCCCTCAGGAACTGCTGATGTCCCAGGACCCCACCACTCCTTTAACCTGAAGTTCTGGCCCTTCTGTGCTTCTGTTCTTCTCTCTCCTGCCCATAATTAGGGGTAGATCTTGAGAAACAGACCTGTGCAGGAGTGGGAGCGGTGGTTGATGTGGCTCAGGCTGGCTAAGGAAGGCCTCAGTAATGGACTCAAATCCACAAGGACCAGGGTAGCTTTACTCCAGGATGGGTGTGATCTCCTCAAAGGCCTCCTTAAGTGCCCACCTTCTCAACTTGGAGTCCTTCAGCATGTACCAGACTCTGATCCCAAGAAGCCACAAGTCACGTGTCACTTCTGCAAAGCCTTGACCTGCCCATCTCAAGCCAGATGAAAGCTCCTGTTACCTTCCACAGGGGTCCAGAGCAGGGACCCTGGTTCTGCTTGTGTCTCCCCGGGTAGAGGTGGCTCCAGTTGCCAGCCTGACATTGCTCTTCTCCACCAGAGACACACAGACAGGGAAACTAGACCAAAGCATGGACTTGTATCTGCTTTGTCTCTTGAGAAATCTCTTTTTCTTCTTTTATTTGGTGACCCATGCCTTAGCCCAGATGGAGAAGAACTATTTTACAACACATGGCTGGAAAAGAAAGGCTGAATCAGAGAGTTTTGGCTGTGGCAGGGCTGAAGGTGTGGTTTGAGCATGGGAGCTGGGAAACCTGGAACAGCCCCCCAGGAGCTTCCCCAGCTGTTCCCAAACCATCTGCACCTCTGCTCAAGGCAACCCCGCTCTGGCATCTGGATTTCTCTGCATATGCCTTGATCCTGGGAGGGTTGCATGGAAACAGCCTAATGTGAGAATCCGTTCTTTGCACTGAAGGGGTTAAAGTCTGCTCCCTCCTTCTAGGCTGACCATGGAAAATGCCGCTCATGCCAGGGACTAAATGCAGGATAGAAACTAGGGCTCCTAGGATACAATAATACAAATAATACTATTTGTTCCATGAGCAGCGGAAACCAGAAAAGCCTCGTTTCCCATGGGTTTGTGTCGTGGCGCAAAGGGTGCATGTGGACTCTCACCAGCTGGTAAAAGCTGAACGCACACTCATCATCTCAGCAGCCACCAAACTTCATGGAATTTACATTCCTGTAATAACTGGGAGCCCCTCTACAGTGTGACTGAAAGTGTCCAAAGGAGAGGAGGGGTGCATGGATGGTATGGCTGCATAAACCTAGTTTCCATAAAAATCAGGTTGTAAAATGAAGGATGCAGGCAACACGTCTTCTCAGGAAGTTTAATGGTGTTTCCACCAGTTTTTGCCCCGAACTACGCATCTGCTTTGTGATGTTGCTCATTTTGCTGGAGCCTCAAAAGGCAGAGGTGCTGGGTGACACAGCGACCAGGCTGGGGTGCTTTGAGTCCTCCTTTATCCACTGGTGAGTGGAGGTGTCCTTCTGTTTAGCAGTCTGGCTTTTGGCCTTCAAACTGGAGAAATCTGTGTCTGACTTCCCATTTCAGCCTGGACTCAGCGTTTTCAGCACTGATTGCCCCTGTGGCTTAGACCCAGGGATGTCTTGGGGTTGGTGGATGCTAGAAGCAGAGCCCTGCTGCCTTCTGCACCAGGCATGGAGTAACTCTCTCAGCTGTATCCAGCACTGGGAATATGCAGCTATCACATAACTAGCCTCTGGTGGACAGGTAAAGAAAACAGAGAGGTGGGAGAGATCCCAGGCCAGGCTGGACAGGGCTCTGAGTAACCTGATCTGGGTGAAGATGTCCCTGCACGTGGCAGAGGGTTTGACTAGTTGAGCTTTGAAGGTCCCTTCCAACCCAAACTATTCTATGATTCTATGAAATGCTGTCCCCAGGTCCCTGGGGTGGCCAAGAGGCTGTTCCACATTACTAGGAGGCCAGACCTGAGCTGTGCAGCTGCAGGAGGATGACACAGGCTGACACGACTCATTACTGCAAACGCATTAGTTGTTACTGGGGTGTTCTGTAAGATTAATGGGAAGGGAGGAGAGGGTCTTAAGGTAAACAGAGCGAAGCTGGCAGATCTGCGCCATCTATGCGCAACCTCGTCTAAGCCTATTTATATAAATCATGTGAAACCCAAATTAGAACTTCACCCATCTGCCGTGCTGTAAGTCGCTCTTCTACTAGCACAGCAAGCCAAGAAAATGCTCTCAACTCTGTAAGATCTGCCTCAAGCGTGAGAAAGATTCATATAAAGCCCCAGAGCTGGCGGGAGGCCTGAGATGCTGCATGTTGCAGTGTTCTGCAAGGCTGCAGGACAGGTTGTAACCAGATCCTCCAGTAGACAGCAGTATCTTGACATCATGGACAAGCCAGGAAGAGATGTGGATGTTCAATGAGAAGCCTCCAAGACTCCTCACCATGTGTAGGAGGACAAAGGCTCACCTCTGCCTCATGCGTGACATAACCATGGGTGGAAGTGTTGGGCAAGACCAGCATTGCCCTGCTGCTGATCCTAAAGCCAGTGCCCAACACTGAGTTGAACTTGTAGTGGTTTAGCACAATGAAGAAGGTTGGAAAATGCCCCCTGTCCTTTCCCGTGTTTCCTGCAGGTAACAAAGGTGGATTTTTCAGCCTTTCCCTTGCGGAGGCTGTTACCCACTCATTTGCTTTGCAGATGTGCAGCCTCTGCTTGGGGCGGCTCCTTGGGGGAGTTACACTACAGGCAAATGTGACCACAGGTCCTCACCTGCCTTCATCCGTGGTTGCTAAGCTTGCTGGGAGCACATGAACCACAGGAGCATCCCGCGGGCTGGAACCAGGGCCAGGCTGGTGACAGGGCCAGGCAGTCAGCAAGTGTGGCCCCGCTGCTGCAGCAGAGTCACTCCTGGGAAGCACATCTGCCTGCACGCTCAGAAGGTCCTTGATGAAGATGGTGACTCACCAAGGGACCTTTTGACCTCTCTATTCAGCAGTGTTGCAATCTGGCTTTCTTGGCATCTAGGGCTTTTCCTGTTATTAAAAATAAAAACCTATTTTTTTTTTTTGTTTGTTTCCCTCTCACTGAATTGAGGATTTCAGCAAACAGTTTGGGGGTAAACAAGTGATGATGATGCTGTGGAGAAACAGTTGGTCAAGTTTGCAAGAGATAGAGCCAGATCTAAATATGGCACAGCCTTGCTGGTACAGAGCAGAAGGAAGGTGGCATATGTGTCTGAGCAGTTGGATTGCTGCACGCTGTTAGGTTTCCTTAACATCAAGTGCATCTCTTCCCATTTTCTTTCCTTTTTAGCAAAAAAAAAAAAAAAGGAGGAGCAGCTCACTAAAAATGTCCTTGGATGGAAATACGGAAGAGCCATAAGGAGGTGATGGACCCTTCTTGTCCCCACTGGCTCAGCTGGCAGGTGGAGGCAGATGCATCTGGACAAAATGATTCTCTGCAAGGATGAGACCAGGAGACAGAAAAAACCATTTCCCAGGTGGCACAGAAAAGCCACTTGCCGCTAGCAGTTCCACCTGGGAGTTGTATCCTCACACCCCATGCCGGTTGCATCCAACAAGTTTTTGAGTCCTTTTGTCCACTGACAAAAAGCCTGGATATCAGGATACCCCTGGGCTGTGTTCACTGCTGGAAAGAGCTGAACAAGGATTTTGCTCTCCCTCTGCATATGACTCGAGAGAGCGCTGGAGGCCAAGCTGCACAGGGAACAACATGCTCCTCGTGTGGCTCCTGCCCGTGCTGGAGGGAAACCTGCAACCCCTGTGCTGGGGGTGTAGCTTTCTTGCCCGCAGGATGCTCTTGCTGGGCTCTCATGTTCCTGGGAAGGGCAGGGAGCTGGGGAGGAGAAGCCAAGGGCAATGCTGCTGCAAGCAACTCCAGTCGGGACTTGACTCTTAAGCCTTCCTTCCAGCTACAGGGTTAGTTGTGGAGCCCTCTCCATCCCTGCAGAAGAAATACTGACTTGACTGTGGAGCTGTGTATTGGAGTCTCATGTCACTATGCTTGACCATTTAAACCAAGGCTTCCTCACAGCTTTCCAGCAAGGAGGGCTGACATGGCTGAGGAGTGAAGAATTTAGCACAGATATAGTGGGTGGGTGACTTGTCTGACCATCGCCAGCAAGGACAGGACCATGCGTGTGATGGATGGGAAGGAATGTGCAGTATCCTGGACCTGAAGAAAACAGAAGCTGGGGGTAAAACTTGGGGGAATGGGGACTTGCTCAATGGTTGCTGCTGCTGAGCATCTTCCCCTGCAAATGGCCTCACCCTGGCTCAGCACTAGTGCAAGGAGCAACCAGCTCCATCACCAGCAAAATTGGGCTTGGACCTTTCTATAGGTGTTTCAGGTCTGGTTGGCCCAGGGTCCTGCCCAGGAGCTGGGGAGCGCCTCCCCAACCTGCTGCAAGCGCCATGCACCCCCTGGCTCTCCCAAGCTGGGCAGACGTGCAGCCAGACCATGCAGAATGTGTCCCCCACTAAAATGTTAGTATTTTCCAGCAAGTAATGTATGTTTTTTTCTTTTGGTTTAATTGCCTCAGATTCAGTCTCCGTTTTAGATCAAAGACCCCAAAATCTTCAGCACAGTGCGAAGAGCTACAGAGAAAGAACAAAACAAAGGTCCTGGAGCAGCAGTTATGCCTCCTGGTGTGTTGCAGCAGTGTCTGCTGCCTTGGACACAGGTTTGTGTTTGCTCCTTCTTCTGCCCTTTGCAGACTTGTGTGGAAATGACTCAGAAACAAAGTGCCCAGCCTGCTACTGGGAGAGTGAAAGGCTGTTGGTGGAGCATTACTTGAATGGAGAGACTGAGGATGGTGCCGACTTTCTGCATTCTGATCCTGAGAAAACGGGTGGAAAACGACCGTGGATTGGTTGTCCATTGCTGAGCTAGTTCCTAATGCTGAACGTGTGAGTAAAAAAAAATTATTAAACAGAAGTTTAAGAGCTTTAATTACACAAAATGGATATGACCACAGTGTTTGTGTGAGGGGATGTTTCATATGCCCTTTTGCAAGTGCTAAGATTCATCTTATTTAAAGGAGTAGAAACAGAAGAATATAAAAGCAGGATCTCCTGTGATGCAAAACTTCCGCTGGTTTCATGGTTTTCCTTAATTCATTTTTATGAACAGGTTTTTAATTCAGTTTAACTCAGCATCTTTTCTCCCCCTGTTCCCCCTATGCAATGCAAGCCCATTTGTGTCTAGGTTACTGGCAACCAGTATACCAAGCTCTAGCCAAGCATGTATTAAAATAAAGCTGCAATCTGCTGAAAAACAGGTTTTAAAATGGAAACAAATAATTAGAAACACACAAATTAGCCTACGTCCAACAACAGGTTGAGCTCTGCATGGATTGAAACAAAGCTGTAATGGCAGGATAGGAGCCATCCAAACCGGTGGCAATGGCTGAGTGTTGACTTTTACGCGTCAACTGTAAAAGATGTTGGGAAGGAGAAAACGCGGGTGGGTTTGGGTAGAGCTGAGCACCCAGACCTGTGAGATCAAACAGCAACACTCGGGGCTTTGCATAACTCATGGTCTTTCAAGCACAGAGGCCTTGGATGAAGCACGAGCTTTTGGCTGGTGTGAGCGCGCTGCCGCTCAAGCACCTTGCCAGCGACACTGGTGCTTCCCCTCTGCCAGCTGCCTGCACTGGTGCACGTTTGCTGGGCAGTGGTGGGGCACCAGAAAGCTGCTTCGGTGGGGAAGGTGTGGAAGTGCTTTCTGTGGTTTTGTACGTTTGGTGTCGGGTGTTTTTGTGCACATAGGCTCAAGCAGTCTTGCAATAGCCTGGAGCAAGGCTGCCTCCCCGGGGCGAGGTGAGCCTGGCCTGCAGCCCTGGGCTGGGTGATGGACAGCAGGTCCCCTGGGAGCTTCCTAGCAGCTATCGAGAGCAAGTCTGTTAAATACTCTTTCACTGCTGAAATTGCAGACTGCCCATTCCTTGGTGTGCATGTGGGTGAGCAAGGCACACCAGCAGTATGGATAGTTCTTCTGTGACCATTGTTATGGAAATTCACTTAGAGACAGTTGCCTCAATATACATTTTTAGAAGCACAAGTGAGCTGTGCAGCAGGAAAACCACTCTGAGAAGAGGAAAACCACCCACCAGGCTCCCAGCTCCCATTGTCCAGCGGCATGGTGAAGCACTGACGACTCTCTTGGTAGGGATGTGATTTAGGGTGTTTCTTTGCCTGATAAGGCAGAGAGAAGGAGCCTCTGCAGGAGAAGCCCCTTCTGCGTCAGTCTCCAAGGAAACCCTCGGGGCTGCGTGGCTCAGCCTTTGCTGCGCGCCCAGAGTTTGGGCTGCGGCTCACGTGTCCCACACTGGTGCCTGAATCATGCTGCCTCTGCCAGTGGCATTTCGATAGTGCGAATGGTCCCATTTTAGGTGAATTGTGGGGTTTTCATACCCCTAGATGCCACTTTATCCCAAAGATACTAACCGCTGGATTGGTGCGCAGGAGAAGTGATGTCCTTCTGTGAGATGGAGTGAAACTAGCTCTGTCTCTGTTTCGATTGTACATTCCTCATGGTTGAGTCTGAAAGGAGAAGCCTTTTAATGCTCCCACACCTCCCAGCTTCTTGAGAGCAAGCCCGGGAGCTGCGGTGGTTACGGGGAAGCTCAGGCAGCAGGTGTTTCCAGGTCTGGTTGCAGTGCCCAAACCAGAGCGAGTCACCCCGAGCTGCCGGGGATCGCGGCTGTGCCCACTGCCTGAGGAGGGTGAGCAAGTTGGTGTCTCGGAGGTTTCCAACACACCCTTAGGCTCAGGGCTGGCCAGGTGCACAGGCAGTTTCACCGCTCACCTCCCATTTGCATTGAAACATCCAGACGTCTCATCTCAGTTTTGAATGAAAAAATCAGATCTTCTCGTCTCAGTTAATCACAAACATGGGCAAGGTTTTGCTTCTCTTGGGCTTTGCTGGTGCTCATTGCTGCTGCCTGCTCCAGAGCAAGACCAAACCTCCAGCCTGTGCCCAGCAGCTTTGTGCAGCCTCAGCTGATAAACGAGAGAGGCACAGATCCAGTGACCTTTGTTTGCATAACTGCTGCCTGCAGCCCCGGCTTGACATTTGAGGAGCAAATGTAAGTGCTGGGGGAGTGCACGGTGATGGGGGTGCTGGGCAAAGCAGATGAACCTCATCCTTGCTGGCCAAGTACCAGGCTGAGCTGTGGTCTGTCCTTTCTCTCACTGGAAGTCCTGGTTGACTTGCATAGTGGTGTCTTGCCAGGAACCAAGGACAAGAAACCCGCCTGCAGCTCCTCTCTGGCCAGGCAGAGAGTTTGGCCACAGTTTGTCTATGCCCAAGACTGTTTTGCTGCCTACAGCAGCAATGGAGCTGGAGCTGGGTGGAGTGTTAGGCTTTGTGGGGTGGTGCGTCTGTCAGTGACAGTGCCGTGGGGTGAGATGGAGCTCGCAGGCTGGAGCTTGGAGGGGACCTTGTCATGAAAACAGGGATGCTGGGTGGGAGTCACAAGGTGGTGACAAGGTGCCACTCAACAGCTTGACCCATGCTGGTCTGGCAGGTCTCCGGCTTCAGCCCCGGCTGCTCCACTGCCTGGGGCTGCTGCAGCAGTAGTGGGGAGGGACAGCTGTCCCACACCTGCCTCCTTTGGCTTGTGCAGTCGGGCTGCTCTCGGTGTCCCCAGGCGCTTTGGGCAGAGCAGTGCTCCCTGCAGGACCACAGTCTTGGGCGCTGTGGGTGTGTTTGAAGGTGCTGAGCATCCTGACCTTTGCGCTGGCAGCTTGTCCAGCTTTGCAGGCAGTACAGATGAAAGGGCATTTCTCCCCAAACCTGGGAGACTCTATCACAAGGTCTCTTGTGTTGCTCACACTAAAAGCTCAGAAACATAACATTGGTACAAGCCCCCATCTGAGTTTCTTTTGATAAAGAAAATTTTGGAGGAGGATTGGGAAGGGTAATTCTTTGTATTTTACGTTCTGAGCCATTTAAGCTTATTTTACTTTCCTTGCTACTATATCTGCTGGCTGGGATCTCCCTTTTATTCTGTTTTGTTTGCTTTTAATGTAAAACCGGAGATTTTTGGGGCAGGTAGCCGAGGTTTGGCTATAGGAGATGACAGCCCTGGGCCATGCCTGGCTGTAAAAGTCAGGTGTCTTCGCTGGATGTCTGGCTGCTTTCGCGACAGATAGCGGGGAAGCGCACTTGAGTATTTACCCTGAGCTAAAGAAAAGAAGTAGAACGGAGAAAAATACACAAAGTAGGCCATGAAAACAGGGTTTATGAGCATCTGAGATCAGATTCTAATTAATAGCAGTTCCCATCCCAGAAATCATACCATTCAGCAAAAGTTAATCATCTTTGCTCATACATACAATACACTTGAAGGGAGAATGACTCAGCCTCATTGAAATGTCTAATGTTACGAAATCCAGTGTGACTGATGTAACAGACCCAGCTAAGCTCTCCAAACTGGCCAGGAGCACCAGCAGCGAAGCAAAGCCCATGTGTAAGTTGACTTCATTGAGTTCTGCCCGTTTGTACTCAGGCTGGATTTCACCTTTAGTTACTAAAACAGATTCGCAGGGAAGGGGCCTAGAAGGATGCGGGTGGGCAGGGGAGCGGGGCGGGAGGGCTTGGCATGGCCAAGCCTGGTGGTCCTCAGCTCCTGGCCTGGACCTGCCCATCCCCACCTTTGGGAGCCCACAGAGCAGCTCTGCACAGAGACCCCGCTCCTGCAAATGTTTTGACACACACATAATTCACAGCTCTGTTGAGGTGCCTGGGACCAGCACTTCAATCACATCACTCTGCGTGTTCAACCATTTGCAGCCCCAGTGATTTATTCTTTATTTTTCAGTTCAGACAGGAATGTAGGTTAAATTCAGCATTAAGATTCTTCCTTGATATCAGCTGTTCCCTCTTAAATTAAATATTATTACCTGCAAACATTTCCTTTTAGCACTGGGAGCCGTTTGCTTGATGTAGTTTGTTTAAATGTCACCATATGAATTACTGAAAGTAATTTAAATATTTAAAGACATATACTGCAAGTCTAATTTTATTTTGAAATACTGAGCCAGACTCACAGCTGATGCAGCAGATAGCAGCTCAGCCTGGCACCTCTGGTTCCTGTCCCAGTTCTTTAAATTGTTCTTTAAATTAATAATTTGCATTTCCAAAACCTTTCACCCGATGAGACTGAGCCCTGAGATATGTGTGTATATATATATATATATATAATTTTATAAGTCAGATATTCTTCTCTCTTTGAGGCCTTGCAGCCCCTCTAGGATGGGTGTGAATCCCCTGGTGGGCTCCTCTCCCATCCATCCTTGGCTGCCCTTCTGGGTCATCTGCTTCATAGGGCAAACCCTGGAGAGATAACATCAGAAATGCCAGGGCCCCAGCAGAAAAGACAACAGCGCTCTCATATTTCATGTTTTCCGACTAGAGAAGATCCCCCCTCTGACACAACCTTTTCATCTCTTGTTATCTTTTTGAATAGCTTAAAAAAAAAGTATCATTCCTGGCACGCTGGCCACACTGCTGAAGAGCTGTTCCTCTTCCACCTCCTTCTTCACCCACTCAGATGAAAAGCTACAGGTAATGCTGGGGAGTAAATGAAAGGCTTTTCATGAGGAAATGAGCTAAAATAGTAAATAAAAGGCTAACTTGTAGAAATAAAACAGCTGAAGATGTCACCAGGAAAAAATGGTGATGAAACACACCTGGTCCTCGGAAATTACCTTCCATGCTGTTGGAAATTACCTTCTGACTCAGCCGGCTCAGTGCATCTGATGCCACTTTGCTAAGAGCTTTTACTTGACCTGAATACCCATGGTTTTCAAGGAAATAATGTTCCCTGTGAAAAATGCAACCACTCAGACCCAAGCCTTCCCTCACTTTACCGAGAAAAGCCTGGGCGAGGTGCATGCTGTCATTTCTCTGGCTGCTGGTGCACTGTGCTCCCACCACCGCATCCCGTGGCCAGCCGGGGTGCGGGGCTGAGCGTGGGGCACCCAGAGCCCACCCGGCTTTGAACTCCACCTGCCACCTCAGGTGGGTCTCCTAACACAAGGTCAAAGTTGCCTTTGATCATGCTGCGGGCATCTCCCCAGAGCGCTGGTCTTGCCTGGTGTCCTGCCTGCCCCTCTCCCTGCAGAGATGAGTCTGGCTTCTTGTGCAAAGCCGGTGACTCATTCCCTGGGATGTGTTTGCTTAAAAGTTGCCTAGTCACCTCTTTGTCTGATCACTGCCTCATCGCTTTTCAAACTGGGAGTGAAGAAATGGTGACACACAGGCAGAATGCATGTGCGGGCTGAAATAGCACAAGCTGCTTGCAGGCTAACCCTTTCCTTATGGCCTATGTGTTCCCACCTGTTGCGGTCAGTGGTCAGATGTAGAGAAGCATATGTCTCAAAGCCCACTCTGTTCTCCCTGCCCCGCCACTTGAGCTATTAAATGATGGGAGCTTTCCCTGTCCCTCAGCTTCACAGTGTCCTTGGGGCCATCCCAGCTGCAGCAGCTGCCTGTGAAAGACAGGCTGTTATTGCAGTTGGGAAGGTTTCCCCCAAGTCTCCTTTGGCCATCAAAGCTGGCCCCTCCAAGCCACCCTTGAACAAGCTCCAAACGTTGAGAACCTTTCAGAGATGATGCTGCCAGCAGGCACAGCAATGTACATGGTGTTTCAGGCAGGATCTAACAAGTGCCTTCGATGACGACTGGTTGTGCATTGGTTCCCTGCACCAACATCATCCAGCATCTTGTTCACTGCGTTTGCTGGAGCTATAGGCTGGGATGAGGGTCCAGCAAAGCTTCCAGGCCCTGGCTGTTGTGAAATAGATAAATTGCTTGATGCTGCACCAAGAGGCTTGGAGGACATCTGGGGAAATTGTGGTATCCCCAACGGTCAGCACTGGGTCCATTATTGTTTAGCTTCTTTATTAATGACCTGAATGATGGGACTGAGTGCACTAGCTTTTAGAAGATACAAGACTGGGAGGAGAAGCCATTCAGAGGGACCTCAATGGGCAGACAGGAGCTTCATGAAGTCCAACCAAAGGCAGTATGAAGTCCTGCTGCTGGGGAGGAAAAACCCTGTACACAAGTACACACTGGGGCCAACCAGCTGGAAAGCAACTTTCCAGGTGAAGACCTGGAGAGTCCTGGTGTAAAACAAGTTGTCCACAAGCCAGCAATATCAGGGGCTGCACTAAAAAGAGCATTGCCAGGAGGCCAAGGGAAAAGGAAGAAGGTTTTGATTCCTGCTTTGTCACCAAGCGCTGCTGCCATTGGTGGAAGCTGGACTTGAACTTGATATTTCTTGCCAACTCTTATGTCCAGCCAAGTGCTGCACGAAGGGGCTTTAACTCCATTTCAAGGACGGGGAAGCAGGACACAGACAGAAGGACACAGACCTGCCTGGCATCACACAATTAGGTCAGTGGTGAGCTGGGAAGGGACCGGCCTCTTCGTCCAGCTCCCTCTGTGCTGGGTCATGTTCTTGCAGGGCGTATATGTGTATCTGAAGGCTGCAAGCGTACCCAAGGACATCAAACGGGCTCGACCAGTGACTGGCAGGGATTTCTGAACAAGTTCACAGAAAATTGGAATTTTGTGAAATACATTAAATTAAAAAAAAATGCAAGTGAAACAGATATTGTCCCAGGAAACACTTTGTGTTCAAAATAAATCTTTGTCTCCTGGAAACTAAACTTTCAGGGGAAAAAAAGTGGGGTTTAGCTGAACATTACTAACAACTGGGAGGAAAAGAGAAGCACATTTTCCTGTGCTGTGAAAGGGGAACCAGCCCCTTGCTCACTAAACACTTCACGGAAGTGGCTTCTTGGGTTTTGTTCAGTTTTATTTTAATCGCAACGAGGGGTTGCAAAACCAGAGGACTTGGTGCAAGAGAAAAACCTCAAGAACCAGATCATCTTCACAGATGGCTGGCAAAACTTCTCAATGAAAAAGCAGTGTTGTCAAAGCACAGGTGGTGAGACCTCGAAGTGGAGCAGGAGCCTGAGTTGCTCATCCGTTAGTATCCACCAAATACATTCAAACCAGAACTATGTGAATGAAAAGCTGAGTTGCAGGGGGACATGCACTGGCTGGGACACCTGCCCTGCTCATTGGAATAAACGGATATGAACAATAATTGACTTTGAAGCTATGCACAGTAAGAAGTGGCAGCACGGTGCAATCGCCTCCCCCAGTATCTCTGCATCAGCTTATGGGCTTAATTGGTGAGGTTTGGGGTTTTGTTGATAGGCAGGGATGCAGAGCACCAACACATTGCTGAGTCTGCCTCTGATCTTGTCATGGTGTAAATCCCAGATAGTGCTGCTGAAGCCATCTGATCCGCCACAGCAGAGCCCAGCTGGGCTGCCTCACCCTTTCAGCCGCAGGAGAAGTCCTGGCAGGGTTTGCACTTCAGAGGAGCACCCAGAAGCCAAGGTGCCTCGCAGGAGCAGACTGAGGAGCAGCAACCGCCCAGCTCGGCAGGGAAGAAAAGCCTTTCATGGTATTAGGTGGCCCTGTTTGCAAACAGACGCAGCAATGTAGCAAGAAGGAGGGCTGCGAAGGCTGGTGAGCCGAAGCCTGGCAAAGTCATCGTGGCTTCTCTCAGCTTCTCCCACTGGAGGGACTGGCTGGGACCTGGGGCCATAGGCACCTTTCCCGGAGGTTCCACACTGCCTGCACACATCTCAAGTTGTCTCCATCCCTCTGCTTCCCCTGCTCCAAGCCAGCATCCCAGCAGCAGTTTGATAATGGTGGGCAAGGGGCACAAAACTCACCCCATGGGCATGTATGGGGGAAGATGGGTGAGGGATGCGGAGCTGGGTGCCGCCTGCACCCACCCTGCTTGTGTACAGCCCTTCCTGGTGGGTGGTGAAGCTGCTTTCGCAATTGTTTCCTGTGAAAAGCCCTCACCAGGAAGCTCGCCACTTAGCCTCCTTGAAAAAGAACTATTTCTCTGCAGGAAATTGCTGCTTGAAAACAGCCCAGCCGCCTGGGAGAAGCTGCCAAGGAGCTGACGTGTGCGCGGGGCGGGCGGCCGAGGATGCTGAAGCTGCAGAGCCGGGCAGGCGATGGAGATGTGAGCAGATTGGAGGGGAGGTGCTCAGGTGGCACCAACAGGTCCTGCACTCCCTGTCCTAGGCCATTCCTCTCTTGCCTGTTTTCTAAGGAGGAGGGTCTTTTTATTTGGCATACAAAAGGAGGAATGATTATAAATGGGGTATGTAGGTATGTATTAAACTACGCAATGTTCAGTCTGTGTCTAATACATGCATGAGACAGGCTTGAGAGTAGGTGTTATTGGCTTTTTAAGTCACATAGATATCCTGTCCTGCTCTATCACTGCAGTGACAGCCTGTGGAGGGTCTAATGCCACAGGGAGCATCAGAGCTGCCCTCTCTACTAGTCCTCCACAGGGAAGGATTTTTGTAAGGGTGGTGGCACATGGTTTCCATACCTGCTCATTTAGAGCCATTGCTAAAAGGATAAATAATCTTAAATGTGCTCCATTTCTTCCTCCAGAAGGACCCTGGAGCCCAGGAAGCAGAGGCAGGGAAGAAGGGAACTGACCATTGCTCAACGATGTTTTCTCAGTTTAGTTAGTTTGGAGCTGCCCTCCATTGCTGGTGGAGCCCATGGGGGCTCTTGGCTCCTGCTTAAACACGACCTCGCTTTCTCTCCTGGATTTCAAAGCAAGCATGGGGACCTCTCCAGTTTTTGTGTAACCAGCTATGCCAGCCAAAGCATCATGAAAAAAGCTGGGCCAGTATTTCCCAGAAAAATTACTTTTTGGCTCTGCAGATTGGATTTTTTTTTTCACTCAGGCAGAAGCACAACCCTTTCTGTAAAAATGCAAGTTTCCTCAAACCCCAAATATGGAACCAGACTTTTCTTGGGTGCCCAGTGAAAGGCTGGGAGGCAATGAGAACAAACTGAAGCATGGGACATGATGGTTAAGCATAAAAGACTATTTCACTGTGACGGTAGTCAAACACTGCAACTTTTTGCCCAGAGATGTGGAGATACTGGGATGCCCAACTGGGATGCAGTACCTGCTCTAACAGATGCTGCTGTGAGACGCAGGTTGGACTGGACACTCCTCAGAGGTACCTCCAGCCTCAGCCCTTCTGGGCTTCTGTGACCACTTAGAGACGATCACAGAAAACAGAAAAATGGGCTTCTTGGAGCCTTGATTTTTGCTGCAGAAATGTTTAAAGTGAGTGTTTGCATTCCCCAGGGCCTGCAGCACTCTGCAAACAGCTTTGCTCCTCTCTGGTTGCCACAGAACTTCTAGATCTACCTGGAGACCTGCATGGTGGAAAGGTGAGAATGTTGACGTGAAAGTCTCCAGCTCTACAGCAAAAGTGCATCTCAGAGAGGCAAATGATGCTTTGCCCATTTAATAGAGGAAAAATAGCACCACCCAAGGACCTGGCAGCGCAGGTTGCATGTACTTGTGGCTGCCTCATGCTACACAAGATGCTCCACAGAGGTTTCTTGTTTCTCCTTGTGACAGTTGTTCCCCAGCCTACATCCACCTGCCTTTACTGGGGCAGAACAGGGAAGATGCTTCCCAGGGCTCAGCATCCTCGCAGGATGGAGCACACCGGAGACTTTGCCCTGAAGCGGGGCTGCGTTGGGAAGGGGGATCTGTTCCCATCGCCGAGCTGGATGCCTGCAGGGCCAGAGCGGGTGCTCCACGGGGACAGCTTGCTGCAGAAAGGAGAGCACTGCACTTAGATCCCCCCGTTGAGTATTTGTGGGTGAAGCGCTTCACCGGGCCAAAGTCATCTGACATTTTTTGTGGGGGCGGGTGAAGCTAATGAATCCAGATTAGGCAGTGCGGAGGCTGGGAAGCTAGAATTCTGCTGAATATATATGAAGACAAATGTAAATTCTAAACTTTCTAGGGAGTATTTTTACCCTGGCTCAGTGTTAACATTGATAAAAATAGTCACAAATAAGTGCAGGAGTAGAAAGAAAATTTGGGGCTTTTTTTTTTTTTTTTTTTTTTTAATGTTAAAACCATGCATCTATTTCTCTACCAGGAGTTAACCTCTTACATGCATGAATGGAACACAGAGTAAACCATCAACAAGTGACCTTCCCTGACAGAATAACTCCTATCTCAATCCAGCCCGCCTGCCTGGCTCCCTGGCACTCAAAAGCTTGCAAAGGTGTGGGGAGACACCAGCCCCACTCTGTGGATGAGAATAGTGCCGTATAGAAAACTGTGGTTTTGCTCAATGTGACGGAACAAACCAGAGGCCACCTCAGGAGCCCAGGTCACCTGAGCAAATTCCCAAAATACTGCTTCAAGTTGCCAGTCCATCGTTAAACTGCCAGGGTGGAGCGTCCTCTCTCAGCACTGATGGATATTTGACCATAGGCGCCTGAAACAGGTGAAGACTCCTGCTAGAAGGAACTTAATAGCTTTATGGATTGATACCTGGGCCATAATTCATACCTGATACCTGGTATTAGATGTTGCAAACAGCTGACTGAGCAATGAGAAGATAAGTCCTAGGAAGGTTTAGCTGCTACAGCACAGAGTTGTTGGGGGAAGGGCTGTTTTGACAGCTGAGACTGGAAGGAAAACCCTTTTACAGTGTATTGTTGTTGAGAAAATGCATGTTAAAAAGAAAAACAGAGACATGCTTTTCAGATGTTCATTTTTAAGAAGAAAATGTGGTTTAATTTCTGACCAGCTTCTGACTGCAGATACTTTTGCTTTACTCTCCAAATCCTTGGGAACCCTAGCTCTCCCCTAAGCTGTAGTTAGTGACATGGGTCCCCTCGTGGTGAGACATCATCTGCCCTTTTCTGAGACTTTGGCTGCTCCCTTGGCTCAAATTAGTG
Source organism: Nesoenas mayeri (assembly GCF_963082525.1). Classification (NCBI taxonomy): domain Eukaryota; kingdom Metazoa; phylum Chordata; class Aves; order Columbiformes; family Columbidae; genus Nesoenas; species Nesoenas mayeri. The sequence goes on from NC_137560.1 coordinate 7,552,789, forward strand.
TCTATCACATCCTGGGGAGCAATTCTACTGCAGGGGCTAAGTTGGGACCTGGAGCGAATTTTGGGTAGACATCTGCTAACAATGCAATTACCTTGTGTTCTGCCATGATTCATGGTTATGGTCTTTGTTTCTAAAACAGAAGACAAAGAGCCGAGTGGAAAAGAGACATCAAAACACAGCCTGCGGGTTTGGCAGTCAGAGAACTTGGGAAAAGAGAGGTGGTGGTGATGGGAATGAGGAACAGGAGATGGCAGCTGCTTTGGCGTCACGGAAGATAGACCAGGACGGACGAGGACAAAAGCAATCTGAAGCCAAGCCGGCAAGACGTGACTGTGGGCACGGGGAAGTTGCTGGTCACCGTGCTGGGCGTTGAGTAGAAAGATTATTGGAGAGAGTCCTTTCCGCAGCAGAACAACCACCAGAAAGACACACACAACCCTGTGCGTTAGAAACCTGAGGCCAGTGGTGGTGTACAGCACAGAGACAATGACCATCGACATGTAGAGGAGCTATCGCTTTTTGCTGTCCTTGTCGGAAGCACTTGGGACTCTGTGGAATTGAGACAAAACCTGCTTGTTTCTGGAGACATTCTGATCTTCTAGCTGCCAGCAAAGCCACATACATAGCGAGACAAACACCAACAAGACCCCTGAGTCCTGGCCAGTGCTGTTTTGCTGGAGGAGGTGCTGCCACGCAGCATCCTGGCTCCAGCCTCCGTGCTTCTGTCTGCCACATTTTGGGAAACCTCCTGGGTGTGAGGTCCCATCTCCTTGGGAGGTCATTTGAGGAGGGTGCCCACGGCTCCCTGCGGAGCAGAGATTTCCTCTCTCGGGGAAGAAATTCCCCGGGATGGCAGGCGCGGCTGCTGCGGGGAGGATGCAGGGCCTGGCGGGGGAAGCTGGAGGGTGAGGACTCGGGCTGGCCCTGGGCTGCGGTGCATTGCGGGGCGGCGGACTCCAGAGGGCAGCACGCGGACAGGCTGGCACGCGCCCTGCCCGCGCCTGCCAGCCCTGCCCGCTCCTGCCCACCCTGCCAGCCCTGTCTGCTTCTGCCAGCCCTGCCTGCCCTGTCTGCCCTGCCCGCCCTGCTCACTCCTGCCAGCCCTGCCCACCCTGCCAGCCCTGCCCGCTCCTGCCCACCCTGCCAGCCCTGACTGCTCCTGCCAGCCCTGCCCGCTCCTGCCAGCCCTGCCCGCTTCTGCCAGCCCTGCCTGCTCCTGCCAGCTCTGCCCACTCCTGCCAGCCCTGCCTGCCCTGCCCGCTCCTGCCAGCCCTGCCTGTTTCTGCCAGCCAAGCCTGCTCCTGCCTGCCCTGCCCACTCCTGCCAGCCCAGCCTGCGGGGCCACACGGGGCATTCAGCGGGATGATCCGCACTTCTGAGGGCCGGGAGGTGAATCTCTATTGCTCCCCTCCTAGTGTCCACCAGCTCCTGGCTGGGCGGACAGGGGATGCCACACCAGCATTAAGTGACGTTATTTTACTTCCATCCTTTTCAGGGTGAAATCTGGTCTTGCCTCTGCAGGTGATGCGCCTGGAGCCTGTCTTGAAACTTATGTGGTTGCTAATGTGACCGCAAAATAGAGGTGAAACATTTCTCTTCTGGTTTCACAGCCACCGCGCGCCCGTGGTTACACCTGCCTCCCTCGCACCACCCAAGAGGAGCCACAGAGTCCCTGTAACATTTCTGGGCACTGTTTTCAGTACAACAAGAGCTTTAGACCCAGATGTAAGTTCTTTGCCTAACCTGCTGCTGTTCCCCTTGTGAATTGAAGGTGGTTTGATAAACATACTGAAAGGTCAGCTATTTTCACTGTGGCTTGCATAAGAACCTCAACATCCCCTGCTGCAAGAGCAGCCTTAGTAACTTCCTACTGCAACACTGAATCACAATAGCTTCCCACAGCAACCAGTGGTAAAAATAAACTGGGCAAGGGGAAGTGGACAGCTTCTGCTGTTCCGCTTTCTTGGGCACACTTGAGTCACGAAAAAAAGCGATGTAGAACAAGGCGTTTATTTTGCTGATGCCGATGAAATCCACAAATGGTTCTGAGCGCAGTCCTGCTGAAATCGGTGTGTTTTGCAATGGGATGCTCAGTGTGCTCAAAGTTAAGCATGTGCTTAAGTGCTGTGTCCAGTCTGTATTTTTCATTAGGATTTGGATTTATGAGTTAGACTAAAAGGAGACAGGGACCTCAGCAAAGCTGCTTTTGTACTAAAGACAGAGGAGAACGGCCTCCTTGGGATATTTTATGTGTCGAGGGCATATAAAAGACCACTGAGGAGACAGTGGCTCTGTTATGGTTTCAGCGGTAGATCTTAGCTTTGAGAAAAGTAGGTCTTGACTGGATAAAAAGTGTCCTTAAATACAATATGATTTGTATTTTTGCCTTGACATACTGTCATTTGAACAGCACAATTTTAAACAACATTAAGACTAAGACTCTGTGTGTGTGTCTGTGTGTGCACATGTTTGTTTGCCTGGGGAGGGGGTGGGGGGTGTTTTAAAGAACAATATCTTTCCTGTTACACAAGATCTTGAAAATCAGCCAGCTTGGAAAAAACCCAGTTGAGACCTAGTCAGGTCGCTGAGCCTGGGAATCTGCTGCTGAGACAGACCCTGACTCTTCCCTTTGTGACAGAGTTTGCTGAGGAAGTTTATAAGAAGAGGCTAAAGAGAACAGAAGTTACGGCAAAACAGGAATGGCTCATCTGTCCCAGACTGGGGAGGAGGAGCTGTTCCCCCTCCCACTGTTGCCCACAGGAATTTGAAGAGCACGGGCTTGTAGGATAACCCAGTGGAGAAGGGACTGCAGAAGGGCTTTGGTCAAACCTCCTGCTCAGAGCTGGGTCAGCCCTGAGGTCAGTCAGCCCAGGCTACTCGGGGCTGTGCTGAGTCGAATCTTGGAAACTGACAAAGATGGAGACTTCACAACCTCTCTGAGCAACCCATCAATATTTGACTACCTGCATAGTGAGAATGGACTGCAGTAGAAGCAGCTCATACAAACCCATGTTTTTAATGTCATCCTGCTCATTAAAAAGATCAAATCTGTTTTGTAACAGAAACAGTTTATGTGAGGCATGGAGAATTTCTGGTACTGGTGGACTGATTCGCATTAAAGACAAGTAAAAGATGGAAGGAAACCAGAAGGATGCATCCAGTTAAATTTCCTGTCTTGAAATTTCAGTGTTGCAGCACAAAAGGTTTGTGTTTATAGTAGTGGATACCAGTAGGGAAAATATTCTAAAAATAAATTAGGTTGTACAAACAAAATAATCTATTTTGAGGCTCATTCTGAAAATGAGAGCGAATCTGGAGGCTTAATGAATCTCAGTCTTATTTTGCAACTGCGCATTGCTGTCAAAGACCGAGGCAGGGCCGGGCATGACCCGCTCAGCCGCTGGCCTGGGGACTGTGTCACTCCCATCCCTTTTTCTTAAACTTTTGACTGAAACCTGACGGGGGGGCACAGAGCACGGGGCCGGTGTCCCGGGGGCCGGCTCTGCCCCGCAGCGTGGCCCGCCTCCCGCGGCCCCCGCGCGCCTTCCCGCGCTCGGCCCCGCGCGGGCCCCGCCCCCTTGCCCACATTAGGCTCGCCCGCTTTCCCCGCCGCGCCTCATTGGCGCTGGGGGCGTGGCGGGAGGCGGTGACGCGCGGCGGTGGGCGGGGTCTCCGCGCGGGGCCGCGCCGCTCGGGGCGTGTGCGCGCTGCCGCTCCGCTCCGCGGCGGGCGGGGCGTGTTGCCGCTCGGCCGGCCCCGCCGCCCGCCCCGCCTCCCGAGGCATGACACGCCGAGCCGCCGGCGAAGCCCCGCTTTAATTGAGGCCGCCGGGATGGGGCGCACCGCGTAGGGCAGAGCGGGGGCCGCCGCGCTCCGGGCCGCAGGCAACGCGAACCCACGGCCGTGCAGAGCGGCGCCGCGTCCGGCACAGCGCAAGCCCATCCCGGCCCGGGGGGGAGCAGCCGAGCGGGGCCGCGTCCGGCCGCCGCGTGGGTGGCCGGTGGGCCGGGCGCTGGCGGCCGCCGCTGCCGAGCCCCATGAAAACGCAGGTCTGGGGGAGCTCCCCGCGGGCGCCCATGGCTGCGGCGATGCCGTGCAAGAGCGCGGAGTGGCTGCAGGAGGAGCTGGAGTCGGGCGGCGGCCGCTCGCTGCTGCTGCTCGACTGCCGCCCCCACGAGCTGTTCGAGAGCTCGCACATCGAGACGGCCATCAACCTGGCCATCCCCGGGCTCATGCTCCGCCGCCTCAAGAAGGGCAACCTGCCCATCCGCTCCATCATCCCCAACCACGAGGACAAGGAGCGCTTCGTCAAGCGCTGCAAGGCCGACACCGTGCTGCTCTACGACGAGGCCACTGCAGACTGGCAGGACGGCGGCGCCGCCACCTCCGTCCTGGGGCTCCTGCTGCAGAAGCTGCGCGACGACGGCTGCAAAGCCTATTACCTAAAAGGTGAGGTGCTCCCCCACCTTTCAGCCCTATCTGGTTTTCGCAGTCCTTGTCCATGTGTCCGTCCCTGCCCCCTAAGCATCCCCCGGCCGGAGGTGGTTGGGTTGTTTTGCTTCCTCCCTCCACCCTCCCCTTGCCTGATTTATTTTTATTCTTTTATATATTTATTTTTCTCCCCTGCATCCCGCTTTAATCCCCCGCACAAAATGGTTGCAGGCTGGAAGCGGCCGGGAGCGCCCCGCTTCTTCCTGCGTCGGCTCCCCGGCAGCGGCGGCAGTGAGCCCCCGACCCCGCCGCCGGGGCAGCCCCCCCAGCGCTGCCCTGTCCCAAGCCGACCCCGGCTGGGCACCGCCGCCCCCCCCCTGAGGCGCCCCTCGCCTCCGCTCCCCGGAGGGGCCTTTCGGGGGCTCCCGGCGCCAGGCTCCTCTCCAGCTCCTCCGGGAGGGATGGACAGATGGGGGGGAGGGGGAAAGAGAGCACAGCCCCCCCCTCTTTTATTTTTCTTCCCGGCTCTATCTCCGAAAAAGCGGGCGCTTGGGTTTTTCTCCCGCTTTCGCTGGAAATGCCGGCGGGGCTGGGAGGGGGCAGCGCGGCTGCTCCCCCGGGGCCGGGCGATGGAGGAGCGGGGACCCGAGCCCTGCACCCCGCACATCGTGAGCGCTGGGGTGTTCTTATGGTTTTAGTGTGTTGTTTTGGTTTTTTTTTTTTTAGGGAAGGGTGTTTTTTGTCCGTTTTGAAAGATCCCAGCAAGTCTCCGCAGCGGGCTGAGCAGAGCCCACAGCTGGGCTGCTGGGACCCTTCCCATCCTCCCAGCGCTCCCAGTCCGGTCGCTGGGTGGCGGGTTTGAGGCAGAAATAACAGGAGAGCGGAGGTGGTGGGGGGAGAGTGGTGGAGAAAGTTGCCGCTCGCAGCCCTGTGAAAAACACTGCTGCTCCTTGGTAGATCCTTTTCGGGTAGCCGGGGGAGCCCCGGTACGGGGTTGGGGTGGCAGGGCGACAGGCAGGTGTTTGGGGACCAGCCTGCGGGGCTGAGCTGCCTGCACAAGCCTCCTCCAAAGGTAACGGGGGCAGGGAGGGAGGGGGAAGCCAGGCCCCAAGCACAGGGTTTGATCCCACTTTCTCACCCATCCATGTGCTTCCCACCCGTGCCGGTGGGTGAGTCCCCCACCCCATCCTGGTTTGGGGTCCCGATGGGCTCCGTTGCACCATCGCTTTGTCTTCTTGATTCTCTCCCTCTTGTCCTCGTCCTCGGCAGGAAAGAGCAGCTTTGAAGTTACTCCTAAGCTGTCCCCGATGGGCAGGGGAGGAGCTGAGTCCCTTTCTCTGCCTTTTTCTGGGAGCCTCGGTGGGAAATGTTTCCAATTAAAATTCCAAAATGGCTCCTCGGCGCTGTCTGGCAGCGCCGGGGGGAGGAGGAGGATGAGGACGAGCCTTTTTCATGAATGGATGTGGCAGGAGCTGTCTGTCCTGCTCACTGACCCTGCCACAACCGCCGAACCCACTAACAAAGTTTCCAGGAGGCCTTTCTAATTAAACCATTTGTCAGTGTCAGATACTGATGGCTGAGCTCCGGTTTAATATTGCCTGGAAAGGAGGTAGATTGGTGGGGTTTTTTGGTTCCTTGCCTCTGGCGTCCTTCCCAAACTGTTGAGCTGAGGAGCTGGAGAAAAGGTCTGAGGGGCAGACATGAAGGGCCCCATCGCTCCTCAAGCCTGCTGTGCTTTGGGTGAAGAGCAAACCTGTGACACCACTCTCTCACCAAATGTGTTTGTAGTGATAAAATAGGCGTGAGGATCGCTCTTTGACAAAACTTACGACCTTTTTTTCCTGCTTGAAGGTGAATTATTTTGTTGGGCTTTGGTGCCTGGGCTGGGTATGTGGTGGTTGTTCTTGCTTTATCTTTTCAGACACAGATACTTTTGTGCTTCTCTGTCTAGGTGGCACAATAGCTCTTGCCTAAACTGCGCCAGATTCTTATTTCCGAGAAGCTAAATGAGAAGAGATTGTCTCTTGCCATTGATTTTATTTTTTGATGTTTGTTTCTTTTGCAAGTGAGGTTTGGCCCCTTTTTCACAAGCAGTATAGAACTGCGTAAGAAATTCTCTTTGGTTTCTCAGGGCCTGTTTGCCCAGTAACAGTCTGCCCAAGGAAGATGAGGGAGCAGGGAGATGCCTTTCTTGGCATGAAATTGAAGATACACCAACTTTAACTGGCAAAGGCTTGCTAAGCAACATTCACACGTGTTCAGTTAGAAGGATTTCCCATTCTGAAGAATAAAACATGTTTTTCTCTCTGTCTCTCCCCTTCCCTCTCTCCTTCCCCTTTCCCAGGTGGGTTTAACAAGTTTCAGACTGAATACTCTGAGCACTGCGAGACGAACCTTGACAGCTCCTCGCCCAGCAACTCTCCCCCGGCATCGGTCCTTGGCCTGGGAGGGCTGCGGATAAGCTCTGACTGCTCGGATGGCGAATCCGACAGGGAACCCAGCAGTGCCACGGAGTCGGATGGGAGCCCCATCCCGAACAATCAGCCTGCCTTTCCAGTCCAGATCCTACCTTACCTGTACCTGGGCTGTGCCAAAGATTCAACCAACTTGGACGTCCTGGGCAAATATGGCATTAAATACATCCTGAATGTGACTCCCAACCTGCCAAACATGTTTGAGCACGATGGAGAGTTCAAGTACAAGCAGATCCCCATCTCAGATCACTGGAGCCAGAACCTCTCGCAGTTCTTTCCCGAGGCCATTGCTTTCATTGGTAGGTAGTTGGCAGAACATCTCTTTTCGTACTCACGGCTTGGGAATGTGGCAAGCCGCTTCCCAGGGCTTGTTGCTCGTCTCTGGCCTCACCTCTCTGGGACACAGCATCAGCGCTAGCTTAGCAGCTGGGCGTCACGCTGCCAAGGTGACACTTCTGGTGCGTGTCACCCAGGCTGGGTTCAGGAAGGCTTCCCCTTCCGAAATTCGTCCACCTTGCAGCACTTCAGCTGGGTTACCTGCAAGTGGCAGGACCGGCACCGCGGGCCGCGGCTCTGCTGTGTCGTGCCCTTGTATGGGGATTCTCACTTGTGTGAGATGGCTGAACCCAGGCGCTGGGAGCTCCTCCACCTGATTTGCTGGGAGGAATGAGTGTTGATGGGAGTTGCGTTAATGTGACTGTTGCCAGCAATTCCTTAGCCCCAAGTGTGGTTAAAATCTAGGGAGGGGGGGAATGTTTTCTTTTCCTGAGGGGATTTGCTAGTCTCATTGTGATCCCACTGTAAGTTGCCCTAGCATAACTAACTCCTTGTATGGATACTTCTCCTAAGGTAAGTGTCAACACAATGAGTTAGTGATTATAATTACACTGCAGAGCTCAGCTGGAAAAACTGCTGTGCAGACAGCCCCAAGACTGCTCTGGCTGGACGTGGGGAGGGGTGCAGAGGGTAGATCTATTCTCCCAGGCTGGTGTTGACTTTGAAAATTGCTTCTTATTCTGTGAGAAGTGGCTGTCGGACTGAATAGGAATGTACACTTCCAGCATGACCCGTGCTGCCTGCTGGTGACGGTTGTTAGTCTAATCAGTTCCGATTTATGGGGGCTGACTGGCACAGGTAGTCATTACTACTGTTAACTATAAAAAGCCCTATGGCTTCAAGTCTGGTTAAAAACATTGGTGTAGATAAAGGCGATGGGGCCTTTACCTTCAGACTGAAATCTGCGCAGCCCATCTCCATGCTGCCTTGTTGTCTCCCATTTTGGACCTTGCTGTGTGCGCTTTCTCTCTGTGCTGTGACACCTGAAACAGGGCAGAGCAGTGGCAGGTTCCTGTCTGCTTTTCAGCTGTCGGAAACCCTGGTTCCCACGTGCTCTCCTTTGCCCCCAGCTTCTGTCCTCTAGTGATGTGACCATGGTCAGAAGCAGCTGCTTCAGTGTGGCAGCAGGGACGTGTCTGATGCCCCATCTGCGCTTCCCGCACGGAGCGTGGTGTTAAACATCAGGGGTGAGGTACGGGGTCCCTGCTGGCGTGTGGCATTTGTGATCTGTCTGCTCCAGTCAGACGATGTCCCTGTGAACAGAGCACCGTGCTTGTGCTTTCCAGTTAATGACAAGAAATGGAGGATTACCTCACTCAAAAATCGAACACCAAGAAATGCAGTGCAGGTCAGATGAAAGGCAAAAATGTCTCAGAAAAATGTCGAACGGAGAGAAACTGGGTATGCTGGGGGGTGATTGCCTGCTCTACTGGAAATTCTTGCCTGGTTTTGGAGGCTGGGGCAGAAAACCTGTTGTGGCTTGGGTCTGGGTTTTGCTTTTTGCCTGCGTCTTCTTTGCCCTTCTCTGCGCTCGTGGTGCCAGAGTGTCTCTTACCTCCAGCTTGGCTCAAGGATCCTCTCTCTCCTGCCACCTTCTCTCTCCCCGCCAAATGACTGACTTCAAATGGGGCTGCTCAGAAGTAAGCAGCGCTGGGTACTTGCATGTATTCAGTGCTCTCGGCAGCATGTCCCTGCTTCAGCACTAAGATGTCAATTCATAAAGGGATCACGCTGTTCCGGCTGTGCGAGAGACAATGAGTATGTGTGTGCTTTTCAGTCGGTGGCAAGGGAGGGGAAATTTTGTCACTGTTCTCTCGCCATTTTTTGGTCCAGCCTGCATTCCTGCTCTCTGCTACCATTCATCCTGAGAGTCTCTTCCAACACAAGCGCTTGTTTGTAGTGAAGTGCATTTCTGTCGATCCTAAAGAACAATTTAACAATAAGGGAAGTTCCTGCACTTCAGCCTCTGCTTAAATTGGCTTTGACTACATTCAGATAACTTTCTAGTGGGAGGAGGATAAGAACAGCGTAAAAGAACAGCTTGTGTGGTGCTGAGCTGTGGCCTCGCATCATGTGCGCAGCCTTCCCCAGGTAGCTGTGTTGAGGTGGGTCACTATGCCTGACCATCAGCATCTCCCTGGAGTGTTTGTCTCCAGCTCCACCTGCCTTTTGTGGGTTACTCCATTTCTCTGTTTGAATAGAAGGTATTGATGCTCCCTAGACAAGGGATGTGTTGCCAGGCTTTATTAATACTTCTCAAGCACATGAGAAGTTCGGCCTTGCTGTGCGGAACGGGGATGTGCAGCTTCGCCATGTAGTGGGGATATCTCAGGAGCCCTTTGGGGAGAGATGTGGATGTCAAAGGGACACGAGACGGTGTCACTAGGAGCAGAGGATCCAGTTCTGGCAGTCGTCCTGGTCCTGGGAGCCTGCAGCTGCCACCTGGCCCTGCTCCAAAGCTGTGCATTTTTGGTGCAGAATAATAGACACCTCCTTCCCCTTGTCTTGTTTCAGATGAGGCCCGTTCCAAGAAGTGTGGGATCCTTGTTCACTGCCTCGCTGGCATCAGCCGCTCTGTAACAGTCACCGTCGCCTACTTGATGCAAAAACTCAACTTGTCCCTGAATGATGCCTATGACTTTGTGAAAAGGAAAAAATCCAACATTTCCCCAAACTTTAACTTCATGGGCCAACTCCTGGACTTTGAGAGGACTCTGGGACTCAACAGCCCTTGCGACAACCGCTCGCCCAGTGAACAGCTCTACTTCACCACCCCCACCAACCACAACCTCTTTCAGCTGAACACTCTGGAGTCCACATGAAGGGGAATCCACCTGGTCGGGAACTTGAGCATTGAATCGCTTCTCTTGAGCATTTCAACTCTTACAAAAACATCTGTCTTGCCAGGCAGCTCTGGAACAACTCGCTTCTCTGGGCAGAGGTGCCTGATCGCTGCTTTAAGAAGGCTAATGCTGATCATTAGTATCCTGATCAAAGTGGTTTGAAGAGGTAGTCTTTTTACAAGGGGTTATTTAATACGGGCGATGTTACAGCGTTTTGAACGCAGCTGTTACCGGCAATAACCGCTTTCCTGGGTGCATTGGGACTGTCAGAACACGCACACGTGTGAAGAGCTACCAGGGGTTAGCTTGCTGTGGAAAGCGAGGAGATTTATGCACTTGGAAACCTTGAACAAAAGGTGTTGGGCCAAGACTGTTTTAAAACCCAAGTTTACTTTTTTTCTTGATTTTAAAAAAAGAAAAGGTAGATCTTACTCGAGCTTTGGGTTCAAACTCTTTTTAAATATGTAAGTTCCTGACTGTTTGTACAGACGAGGTTGCAAAACCAGTATTTTATTCTGTTTCTTGTTTGATCATTTATTATTTTTTTTAATCAAATGTTTATATTGACCAAATGCATTTTGCACACTTTGTGAAGCCTTGGTATGTCCTGGCATATTACTGGGTACTCCAGAGAGAGATACATGCTGCTGCTGTTGTTGTTAGCATCTGGTAGGAAGCTTTGTTCTGTGTGAAGGCCAGTTGGGCTTAAACGCAACCCCTTCACCACTCCTGCACTCACAATCACAACCTCTGCACTGATTCAGCCAAGGTGACTAAGCCGCAAGCTTTTTTCTTTTTAGTTTTTTTTAATGCCACCCCTGCCAAAAATACTGTTTGCTATTGCCAGAGGTAAAACTCCTGTAGCCTCCAGAGTTAGCAGAAGCATGTCTGAGCCCGGCTTCGTTCTTTGCTGCCTGTTGACTGACTTAACGTCATCCAGCTGGCCCGAAACCATTCCAGCTTCCCGCGTACGGAAGGTAGCGGCGATGTTGGCGTTTCTTGTGCACACTTGATCCTTTCCCACGTGTGCGGGGTGGAGGGGGAGCACGGCGAGCGCCCGAAGCAGAGCCAGGATTGCGTAGCGGGATGGGACTCGATCATCACGCGTGGAGCGTGTGAGCGGAGGGAAGAGATGTGGAAGTGATGAGAAGAGTGTTGTAACAGAATTTTTATATATATATATATGAATATATATATTAACTGGCAAATTCTGCAATGATTGGAGCTTTCAACAGAGCTTCTGATTTTTTTTTTTTCTTCCTCTTTTGAATAACTTTATGCCGTGCCTTCTATTCTGAGAAGACTTGTTGATATTTCTGGCTAGTGTTTGGCGAATACCTTATAGCAAGCCGGGAGGGGAGGAAGTGGTAATAATTTCTGGGAGGAGGGCAGAACGGATTTGGAGATTTCTTTATTGGCTGCAATGTAGTCCCTCCTTTCTCCCCCCCTCCCTGTCCACTTTAACTCTCCTGTAACTGAAAAGAAAAGAAAAAAAAAAAGCCACGGATTTTTCTAAATATACAGTTTTTTGTACTTTTTTCAAGAAAAAGGAAAAAAAAAATATTAAAAAAAAATCTCCATCTGGAGGAATGTTTGATGCTATCATATCCTGAAACCGTTCTTTTTGTTAAAGATGTTACCAGAATGTTGGAATGAGCTTCTCTTTCTTGTTTTCTGGTTGTTTTTTGTTTGTTTGTTGGGTTTTGTTTGCAACAATGTTGGGATCGTGGGTCATTGGAAGGGAGAATGGGCATAAGTATGGTTGTGAGTGAGAAAATTGAGAATATCTTAATTGCATCTTACCTCATGGAGGAATTAATTTTTTTTCAGGGATTTTTTTGACAGTGCATCTGTATTGCATTACAGCTTAGCTGGTTTGTAAAGGCTTCCTGTGCTGTTAGTGGTCTTTCTTCTTTAAGGAAAAAAAACAAGATGCATCTTCTGATTAGTACAAATGAGAGCTTGTTAGTGAGGAATGGTTCTGCTTTCTGAGTTATGAAGGAAAATTAGTGACCCTATATATTCTGATCCAATATTGGGACTTTGTTTATATTGCAAATAAATATTATTTTTTCTTTAAAAATGATGTTTGTGTCAGATGCTTGTCTAGCCTCTGCCCGTATAAGGGCACGCTGCTCTTAGCCGTTTTTTTATGGTCAATTAGTATTCTTCTGTGACCATGAAGAGCATTTGCTGGGCAGTGTTCAAGTGTGGTGTTTGGTTTCATGCACAGCTTAATTTTTAAGACCTGTGGTAAAATGGAGAAGGGGAGGCGGGAGGGCGAGGAGAGGGATATGGGGTATTGGATAAACCGGAGAACAAAGAACAGATTGAGAATGGGACCAGCTTTGACCCCAGCCATTCCTCTGCACCGAAAATAAATAGATAATCTAAAGACACTTTTGTTCGCTGTTTAAGTGGGGCCTACAGAAGCATGGTGAGGCCTTGCCTACCACTGTAGTGACAGCGGAGTTTATTTCAGTAGGAAAGCAAGAAGTTGTGGCCTTGGGGGCAGCCACCTGATGGCTTCTGGGTGTCACAGAGAGCAGGAGCCACCTCTTGCACTCTCAGGTGGGGCCAAGCCCTGGCTGTAGTGTCACACCCGGGCCGTGCTGTCCCCCTGTGCTCCCTGGCCACAGGTGCAATGGGTTTATGGGAAACCGGAGGGGCTGATGAGGATGCTTTAGGGTGAAATGTGGCTCAGTGTGTGAGTGCAGCCCAGCCAAGGGAGCTGTGGTCCCCACGCTGCTGCTGGTTGCGAGGCAGGGCTGAGCTGGAGTGGGTTCCCCCCTGCCCCCTTGTTTTAACTGAAATGGCAAGAAATTAAATCCTTTAATCGCTCAATTCATCGAAGTGAGTGTGTGTGTCATGGTGTTCTACTCCTAGGGCCCAAGCACCAAAGTTGCCTCGTTTGATTCCATAAGTTGCTCAGGCTGATGGGTGCAGTCTGTTGCAGAGCCAGGGGGCACACAGAGGCTGAAGCAGGAGCCAAGGGATAGTGTGTGTGAGAGAGAGAGAGAATTTGTTTACTCCTTGACTACATGATGGAAATCTATATATTGATTTACAGGCCTGTTAGTGGCTCAACAAATGAAAATCTACCTAGTATGCAGGGAAAAGAAATCCTTTAGGTTTTTGTCTGTAATTACATGGTAGAGTAGCTTTTGAGGAAGACCTGAGACCATGCTGGAGGCTGGCTGTGCACCAGAAGAGAGCAGAGCAGCTTGTCAGGTGTATGGCTGTATCTGCTTCTGTCTCATTTCCTCTTATGATTTTCTGCTAAGGTGTGGAATAGGATATTAGCAGTTAGTCTTAGCTCTGTAAGTACATTTGTGTGGTAGCTGAGCTGTGGCTGGCTGGAACCGCACAGCTGCTATTTGTGATGGCCTGGGTGAAATTGCTGGCATGCAGGCAGCTCCCTCGGGGTACCCGATCCTGGGAGATGCATCCCACCACTGCTGCATTGAAAAGCCCCATTGCAAAGGGAAGGAGCTAACTTGTCTGAAAACCATCCTGCCAGTGCTCTGTCCTCCAGGACCCAAAAGAGCCTTTTCCGAGCTTCCTGGCCTCGACTGTCTGGTTCTCAGCCATCAGTGTTTTACAAATGTCTTGCACTGTACTTCTTGGCTCGGAGGGGTTTCCTTGGAGACCTGATGTCCTGCAATTTCCCAAGGAGACAAGGACTGACATCAGGAAAGGGGCAATGCTGGAGAAATAGTTACAGAGGAAAAAGAGCGTGGGGTCTGTCTACACTCCCCTGCAGAGGCGGGCACGAGCACTGGCTGAGCGTAGGAGCATGGGCTGAGCGAGAAAGCTGGTTATGTTCAGACCGGTGGAATTTGGCAAGGAGATACTGCTTCCCACACGCAGCAGGGAGAAGCTCCTCGGTTAACCCATTAATTCCAGATAAGCTGCTTCTAAGATGCTCTGTGGGCTCTGCTCTACAGAACCAGGTAATCTGCTTGGGCACAGAGAACTGCTGACCCTGGGTTTTCACTTGTGATGCCACAAGCCCTCAGGCAATATGATTGGGAATTTGTGTGTGTGTATATATATATATATAATTTTTTTTTTTAATGGGTCTTACCTCTCTGATATGAACAGTTAGAGGGACCACAGGTCCCAGGTGCTTTTGAAAAGTTTCTCCTTCCATTTTGAGTCATGGCAGAAGCACAAAGGTCTGAACACAGGTAGAGTTAAACTTCTGCAGCTCCCCACCAGGGAGCCCAGGTAGCTGATTTTCAGCCCTTCCAGCAGCCCTCTGCACAGCACATCCCAGCCTGCGTCCCTCCGCGCTGCCTGGCAGAGCCTGGCTGCCCACCCCGGCTGGAGGGGCAAGGGCAAGGAGAGCAGGTATGTCCTGAATACGAGGGTGACTGTTTGGCATCTTGTGCAACAGGAGAGCAAAGAGCAGCTTCCCAAGGCAGTGCAGTGAGCATTACTTGTGGTCGCAGACAGTGATAGAGGGACAACACAAAGGCAGGAGAGATAAGCCCCAAACAATTGCGGAAAGGAAGACTGAAGGGGTAGTAGAAGCAGCTTCAGGAGCCCAACAAGCAGGACATGAGCTCGGGGAAGGGGCTTTGGGGTTATTTGTAGCTTTCTTTTACACCTCTTCTAGGCCCTTATTTCTTGGTGTGGCATCAAACACACCTCTGAGCATGATGCAAGTCAACCTGTACAGCTCTGAACTTGCCTGCTGTTGTGTCACCCAGAGATGCACGTGGGGAACCAGACTCTTCCTGCCACCGTCTGAATTTGGGTGCTCACATTTCCAAGGTAACCAGGTTATTTGTGGGTTGTTGTTTTCCTTTTTTATCCCTTATGTGAGCAAATCAGGCTATTTGCAGTGTTGCGAAGGCATGTAAATAGTTCAGCTAATCAACACATCCCTGTAATTACAGCTGACTGGCACAGGCTGTGATAGTCATGCTCTGGGCTTCTCAGAAAGTGTGTGAAAGTGGCTTTCATCTGGATTTTTGTGCCATGCGGTCCTGTGCTTCCTCAAATCTTTCTCTTAATGATATTCGAGGTCAGAGTGCTGGTCTGGCTGAATGTAATTTGGGCTGAGAAGGCAGGTGAGGAAATGTTCAGGAGGCAGGGAGAGCACCTCATGGGAATCCCATCCAGCCTCCATGTCCTGTTCCTTCGAGTTCCTCTATTAAACCTGTAAAGTTCCCCTTTCTAGTGGCTTTGTCTTTTGACCTTCTTTACTGTGTCACCCAGCAGCACGGGCCCAAAGGATGTGCCACAGCAAGGCCACCCCACAGTGCCACGGCCCAGGTGGGACCTTTGGGTAGGAGACACGACCACAAGAGTGTGGCATGGGGACAACGGCTGTGCTGTGTGCTGGCAGTTGAATTGAGCTCTGGTCACCTCGGTGAGCACCATTTCCTTTTTCTGGCCTGGATGTGTCACTGCTCTCACCTTTTCCTCTCCAAACACCCGAGGAGCTGCGGTGGCACCTGAGGCGACCCAGACTGGTGGCTTGAGAAGACCTGAAAGACTCATGGCCATCGTGAGTGTGACTTGCAGTCATGGTGGTACAGCAAGACAGCTGGGTCCTGTGAAGGAGTTGTGGGAGGATGAACAGCCCGGGGGAAGAAGGTTCTGTGAGGCTGGCAGCAGTGGACCCCAGCAGCCATGATGGTCAGAGACAGTGAACTGCTGACATACAACTCTGAGTTACTGGTGCCCCGGGCTCCTCCCTGACACCTCCACACTGCCCCGCTCAACCATGTCGCAATTGTGGTTTTTAGGTGGGAGCAGGGTCACAGTGGGAACTGCGGTTCAGCTTTGGCTCAGTCGAGGGTTGAAGATTAATTAGGGGCTAAGAATTAATCACGCATCAGGTGCAGACACCCGGGCTGGCTGTACAGCCCCAGGCTGCTGGTGCCCAGCTGCTGTGGGCCATGCGGACCCCGCAGCGCTGGGGCAACACGGATCCTTCTCCCTGCCTGGTGCCAGCAGAGACCACCAGCCCTCCCTGGCCTTCCTTTGTCCCTTCTGGTTGCTTGTGCTCACGGCTGAACTGGCACTTGTTCTGCATTGTACTTATTGCTTTCTCTGGTTTCTCCACCACTTTCTGTTTCTTTGGGTAGCTGGGATTTGAGGTGCTCTCATCCGGCAGTTGCTTCTGCAAAGCTGTGGCCATTCTGCAGGAGAACGGAGCTCCTACCAGAGACATTGGGCCATGTTGGAAATGGTGACTGGCTGGGCCATGGGGACATTTGTGGCGGGAAGTGTGATACTTCTGTGCTGTTCAGTGGTGCAAGTGATCCAAAAGCATGTAGGACCTTAAAAAGTATCTGATGAGGGAACCAAGTATGAGTGGAGGAAGGGCAATCCAGACGGATTTATTTATTTTCCTACTTTCTTTCCCTGGAGAAACATCTGGCTTATGTAAAGCCATTTGCTGGGCTTCGCACTGCTTTATTTTGAAAGTCTCTGCATTCAGGCACTCTGCTCTTCTCATCTCCCATTACTGCCTGAAGGGCAGATTCTTCATGATTTGGGGTTTTGCTTTTATGAAGTTTACTCTTTGTTTCTGGTCTGTGTTTTTTTTCTTTGCTTTCCTTTTTCTTTTAAGGACTGCTCTAGTTTGGCTCATGGTTTTGCCTTGTTTTCTTCTGAGAGGTGAATTTTTGTGATAAACCTGCACAAAGCGGGAAGCAGCAGACTGGTGTGTTGGTGAGACCCTGGTCACCAATGCAGCGTTAGTGAAAACCATATGCCAGCAAGAGGCTGAGCTCTGTGCTTTGGTAGCGGCTGTTGACACCCCAGAAGCACAACATCTGTATGAAAGATACTGAAATGTATATGAGGGGATGCAGTGAGAAGAGTTGTGACCAGATTTGGGGTAAGCATTCTCCTTCCTTTCCCCAGCATGGCTCTGAATTGGACCTGTCGTTTTACCGTGCAATCCTGGCAGCTCAGTACCTAGTGGAAAATGTACAGCTCTTCTCCAGTGATACAGTTTGTTTGGTTCTTACTCTAAATTTGCCACTTCCTCTCCCTGGATGGCTGATTCCCCGCTGCTTGGAGCAGGCAGCGCTCCAGGCAGGACGGCACCTCCAAGAACCAAGCAGGATCTTCTCGAAGCCATGCGAAGCGGGATGCTGGATGCGAGTTTGAGGGGATATAGGGTGCTGAGCCTGCAGAAACTGCCTTCTCCTCAAGCAGAACAAGGAGCAGCTCTGCTATCCGTTCCATGTCCTCTCTGCCATTCATCACCTTCCCTCTGCCCTCATTCAGGCTGTTGCCTTCGAATGATCCTGCACAAGAGGTTCAAGCAGGCTCCTGCATGTCCTGGCTTTGCATCCAGTTGGCAGAAAGCTGAGAGAGATATGTTTGGGAAAGTCTTGTTGTTTTTTTTTTGGTCTTCTTTCTTTTATTAATCTTTTTTTTTTTTTTTTTTCCTTTTCTCTTGTTAAAAAGAAGCTTCACTATTCATTCATTCCCCAAATAGCTTTCCTTCTCATTGGACAGCATCTTCCTGCTAGGACAGTCCGAGCCTGTTCTGACAAGCGGCTTATCTGCCTCGCAGCTCTGACTGCTTCCTCTGTCTCTCCTTTGTGTGGGAAGTGTTTTGTCTTTTCAAACTTCTGCTGACTTCAGTGGGAGCAAACTTGTGCTCAAACATGCGCCGATAGTGTGGTTCAGTGCCGAAATTTGCCGCTGATTTTTATTTATATCCATGCAGCATGTTGTGGGTTGGTGTGTGTTTGCTTTTTTGTTTGTTTTGCAAAGAAAAGGACTTAAGTGGTTAGAAGAGGGACAGGAGGGTTGCTATTGAAAGTTAGTGAAGCAGAGGTTCTCCGCTGACCCTGTCTGCCTCCATCCAGTGGGTCTTGCAGCAGAACTTGCTGAAGGCACTGGTGTTGAGGGGTGTCATGCTGACAGGAGCCCAAATAAAGAGCTGAACTGCACATAAACTGCGTCTGAAAAAGCCTGGAGCAGCCAGCTTGCTGCTTCCCTGTGTTGCCAGTTGCTCAGGTGGTTTTAGAGATATTCCCAGTCTAGTTTTAAATCTGGTAAAAGCAGAGAGACGTGTGTGTGTGTTTTCCTGTAGTGAGGTTTACAAATGTCAGTATTTTTAATAAAACCAATCCAGTCATGTTTGAAGCTGCAATCTGCCAGTGCGCCTTCCCAATACAGAATCAGTGCTTGTGCTGAGATAGTTTCCAGTCACCGTGGTGGGACTGGCACTTGCTGTCTGTGGCTGGAACCAGCAGTAGCCAGAAAAGCCCCATCATGTCCCCCATCCACGCTCCTCTTAGAGTGTCTGTATCAGTCTGGTCCCTGCAGCCTCTTCCCCCAGCCTGGGCTCACCAGACCCCTCTCAGATGGGAAGGGAGAGGATAGATCCTCTTAGGAGCAGGTCATCCATCTTGTGAAGAGCATTTCTGAATTGCCTGTGCTGGCTGCCCAGGGAAGTGGTGAGACCTTGCAGCTGGTGTTGGTTTGCCACCAAGAGATGAAGCACTTGGCCTTAGAGATGGGACTAGTGGTGAGTTGCACACAATAACTTGTTTCCTGCCTCTGTGTTAAAATCAGTCTCTGATCTCTGGCAGTTCAGAATAACTCCCAGATGCTACTCTCCTGAAATATTCATAATTATTAATGAAACTCAAGAAAACTAACCATCATGCAGAATCTCCAAAGCTTTTGTGAGCCTGTTCCTTGTGGAGATATGTTTGGTTTTGTCTGTGGAATTCTTCACTTTTCTTCCTGAGCCGTGGGATCCTTCCTGCTGGCCATGCGATGCCACCACATGTCCAGTGCTACTGCATGTGCAGCGGAGGCCCAGGGGTGTTTGTAGGTCAGGGATGACAGATACTTGTCAGAACTCATAGTTACTATTATTTAATTGCGTTCCAACAGCAGCGAAAGCTGTACCAAGAGTAATAAACAAATTATAATCTACATTATGACAAATGCCACCCACTCATTACCTGTCTTTAACCACTCTCATTGCTACCAAGTCTTTGTGGGAACTAATCTTGCTGCCGAGTGTCTGACTTGTTCATTTAATGCCATTATCTGAAGCAATCGGCCGCTCCTTGTGAAAGAAGAGGAAGGTGCTTTTCCTGAGGCTTGTTCTCTGGGTGCTGAAATGCGGGCAGCTCTGGGGTGGAGGAGGCTGAAGGAGAAATTTGCAAAAGCATGGTGTGGTGGGGAGGTGAAGACTGAGATCCAGAGGGACAATCTCGGCGGGATGGCCGGGTGGCAGCATGGAAAATTGTCACTAGCAGGAAAAGGCTGTGATCTATTCATTTCCCAAGAATTGAGGAATAGGATCTGGCAAAGGGATATTAGGAAGAGCTATGTTGTTTTTTCTCTCCAGATGTTTTCCAGGGTTTGGGAGCAAGCTGGTTTGCTGAGTAATGACAGTTCCCTTTGTGGCTGCTCCAAGCCCATGGCGTTGCAAGAGGAAATCCTGGTGGTGTTTCTATGAGGATCTGTTCAAGCTCCCCTCAGGAAAAAGGCACTGAGCTCCAGTAATTTCTGGCAGTGGTCTGGCATAGCTGGAGTTCAGCAGAGCCAAGGATGCACGCTCAGCCGCCTTGGTGCCTGGCTGCTGCCACTACGTTATGTCTGTCCGTACCAAATGTCACGATTGCTCTGTGCTTGGGGTGCAGCTCTTCTCCTTTCCTCGCAGGCACGGCCAGAAGCCCCCTTAGGGGACGTTTTTGGGGCAAGCTGAGAAGTAGGGCTGAGAGAACAGATAGGGAAATAGGTATTTTTCAAGCTAGTCCATGGGTGGCTGGCTGGCCAGTGGTCCTGTTGTGCTCTCAGGGCTTCAGGACATCTCATGGGGGTCTCTAATGGGTAAATAATAAGCTCAAAGATGGGAAACAAAGACTGAGAGGTGAAGGGCCAGCTGTCCAATGGAGACTTGACATCAGTCAAATGCAACAAGGCCCTGTCGAAGGCCAGAGCTGTTGAATATGTCTGTTGATGATAAAAAGGAGTAGGTGGCAGATGATCAAGTTTGCTGCTGAATATTCAGAGCAACAAAACTGAAAAACTGTACCAAATAGCTGTAGGAAGTCCTCACCATGTGAAGTGTTGAGGTAGGAACATATGATACTAAGAAAAGCAAAGCAATCCAGGAGGAAAAAGGAGCCATCTTAATCTAAAATGCAGTGCAGTGGGCTCAAAACAGGATATTGTCACTTGGGAGAGAGATGTCAGGAGTGCAATTAACTGGGTTATAGAAACAAAGCTTGATTCTGAGTATGGTCAAAAAAACCCCCAAACCAACTGACTTCTAGGAAAAGAGCTGACAATAAACTATATATATGCACTGTATGAATCTGTGGTGAACAAAAGTGTCTTTGTAGGTTTGTAGGAGACTGGAGTAACTAATGCAAGGAAGATCCATTGAGTGCTTTTAAATATCAGTACATAGTCTCTTGTTAAGAAGGTTAGGCAGCTGCAAATAGCTGGAGCTTGGGTAAGTATAATGAAACATAGCCATGTGCTTGGCGTTTTTACACTCTTCCCTACGCGCTGCTCTCAAGTACCATTGAAGACAGGACACAGGGCAGGATGAAGCTTGATCTAACCACAGTTAGGGGCTCTGATTCCCCTGCTTTTCCAAGAAGATGCTGTCCTGGAGAAAGCCATGGGACTGTGTGTGTGTGAGGAGCTTTTATGGAGGTTGGAGGTATTGCACTCTCTGGTGAGTGAACTTCCCAAGTGCATGGCTGGAGGAGAAAACTCTGTTATCAAAGGGACATTGCAATGTAGTCCAGGACAGCCAAAGCAGGGAGAAGGCTTTGTACCAACAGAAATTCTTATTCTTTCCCAGCAGCAGTCACTGCAATGGACAGGTTCTGTAGGTGATGGAAAGCCTTTGCCTGGGTCAACAAACCTGCCTCTTGTCTCCTCTGAGGAACGTTTGGGCAAGAAAACAACTCCAAAAGGACTTGCTTTCTTCTACCCATCCTCTCCCATTGCTTAAGTACTGTCCTCCTGGTTAGGAGGAACCAGATGACATGGAAGGAGCTGGATGGGCCAGGGAGACTCCTCCTGCCCTCAAAGCCCCCGTGCGCTAATTTAACCCACACCACAGTGGGGTGAGACAGTGTGTGGGAGTGTGAGACATGTTCCTAATGTTCCTGTTGATCAAATGGCCCTCTGAGTCTCCTGATCTGCTGTGGTGATAAGTCATAAAAAGGACTCTCTCTTGATCCTCATTATCCTCTCTTGGTGCTTCCTGCCCACATACACTAGATATTTCCTATCAACAGGGAGTAACCTCCGTGGAAGATAGGATCAGATTCCCAGGAACCAGACTGTAGTAAGAGTGAAGGAAGAATGAGGAAACTGTCCTAATTTGAGGCTAATCTTATAAATACATAGCTGCATACAGACAATAGGAAACCAAATGCCAGGAGAGCTTTGGCATTCAGTTAGGGAAAGATCATCTTTTGCCAGGAGTAGCCTTAATTGTAACTTATGATGTGGTAAAGTTGCTGTTTGATCTCAGCTTCAGCAGAGGGGAAGAGACGGATTCTGTTTTGTGTCACCAGGGGAGGAGTACCCTGAGAAAGCAAGAGGGAAAAGTATCTTTAAAAGCATTTTTTGTCATTTGTTTGCCGATTCAAGCGGCAGTGAATGGATGGGGTGTTTTATTTCTCAGTTTTGATCTGGATAAAACACTAAATAAGGAGAAAAGTTCTGTGTGATTTTTCCTGAAGCAGACATGCTAATATACCTATTGGGCGTTTAATGTTGCACGGCATTGCTGAAAATGCAGAAAGCCACAAATCCTTTCTTCCAGCATAAGTGGGTTGGTGGAGTGGGGTGTTTCTTCCCCCTGCCTAGACCCACAGCTGGAGCCTGTACTGGTCAGAGACTTGGCATGTCCCTCATACTCGCCTTTTATGTGGGCTGGGTGGAGTGTGCTGAAGCTGCTTGTGCTGAGGAATTCTCTAGAGACAGTTGCTTTTATGAACCTTTTTAGACAACCTGTTAAAATGGAGAGTTGCCCCTTGTTGTCCCTGTCCTGTCCACATCACAGCACCATCCACAGAGCTCATGGTTCCTCTCCATTTCACCTGCGAGTGGGGTGAGAGCATGTGCATGTTTGTGAGAAATGAATTGCCTTTACATGAATTGCCTTAACCGCATATTCATGTGCAGCTGGTATTCCAGCATGATCCCATAACCATACAAGTGACTACAATGCAACAAGGTGTGGACACTGGTTGTTCATCCCCACCCTGAAGGTGATGTCGCAAGTTCCTGGAAAATACCGTCACGTCCTTGCGGGTTTGGACTAGTTTGGCTTTTTACTCCCTGTCCTGCTCACAGGTGCTTGGCCGTGGTGTTGGCGTTTGCTGTTTTATTTATTGCCCAGCTTGGGGCTGATCACTGCGTCTTCCGTCAGAACTTCACAGGCCTTGTCTTGGAACAAGTTTGTGAAGCTATAGTGATGTACAAAACCCGTGCTGCTTCCTATGAACTTTCTGTCTGTTTTAGGTAGTCCAGCTGGGACAGGAGATCTCACTAGGCTTGGCCTAAGATGAGTTGATACAGTAGTTCCCTCGAGTTAGGGCAAGGGCTTTCAGCCATACATGGGTCATCCATGTCTTAGTTTCCCACTCACTATAGGTCTGGCCATCTCAGGATAGTTGATAGATGCCTGAACGTCAGCAGAAGAGTCATGCCATGTGGACTTCCATTCCTTCCCCAGGTGGTTTTCTTTATTTTCTCTTTACCATAGCAGGCTATGTCTTCTAAGGGTTCTATTTTATTATAAACAGTTTGCCTCTGGTGGCTGGTTTGTTCTGTTTGTTTGGTTTGGTTTTTTTCTTGTTGTGTGTGTGTGATTTTGTTTTCGTGGTGGTTTTGTTGTTGTTGGGGTTTTTGGGTGTTTGTTTGTTTGTTTGGGTTTTTAAAAATACTGATGCGTTTGGGCTCTGTTTAAGACGAACTCTGTCAGGGATCAGGGCTGTCTCAGGGGACATACAGAGTGTTGTGGGCACACCAGAGTCTCCTTTGTGCTAAGTTTACTTTGATAAAGCGTTGCTAAGTGGTGCCTACGGGCTGTTGATGCAGCTGCATAGTGAACAGAGTGCTTGTAATTGCTTTTGCTATCTTCAGGGATGTGCTTCCAGCGAGTCACAACACCTGGTAACATGTTTGTAACATCTATTAACCTTGTAATTTTATAAGTGGAGCTTTAATCCTGCCTGGTTGCCGGTCAGGTCTGGAAACACCGACTGTGGCACTCCGTGGTCTCTGCTGAAATACTGTGCCTGGTCACTGGGCTCACTGGATGTCGCTGCCTTTGACCTCTTCTCCTTGCCCGATGCTCCACTCCTTTGCACAGCCCAAAGCCTGTCCTCGTCTACCAGTTTTCTTCCCAAGCTATAGTGTGAGTGTCTGAATGTTGCTCCTTTGCTAACCTGGTGCTGCTGTGTGATATTTTCCCCATTACAGGTGCCCTGCAGTGAAGAGCTGGGAGGCTGAAGGCATCGTGGGGCACTGGGGTTTGTGAAGGTGGAAAGACTAGAGTGAGAGTTTGTTGCAGCAGCAAGGCTTGCTGCAGAAAGAAGACAGATGCAAGAACACTTGTTTTGTGTGTACTGTTGGGATTTGATCTGCTGCAGGAAGGCACACACCAGCCACAAGGTGCTCAGCCAGGCAAGAGATGGATGGAAGGGGATGTCCTGTGCAGGCTGTGAGCAGACCCTGGGCTGAGCCACTGACAGAAGGTTGGTGGCAGAGCATGAATTGAGCCCTGAGCTTTTAGAAAGCCCACTGTCACCAGAACCTCATGGCCCAGCATTCTTCTCCAAGGCCTTGCCTAAGCATAGGTGTAAGGTGTCATGCCAGAATACCCAGCTTCTGGGGTCCTGATCTATAGCCATCCCCACCTGGGAAGGTGTCCCCTGGGTGGGGACCCTGCCATGTGGGAAGCCCTGAAGAAGATAAGGCTTGGCCAGGGGGACATGAGAGCACATAGGAGGATCCTGGGATGGGGTGTGAGGACAGGCTGACTTCCAGGCCCAGCTCTGGGGCAGCCCAGGCAAATGCATTTCACAGCACTGGGAGGGACTGGTGTTCAGTGAGCAGGGCAGGGTGGATGCTCCATACCAAACTCTTGCTTGTCTCCTTTCTCCTTAGGGCATTCTTCTTTCATTAAACTTGCTACCAGGGCAGCTTTGGTGGAAGTAACCAGTTTCCTGAAAGTGGAGCCCTTTCTGGAGTGAGCACCCAGTCTTGGGGTTTGGGTGAACTGCCCTGTTTGGAAGAGCAGGGTGGGTAAAACGGGGAATTTTGTTGTGTGCTCCATTACCAGTGACCGTGGACAAGAATGCAAAGCAACAAACACCACCAAAGAGCTGCAAGCCAGTTTTAATTGCCCACCATCAGATACTCCCGGTGAGCAGAACAAAGCTTTGAATGAAGAGCACAACCTACATCTAGTCTATATGTCTTCCTCCTTCCTGGCTCTAAATGTGACTTCAGGTGCATGGCTCCAAAATAAGCAGTGAGGGCCAGTTTGTGGTGGGTGCCGTCTTTTGCCTTCCGCTTTTGCTGTACCCCGGTCAGCAGGGCTGTGATGCCAGGCAGCAGCACCCCTATTGTGTGGCTGTCATGTGAAATAACAAGCTGGCAAGTCCTGACTCCTTATTTATATTTTAGTAAAGGTTTTTATCATGTTTCCTGCAGACATAGACTGAGAGGAATGGGTGGTTCTGCTGTTGGCGTGGCTTTCCGATAAAGGCCAATGGCTTATAGCAAACCTTACAGCTCTTGAGTTGCTATTTGGTCTCAGTATATCCCCTTTTGCTGCTTCACATGACCATTTCTGCTGTGCCTGCTGGAAAACAGGTGTCTTCTGTGCAAGGGATTTTTAAGAAATCACTTAGCCTGTTTACTTTTCAGTTTTATAACCCTTATTCTGTTGTTATTTTTATTCTTCCTCTGCCCCAGCAACCTTTCCTTTACCTTCACCAAGTAAGGGGAATCTGTAATTTGTTAATTGAAATTGCTTCTTGCTTTGCATGGAAAAAAAAAATGCAAACTAAGACTGCAACACAATGGAAGCATAAACAGGAAAACACAAAAAAGGCTTCATTTTGGAGACATATTCCCTTAAGAACGCAAAACCCTCTAGGCCTGGAAAGTCTGTGAGTCAAGTATCAATTGGTATGATCTACCAGAAAAGGAAATGTTTAACTTCTTTATTTATGTCCAGTAAAACCCAATTAAGCCTTCAGAGAAATGTAACAACTGAGAAGGATTCAAAGGGAAACACCACACAGGGCTTCCGGCTGTGTGTGCAGCGCTTTTTAGGAGTTTCATGGGAATGTTAATAGTTTATTCTCAGCAGTGTCCGGGAATGAGGGTTTGTAATTTGGAAAGTTTTTGCATGACTTTCAAATTTATAATAAAATAGAAATGTGGCCTAGATTTTAAAAGGTGGCTATGGAAGATCCCCCGAACCAGTGGTGAGGTCACCCATAAACAGTGTCTAGGAAACCAGGTCCCTTAAGGCTGTCTCCACTTGGAATCCAAACCTCATAGGGGATTTAGGTGATCTTATGCTTGAAAGTCATCATGTGATTTGCGCAACCAAAGGAATAATTTGTGAATTATCTATTAGCTGAAGTGTATTCACATAAACGATACACTGAGTAATTGAACATAATGAGTAAAGTCATCAAAACTAAAGTTTGTTCATGGGTAATTTGTGAACTGACAAAGGAGCCAAATCATTTGATTTGATAAGCATTTGGTTCCAAGCTGTACACCTAGCTCTAGCGTCCAGCTGTGAAAGAGCAAAATGTTTAGTTAAGCTCAGTATAGATGGTTTATGAAGATCAGAACTATTTTTATTATTATTGCTTTATATGGGAAAGACTTCATAAGTCTTTGGAATGCCTTTTTTTTTCTTTTTTAACCCCTTTTGGTGGGATGTCACAGGTCAGAGCCAGACAGTTACCCCTCTGCAGTTGGTCAGACAGTTAACAAGCGGTTTGCTTCATCTGGAAATTTGGAGGGGTCCTTGTCTCTGCCGTGCTGTGATCCTGCCAGGCAGGACAGCACTTTTCACCTCTGCAACTTGAATTAGGGCGAAGGAAGGACAAACTGTCACTATGAGCTGTTCCAACCAACTCCCTTCTGCTGTCAACTGCCAACCATGATTTTGTGTTTAATTATTTGCATTACATCATTAGTCCTGTGCTAGGTGTTGTACAAAGCGTGTGATGTAAAACCTATGCTAGGTTTAGACGCTGTACAGGCTTCCTTCTAGGGTGTGTGTGCTAAAAGGTTTGAAGTGCTTAAGGAGGGGAAGCTGGCAAGATCTCCCCTATCCCCTCCTCTTGGTATATGAAGGTATTTACCGTGTTCATCTGGCTTGCTTATTAAAACAGAATATTCTTCCTCAGAAGCACATCCCTGCACTGGTTAGAGTCTCCTTTAAGCTTTCTGTGCCATGCATCCAAGCAGGAGATTTCTGAGGGAGACCTGTCTCTTCCCACCAGAGCAAGCCCAGGATGGACACTGGGACAGGCTGTTGAGGGTATATCAGATCAGTTATTTGGAAACTGTGGGCAAAGCAGAATGCATCAGTCTTGGCCCTCCAGAGTATAAAAGTCCATGTTATCTCTTCTG
This sequence comes from Nesoenas mayeri, assembly GCF_963082525.1. Lineage (NCBI taxonomy): Eukaryota > Metazoa > Chordata > Aves > Columbiformes > Columbidae > Nesoenas > Nesoenas mayeri. The sequence goes on from NC_137560.1 coordinate 7,579,514, forward strand.
AAGGTGCCTGGGTAATTACAAGCAGATCTCCTCCCTTTCAGAGCCTGTGGGGAGGGTTTGCTTCTGTCATTTCCCTGTCCTCACAGCCTGTGTGTACATGCATATTTCCACTTGTTCTTTTATCATGTTCTCTTCTCTGAGCTTCCCTTTAGACTGTTGATAAACTGCCTGTATTGCTTAATATGGATGAGGGTGTTGGATTTCGGAGGGTCTGGCAGGGTTTCTTATGGAGTACCCGGTTGCACAGGCACTGTTAAGGAGTGGTGTTGCGGTCGAACAGCCTGCCCGTGCAGCCTGGCCGTTCCCTCCTGGCCGGAGCGTGCTCGCTGCAGATGCCGGCTGGCATGGTGGGGATGGAACTGGGAAGGGATGTGCTGTGTGCTGGTGGTAAATCTCAGAGCAAGGGGCGCTAAGAAGGGAAATGGGCAGTGCTGGCGGCAGAGGGCACAGCCTGGCTCGCAGAGCCCCTGTCCCTCACTTGGCAAGTCTGGTTTGAGAGGGCGAAGAGAGAAATCATTTATTCTCTCACCTCTGTTGGTGTGTGCTCTCCTGCTCTTGAACAGGGCTGTGTGTGTGTCTGTGGAAGCGGAGCAGGGCAGGATAGCAGGTGCCTCGATGCCTCACTGTTTCTCAGCCCCGTGGCCAGGCTTGTTGAGCCCAGTTCTCTGTCACCCGAACCAAGCCTGCCTTAGCCTGGTGGCAGCGCGGTCAGGGACTGGAGCTGAGGTGCATCCTCCTGTTCCCACAGCCAGCCATCTACAGGGAAGCCTAGGAGCAGATCCTGCTGAGCCGCTCTGGTAGGAGCTCCTCGCCCTTTACTCCTCTCTGGAGCACTTGAGTCTGTCTGCACCGAAACATGCTCTGCCTCCAGAAGAGGAAGGATGGGCCCTGCTTCTGTGAGATGCTGCAAGGTGGCCAAACATCCTCAGCAGATAGAGATCATGTATTTCAGGTGGACCACTAAACTTTTAGGCAGCAATTAGGACTTATGCAGTCACTCTGAGTCAACTAATACATCTGGGTGTTGCCTTGGCATACTTCCGATGGCAAATCCTTCCTCTGTTGGCTTGATGTTCTTACATTCTCCCCTGGCCTCCCAAGGGCTCCATTGGGAAACCTGATCAAAAGCCTGTGGTGATGCCAAAGGGAGATGGCCCCTGGCTTTCCTTTGGTCCTCTAAACCTGCAGATGATCCCAAGCAGTTTCTTTGATGCCTTCTTCCCCAGTGGATGAAGTAATTATGACTTCTGAGTAGCAGGCTAATAGCTCTGAAGACTTTAGTCAGGCTGATTAACAACAACTGTGTTTTAATAAAAAATGTTCTGGTAAGTCCTTCTGAATTGCAGCCCTAATTACTCTGCAGCCTGATGTGCAGCAATTGCAAAGCTAATAGGATCACCTGAATCCTGTTAATGAATCCTCTGTTCTGGCTTGCTATGACTCACAAGATGTGTAGTGTTTCTTTTGGTCTCCCCTGCCCTGCTCCATTCTCTGGTGAATATTTATGCTCTGCATTGCCAAAGGTAAGGGGGTGTGTGCCTAAACTTTGAATGAATTAAACATATGTGCATCCTTCCTCTCATTATTTCAAGGAACTGTAAGGATCAAGAGCCTGGGCTTTTTGCTTTGGTCTCAAGGTGAGTTCATTCAAGAAGTCACCGGTAGTTGCTATTACCTGATAGCTCTTTTCGGGCTCACAGGTTTTGGTGAGAAATCTGTTCAGCCCTGTTCTCTGCTTCCCTGGTAGTAGTTTGCATCTATGCTACAGAACAAGGTTAGGAGAAACACTTTTCCTCCTTGCTAACATTTTGAGGTAGTTTGTCCTGCATCAGGAAAAAAAAAAAAAAAAAGAATGTGAAAGTAATTCGTTTTGATGAAACACTTTTTATTTCCTTTTCAACCCTTTGTATGTAAACTTGCTTATGCTCTCTGCCTGTGTGCTTCCCCTGCCCCCAACTTTCCACAGGAAAAATGGGTTTTAACCCCAAATCCAAGTTCTTTTGTTGTTGGCAAGGTTGTAAGCTGATGATCTGGGTTTGGGAGACTCAGAACAGCTCAGGAGGGGGACTCTGAACAAGCAACATGGACCTTTCTTTCCCAGTGCTGCTTTCATATAAGGGTCAAGCTGAAAAACTTTGCTTTTGGTTTTAAGGTGCCTTTTTCTTTTACAGGTGGAGGGTCTAGGTAGTTCGGAGCTTGTTGGCAAGCTGTTCTATTAAAGATTCAGCCTCAGTCAGAGATAAACAAAGATTGAAAGTGGCCTTTCAGAACTTCCCTCCTTGTTGGCATATTGTTCTAAACATGCTGTGTTTCCTACATAGATATATAGCATTAACGCCTTGTTTAGGCACACTATAAATATGCCTCTAACCATGTACCTTATAACTACCATAATAGCAAGGAAGTCTGTCTGACGAATTTAGTGGCAGGAAGCAAAGTAAACATCTGAAGGATGTCATAAAGAGATTCAGGTGGGTAGGACACAGCAACATACCAGAGGAAAGACTTGACAGCAGCTGCATTTCTGGACCCATAGCTCCAGTGCAGTTCTTTACTGGACATAATGCAATGAGCCATTTGCCTTAACTGCTCATGGAGTTGGGGCTTGTGTAAAAGTGCAGCTGTGAGGCCTGGGACTGGCTTTTCCCCAGCTCTGGGGCTATTTACTGTAGAGGGGAGGATGCATGGAACAAATCTGTCTCTTTCCCACCGTTCATACCACAGATAGTTTCATACATGGGTCAAGCTGAAAAACCCAGCTCACTGGGAAGGTGTTAGTAGAAGATATTGGACTGGGGGTTTTCAGATGATTAAATCTGTTTGGGAACCTGAAGATCTTGGGTAAGAGGGGGGAAAAATGCTAAATGATTCAAGTGTTGAAGCAAGGAGAGATGAATAAAGTTACAAAGGGACTGCGCAAATATATATTGCATGCTGGCGAGAGATTTCAGCCCGATCCCTTACAGCTCGGGGAGGGAATGCCACTATTTTATTTTATTTTATTTTATTTTTTTTAAGAAGAGTTTAGAGAAAAAAATTAAAAGACTTGGGTGATGTTTGGAAAGAGGAACAAATCAAAGCCCAGTAAATCTGCTTGTAAACAATAAGACAAGGAGGGGGACGAGCAGCAGAGGTGGTGCTGGAGGGTTTGTGCTGGTTTCCTGGGCATTAAAAGTGCAGTATAATCTCTGTGGCTGCTCCTGCCTGGCTGGGACATGCAAAAAACCTCTTGTGAGCGATGGTCTGAATGTGCAAGGGAAGGGGTGCAGTTTATCTTGGATTTTTAAATGCTGTAATGTCAGACTACTGCGTGTCTGGCTGTCCCTCGAAGCTCAGGATCTGCTCCCTGAAGGCTCTTCTCATTTCTGATGTTTGCCGGTGTCGATCCTCTGCTCTGTGTACGGGGCTTGGTTACTGGGAATGGATTAGGAACATAGGGGCTATAGCATGGGTAGATACTGGTTTTGGTTGCCTGTGGGTCTTATGTGGCGGTCTGTTATTGTTTTCTTGTGTGTCGTTGTCATTGGTTTTGTTTGTTTTCCTTCTTTATGGAAGAAATGCGTAACGTGTTCTGGGGCCGGAGCTAGCTTGACTCTGAGATACCGCACGCTTTGGCAGACATTAGCTAGGCGGCCCGAAGAGAAGGGGAACGCTTGTGTTCCTTCTCTGCCTCCCTGAGGCTCAGAGGGGTTTTCTCTTGGTGGGTGGGAGGAAGTCACTTCTCACCTCCTCCTCAGACAGAGCAGAGGTTTGCTGTCTTGCTTACACTTCCCTTAATCTCGCTGATACAATATTTGTATTCTTGATGTTTTGGAAGCTGAGTGCAGAAAGATCAAAACTCATGCTTGTCAGCTTTTGGGGAGTGCAAACCAGCTGCTTCCCACATGTCGTCTGTGGGATTGCTTCACATGGCTGGCAGTGCCTTGCCCTTCCCTGGAAGATGCTCCGGCCCTTTGGGAGCTCTCCGGACAGGAGCTGGGCATGAAGGAGCATGGCTGGCTGCTGGGCAGGAGCAGGACCTGGGGACCAGAGGGATGGGGTTTGTTCTTGTCTCCATCTCATGTTGGCCACTTGGCTTCGGTGTCTCAGTGTCACAGCCAGGCATGGCAGAGCATGGCAGAGCAGCAGACCAGGTCCTGCCAAGCATTGACTTTGAGAAGTGCTGGCGCTGAGTGTGTCCTGTGTGACTGCTGCTGACAGGAGGGCTGTGAGGGGAGATGTCGCAGTGAAGCTCCATCTCCCTCTCTTTGAACCTGTTGGGTTTTTGGCATGTCCCTGAGTGGGACAAAGATTTAAAATCCTTACACTAACCTATGGGGAAAGTATTCAGGAGGCTTTCATCTTTGGAAAATGCATTGGCTTCTCTGGATGAAAGAGCTATTATTTACCTATCAACAACATAATCCCCCTCCCTCCTACAGATTGCAGGCAAGCTCCCGGGGCAAACGGCACTGTAATTAAGAACAAATATTTACTATGAAGGACTAGCTGAGGCCTGGCTGGGCAAGCAGCCATGAGCCTTGTCTGAACTTGCCTTCTGTTTGTTCCCCTTTGAAAGCAAGGAGTCAGTGTCTTTTGTCAGAGGAGTGTTTGTGAAGCACAAGAAGGTGGGTTGGGCCTCCAAAGCGGCCAGGAGCCATCAGGCTGTTTGTTCCAAGCCCAGGAAATCCCCCACAGGCAGAGTTACTTGCATCTAGAGGCACTTCACTTTTGGGGATTGCTCTTATGTAGACCTGCAAGTCATGGTGGGTGCAGAGACAGACTTGCATGCAGGAACTGCGGCTGGTGCCATGCTGTAAGCAAGTCTGTGGAAATACTTGTCTGCTCTAAAATGATGAATTAATTTAGGCTTCATTTACATCTACTTTCCCTTTTGATTTCTGTTGCAATTCAAGAGTTTACTTCCCAGGACTCAAGCCCTGGTGTTTAGGTGCAAGGGAGTTTGGCTGATGGAGAAAGCACGTCCTTACAAAATTCCTGGGACTGTTTCACAGCTCAAACTTGCAGCCTACTCACCTGCCCTCTGCCACTCTGATCAACAGCAAGGAGGGGTGACAGGGATCTTGCTCATCTTCTGGCAAGGCTCGGCAAGCTGAAATTTAATAAATAAGTCAATTGTGAGTAATAGAAGCAATTGCAAGGATGTGGTGTGTGGTTCAACCAGCTATCACTGCTGTGGTAATGCAACAAGGCATGTGATCAGACTGGGAAATTGCTGTAGCAATAGTAAGATTTACAGAATGAGTCCCACAGAAGGAGTAGACGTGGGAGATGTACTTAGATACACAGAGCTTGCAAAAGGAGGGAGCAAAGTGTCTGAACAAGGCCAGAACCAGCTTCCAGGGTGCTGAGGAAGGCAGGGGAGTAACTGGAGAGCTGCCCCCCAGCATGCTGGTATGTGTGTGTGTGTGCTGTAAAACTCACTGTTACAGTTTGTCAGAGTTTTTGAGGGATATGTCACCAACTGGTGTGATTTAAGAGAGATTTTTCATTTATCTTGTTGTAGGGATGATTGTGTATTCTCAGCAGTGTAACAGCTGAGAACAGGGCTCAGGGTTGCCTGTGCTCATGGGCTGAGGCTAAACCAAGCGGAGCTCTGATTTGTGAGAGCTGCTTTATATATTAGATACCTGCTTTGGGTTTTTAAAATAAATTTATTTACTCCCAGGTGGAAAAGCTTATTTGAGTCATTACTCTGAATGGCATATCTCCTCCTGTTTGGGAGCTTAGACACAACACCAGGGAGAAATCAGGGGGTGTGCAGTACACGAGCTCTGGGAGGGCTGGGAAGAGGAAACGTGCTCAGCTGTGAGCTGAGAAGTCACAGAAGAGCAAAGAAATGAGCCAGAGAGGCTCCACAGACTTGATGTTAGTGCTCCTTAAGAAGGCAAGAACAGCTCAGCAGTGCCTCCCACTGTGGCTTTATCAGCGCCCACCTCCTGCTCCAGCCCATCGAATGTGTGGGGAGGTTTTGTTGTGCTAAACCCATGCCATCCTGGTTCATGTGTGCGTTTTTGACTTTGTTGTGCAAAATCAATGCCAGAAAAGCTGTCAGGTCTCTGGTTTGGCTTCAACAAAGTTGTTGTCCATTCTGGTGGGTCTCATACATGTGGGCTGTAGGAAGGGAGCCCTGCTTTGTTATCTTTGCCAGCGAGCTGGACATCTAGCCTTCCTCTGCCAAGACTGCGGGAGTTTTGCTTGATTTTTAAAGGGAGGGGGTGAGTAAAGCTCCTTGGAAGATGTGCTGTGCTTTCCGAAAGAGCGGTAGGCTTTGAAATTCTGGTCAGAGAAAATACAGGTTGGTTCTTTGGGGGAATGATTCCTGCCTTGCTTTGTTGATGCCTGCTGTTGCTGCTTGTTCATGGTCACGTTTGCTCCTTGGCAAGCTGAGGGACACATGGAGTACTGTGCCCTGGAAAGGTGAGCTCCGCTAAAGAGCCTGCCTGCAAGAATTCCTTAGATGAGACCTTGTTTGCCTTGGCTAGCATGAGATCCTGAAGCCAGGTAGGCTACTAAACAGGGGTTGTGTAGAGACCTCTGACACCTGAGCACAGCAAGCAGTAATCAGGACTGGGGAGACCTTCTTTTAAAATTGTGTTTAGAGTTTCATGTCAAGGACAAGTCTGGCCCTGGGACTATCCATACTGGAGAATTCCCTCATTTCTTTAAACTTACTATGTTAAAGAGGTGGTTGCTGAAATACCTCCACTCTTTCGTGGTGGAGACAGGTTTAGCAATTATCATTTGAAAAGGACATAAGGAAAGAACTCAAGGTGTTATTTTCTATTTGATGTTACAAAGAGATATTAACACCTCATCTCAGGGGACTACCAATTGTGCAGGTACTCATCTTGTGCCAGTTATCAAACAAATAGACCAGGTGCTTCCCAGCACTGCGCATACACACACAACGTTCTGAGATGGAGCACGTGAGAGGAACCTGAGGAAACCGAGGATCCCCAGAGAGGTGAGTGGGAGAAGCAGATTGCTGCACAGTCCTGCATGGTGCTGCTGAGGAAGAGTTAACTCATGTCTGAGCTGAGCCTGGAAGCAGAGGTTGGTTGGCTGAACACTGGAAATCCTCTCTTTGTGCCAGGTGTAACAAGGATCATCTGGTAAAAATGTGTGTCTGCCTTAGACACGCGTTGAGCACGAATGGAGTTTGCTGTCTGCTGGAGGAGCCAGGTCCCCAGTTGAGCAAAGCCTAACGGAACTTGGATCCAGTCCAGAATGTCTGGATGGCAATATGATATTTACTGAAATGTGGCATTGCTTGTGTAAGCAACACACCCTTCTCCCTCACTCTGGAAACCATCTGGGCTTCATGTGTGAGTGGTTAAAAAACGGAGCAGGAGAGCATCTGATGCTGTACGGCTCTTGTTGTTTCCCATCCTGGCCCCCTCCATGGGTGCCCCTGCACTCACAGGCATGGGAACCTCAGCCATGCCCCGACGTCCTCTTAACAACCCGCCGAGGGTTTTCTTCCCTTTCTCTGCAGAGGTTGTAAACAGAGTAGAGGTGTATGAGGAGTTCGCGAAGGGCTTTACTGTCAGGGTAAGAGGCAAACCCTCCTGTCTAGGCCAGGATACAGTTATTATGCTGGCCAAACCTTCCTCCATCTCTAACTGGGTCCACAGCCAGTGGCTTTATTGACTCTGCTGATTTTTATACCAGCTGCAGCCAAAGCTCCTGGGAATGAGGAAGGGATATTTGACATTTCTCTCTTTTTCCATAGTAAGTGTTTTTTTCCAAAGGGAGGTGAGTACCCTTAGCAGAGGCTTGGGACCGGGCAGCTCTCCCTGTCCTTCACATAGCTGGGCTGAGAAAGGATTTGTCCAGCTGCTGTGTGGTATGGGCAGGAGGTGCCAGGGCAGTACAGAAAATTGTCCTCTGCCTGCCTACAGCAGTGCAAGTTTGGCTGTGTTTTTCATTAGCTTCTAGGATGGGGTTTGGTTAAAAGGTAGCACCTCTGGGGTGGGGTTAGGGTTTCCTCTGCTGTTTTCAAGGCTTTCCTCGTAGCTTCTTCTCTGTGTGAGCACACTCTGTGGCTTTTGTTTCTTAAAGGGAGCGTCATATGACAGCCCCAGCATCTCTGATCTTTCTGGCAGACTGATCCCTCTTCCTTCCTGAGCTTGATAAACAGCCAAAGAAGCTGTGCCTGTGTGTGGGTGCATGTATGCCTCTCAGAGACCCGCAGCTTACTTCTCCACTTCTTGGTGTGGTTTTTCTGTCCCATTCCTGAGAACCTTGACCTGTGCTCTCTGGCCTCGCACCCTGATGGCCTGGGATTTCTGAGGTGGTTAGGGTTTTGCGCTCTCCTGAAAAGACATTGCAGTGATTTCTGAAGTCTGCCTGTTCTCTGAGCATTGGCAGTCCCTCTGCAGCATGGATGCTGTAGCTCACAGGTTACCCAGATGCCCGGTGCTGGTAGGGGAGGAAAGCCTTCTCGATGTGTCTGTGCAAAGCACTGCAGCGCAACAGAGCTCTGGTTCAGAGCAGCGGGACTCTGACGTGGTAGCACAATGTGAATCGTTCCTAGCCTCCAGCTGTCCTGGGCCTAATGTGGCTAAAATACAGAGAAGCACTAAAACAGTCTCTCATACTTCCAACCCCAACAGCTTGTGCTTTTGTGGCCAAAGGAACTGGCTCCAGCTGTGTTACCGCTGTTGGAAAGTGGAAACGCCCTGTGTGGAGACACCCATCAAGGCTTGAGGGGGTCTGGAAGCTGGATCTTTGCACTTCTGCTCTGAGGGTCTTATGGGCTGGGACTTCCCAAAACCTCTTGGGGCTGTGTAATCTCTGAGGCTGAGAGGTGCATTTTCCTCAGTTCCTGAATCAGTGCACATGTTTGAATCTCATTCCCCTTGCTAAATCCTCACCAGGTCTGAGTTCTAAGAACTAGGCTGGACTAGCCTTATATTGTGTCTTCAGCTTTTCCAGCTGAGTCTGCCACTTTTCTCGAGTGCAGCTGATGCTTGAGAAGTGACGTGTGTTTGTCCCCATCCTCCAGGGTAAAAGGAAGGTTCCCACTTCTGTGTTTTCTTCCTCTGTTTCTCAGAGCCCTGGAGAGATCCAGAAGTTCAACATTCATCAGCAGCATTTAAACAGGTCACTTCAGTACACAGGTATCTTCTCTCCCCCAACCTGCCTCCTTTTTGCTACTTTGGCAGATTGCCTTGGCTGATTGACTGAATTTCGATTCATCTGTGATATTTAATCTCCTCCCCGGAGAAGGATGGGCTGGAGAGATGCTGTTGCTGCCCTGAGGTAGGAATCAAGAGCTGTAGAGTGTTATTTCATTCAGTCCGAAAAAGCCCTCTAATAACACAGAGGACATGTTGTGCTGTAGTGAAAGGCGGCTTTGAGAGATCATGTAATCTGCCCTCGCGTGGCCTTGTGCTGTCTCTTGCTGTGGGACTGGAATCAAAATACCATCTTAGATACTGCAGCCCAATTGATTGGAGCTGCTTCAACCAATTCCATCTCTGTGTTCCGGAGGAAGACGTTTCTCTCCTCTTTCCCCATCCTGATCAGATGACATCCAGGAAACTCCATGTCCAGCCAAGAGGCTCTTTCTCTTGCAGAGAGGTGACTCTGTGAAGGAAGCAGTCGGCTTTATAGCAAGTGGGGGTGGATGAGCTGAGGATGTTGGAACAGGAGAGTGATGGGAGGGAGCAGATGAAATGATGGGCCCCATCTCTCCCAGCCGGAAGAGTTGTCAGGGTCAAAGGGCTGGAATACAGATGAGCAGCTGTGAGGCAGAGGCTGCAAAGAGCTTTTTTTGTTTGTGCTGAATATGGCTTGGTCCGTTGGCTGTGTGCTGTCCTTCAGGGGTGAGAGCTGTGCCCTGTTGGCCCTGGGACCTCCCACTGGGTTGATGCCTCTTAAGGCTGAGCTACTTCTGAGACTTTTCTTTTGTGAAGAGGCTGAAGACACTGACTGATATTGTGCTCTGAGCTTTAAAGCAGTGGGTTTTGACCTCTTCTCTCATCTCTAGAGCGGTGTTTCTCTTTTTGATTTGCCACCACAAGACAGAGGTGGGTACCAAGACTTGCTTGGGCCAGCTTTGAGTGAAAGAGCAGGGATCAGAGCCCTTATACACGCTGAGTTCTGCCAAATGAGACTTTCTGTGCTCCTCCACGTTGCCTGTCCCTTAGCAGAAAGGGAATAGGATGGGAGCTCCCACTGGATGTGTTAGTTGCTCCTGGTCCGTCTGTCTCCAGGGTCATTCCTTTGTGCTTGCATGCATGTGGGTGGTGCCTCTGCCCAGCTGAACTCTTGGCAGCCCCTCAGGAGACAGACCTTGTGTGACTATGAAATACAGAGATTTTATATGGCCATCTAAAATGCTACTCTTTACCAGGACACAACCTCCTGGGGCAGATCTGTGAATGAAGCCAAGTCCTGTTTAATTGCTACTGACTACTGCTGTCCTAGTCCAGCTTGCATACCAAAGGCTTTTTGAGAGCAGGGTCCTGTGATTTTTTTTCTTTTCTCTTTTTCTCTGTTTGTTCCTGTTTGTTGGGAGTGCCTGGTCTCTTTGGGGAATGGTGGAAGGGAGGCAGTGCCTTTGCTGTGGCTGTGCCCCCTCCTGAAGCTCAGCGCGATCTTCCATGGCCCAGTGCTTCAAGGGAAGCTAACTGCAGCGTTATTTACATGACATGGGTGGGGACATAATAAAAGGAAATTAAGAAGCCCACACTGACAGCAATGGCTTTTGTTTGTCACCAACAATACTGTGAGTGTGGCCTGACTAAGAAGCAAAAGCTGAGTGGCCAGCCGCCATCCCTGCCTGGGCTCTGGCTGTGTGCTCTCGTCTGGAGAGCGGGGCAGAATCCGGCCCGTGTGCTTGCTGCAGGTCCTGCTGCACAAGGCGGTGGGAATGATGAGATGCTCTTCCCTAGGAATTAACATTGGACAAGGCACGTGTTTAACCGCGGTAGGTCGGGCTCTCCAAGCGTTCCCAGAGTAAGACCCCCTCTTCTTTCCAGATGGTGTAATGTCTCTGAAGAGTTCTCACTCCGGATAGACTTTTTTTATTTAACTGCTTGGCCTCTGCCCAAGGGAGTCTGTGTGGCTTTATGGGAAAGGATTTTTAGTTGTGCAGTGATGGTGTTGTGCACATTTGAACACGTGTACCCAGTGGATTGTTCTGCTGTGGATGAAATTGCACCGCAAACGTTTGTGCATATGCACTGATTGCGCTTACCTGTAAAGTTATAATCCTTACTCGGTCAAAGCTTCTGGTATTATATGTATGCTTGTTATTCTCTGTCCATGCTCTGCGAGGCTCTGTTAAGCCTGTTACCACCTCCTACCCTGCCGCATACTTGTCTTTATCATCTTGTGCCTTGCACCCCATTGGAAAGTGGCTGTGTTGCTGGGCCTCGCTGCCCAGCTCTGTTTTTGGGAAGTGATTTCCTCAGGGTCTGGTGGCCAGTGGTGGTGGAACAGCAGGGCTGGGGACCCAGACCCTCCCCTTGGGGTCCAGAAAGGATCACGATTTTTCTATGGCTCCATGAAAGGAATGTATATGCTCTGTATCTGCAGGGAGATAGAGTAGATGCAACTTCTAGAAGAATAACAGATGAGGAGAGAGGAGAATTAAAAGGTAAGGATGGTATAAGACTGGTGAGGACCTGATATTAATCTGGGTTTTAAATTAAAGGTGTTTGCCATTTACTGTGGTGCTAAGGCATAGAGCATCTTCCTGTAGGGGCAGAATGAAATCCAAAGTTGCTTGGTGGAGAGAGTTTCATAATTTTTGGATGAGGCTTGGTTATGAAATGATGCTGTCTATGCTCACAGGGCTTTGACCTCACGTCCTGGGAAGTCCTCCCGGGTGCATGTGTCTACCTGTACACAAGTGATTTTCAAGGTCCGTTTCGTGTCTCAAAAGCCTTTTGGCGCTGAAGATGGAGGAGGAGCTGTGTCAATGCAAAAGTAAGTATTGCCTCACATGCCATGGGACTGATGGGTGGAAAACTTTGGCTGCAAGATGGAATGGAATGATATTTTTATTCAGTGCTTTACTGGCCAAGCAAGGCCTCAAGTGCTGCTATTACCTCTCTGTCAGCTTCTTCCACTGGAAACTCCAGCTCCCTTCTCTGCTCTACCTTGGATAAGGAACCACTGTCTCAAGACCTGCAGGAATGCCAGATGGAAAGCATTCTCTTCCTTCCAGACTCGCTGGGCACACAGGGCTCGTTCACAGCGTGCTGGCATGTGCTGGCTGTTCAGAGAGCTGAGCGGGCACTGCCTCCTCGGTACGAGCGCAGTGAAGCCAGGCTCCGGGACACAAAGTAAAGGCGAGGGGATCTGCATGGCAGGTGAATGCGGCTGACATGCCTGCACAAAGGTGTTCAGTGAGCACACCAGGAGCAGGGCTGAGCCCAAGCTGCAGGAAGACAATCTGCTTAGCCTCATAACTATGTGCCTTTTGTCCAGGCCTCTCTGAACACTCATCAGACACCCCTACCTCAGAGCAGCCCTTGGAAACCAATACCTCAGGGGGGAAAATCTAACCTGCAACAAGTTTGAGGCCACAATGAAAATTAGTGGTGTGGTTTGTGATACTGCCAGATGTAGTTTCTCCATCCATGCTTGGGCACAGCTAGGTACCGCTGATTTTCTGGGAACAGATATACTTTAAAAGGAAAAAAAAACCAAACCAAAACAAAACCTTTTTTACATCTCATCCAGAATCAGCCTTCTCTCCTTGATATAACCACTTAGAGTGGAAGGGCTTTCAGGAGGAATGGGGAGTTGGCAGTGGTGGGAATGCCTGCAGGAGAAAAGGCAGGGTGTGGAAACATGTTGGTACACAGGAGGAGCAATATGGATGGCAGCAAGGTGCCCAGGAGGGCACCTGTGTGCTCAAACCTTTCACAGGAACTCCAGCAGCCTTTGGTAGAACTTTGGCAGAGCTGGAGAGGTAAAGTGTAGACTGGTCCTAATTTACAACCCTTGTGGAAGCAGCAGAAAGAGGACTTATCTGTCACTGAACTATTTTCGAGCAGCACAACTCTTAGGTAAGTGTTTCTGGTGACACGATGTGTTTTTCTCTTGCTCTGCAGGACCCCCTTGCCTTGATGAAGCAAATGAGTTAAGTGCTGTCTGGCACTGTGGTTGGAGCCACAGTCACCTTGGCTTCCTGCAGGGCAGGAGCCCCTCAGCCTTCCAAGTGGTAAAGAGGTGCGTTGGCATGTAGTGGGGAGGGATTTTCAGTAAGACCTGAGCTTTTGCTCAGCAGTCCCAGGCTTGCTGTGTTTGAGAGGCATCTACAGCAGTGATGGAGGCCAGGTGGGTGCTCAGACCTGGTTCTTCTTCACCCACCCTGCCCTCAGGTGTTGGGCTGTGGGCTTGGGGCAAGTCTCTGTGGGTTGGCGAGTTTAGCTCAGGTTCAAACATGGGGGAGAAACAAGCTCACCCATTTCTGCCTCTTTGCAGGGCCCGGCTCTGACAGGCAGTGCTGTGCTGTCCAAACTTCAGAGTCCTGCTGCTGCTCCAGGGCCGCTAGCCTTGCAGAGGAGAAGATGGTTTTGTTTAGTTTGCTTATATGAAGAAAAAAGTCTGTCAAAATAGGGATTTAGAAAGGGAAGGGGGGAGCAGGAAGTCTTCCTGTTGGCATTTATTAGAAGGGAAATGAGTGTTTTATGTTCAGGGGCGCTGCTGGATGCGCAGTGCTCAGGGACAGTGGTGTGGTGAAAGCCTTCTGACTTCTTGCATGCAGGGTGCCAATGTGATCTGGAATAAGCAAGAAAGGGCTAAATATAGAAGCCGCTGGCTCTCGTCCTGCAGTGGCGGCTCTGCCCTCGCTGCGGTCCTGGAGGCAGCAAGTTCTGCCTATTGTTCCGGTCACATTCTTGTGTCCCACGATGGGGCCTCTGTGATGGAATAAAATGAAGAGAAACAGATGGGAAAACAATAACCCAAGAAACAGGCCCTGAGCTTTGCTGGAAGCTTCCAAAAATCCATAAATCCCCAAATGCATTTGTGCTGGATTAGGGAACTGAAGGAAAGCAAGAGCCAAGTACTTGCCTTTCTGTATCCCATGTGCTCTTGTTGCACAGAGGCAGCTCTCCATGGGGGCTCTACCTTGCAACAAATGATTGTAGTGGCAACTCTTGTTTTCTTAATCTTTTAATTCTGGCAACTTCCCCAGCTGTCCTTTCTCTGCACTCCCAGACCTTTTTATCTTTCAGGTCCCTGAATGAAGTGACTGTGCAATGATCCAGCCCACCTTTCCATCCCTCTCATGTACGACGGAGCTGGCTGCAAGCAGAACGTGCTGGAACCCTTGCCAGGCAGTGGTGCGGTCTGTCAGAGTTGCCTGTAGGTGCTCTGTAGAAAAGAACAACCATTAGTGAGTCTCCTCTCCGAAGGAGAGAGGAGAGACTTGAGTCCTGAGCAGGGAATATGACCTGCCCAAAATATCATGTTGGGTGACCACTAAGGTGCCAAAGTAACTGGAAGTCCTGACCCAGCCACAATTAGCTTTTCGTTTGTGTTTGAAGTCAGTGTGTGATGTTTTCCTCGGCAGATTGTTATCTATAGTATCCCTTCCTTGAGTGTGTGTGTGCAAACCCCTCAGCAAGCAGCAGGGAGGATGGATGACTCTGGAGGTGAACGAATGAAGTGTGGTGCTTTCTGCAGAACTCTTGCAAAAAGCAAACAACTTCTTTACTCACCTACCTGCCTGTGAATTGGCTTTGTTCACGCTCAGCCAAAAACTACAACTGTTTCTTTCCCTCACGGCTTATTTGCTGCTGTCATTTTGAGATGAAGCGGTTCCCCGGGGGATCACACCGGTGCGGCAGCTGGTGCAGAGGAAGAGTGAGGTGGTGCTGTGGGGAGCAGGGGACAGCATGGGGAGTGAAATGAAATGAGGTCCTAGTTTGAACCAAGTGTCTTGTGAAACCTCATCTTTAGGATCTGGGGCAGGAAGAACTGCACATGCTGAAGCTGTGCTGCTGCAGCTGTGCTGTTACACCATGGGAGCTAAGTCATTTGAAGCCAGATAGGGATCTGTACATCAACGATCTTCATTCTTATTAAAATTGCCCTTTTCTTCCCCTTTCCCTTTCCCCAAGTGTATATTCTTTCAGTCACCCTCCTCCCTGATATGTTTGCTCTTTCCAGCCGCTGCTCCATGTCAAACAGCTGCTGCTGGTCTGAATGGACAGATATATATCCTGTGCAAGCAAAGAAATGGTGAAACTCCTCATGTGCTGAAGTGGTTTGGTCCAAAGCTACTGAAACCAACAGCCAGGCTCACATTCTGTTTAATGGTCTTTGAATTAGGCTTGATGTTACTCAGGCAGTTGCATTTACAGGATGCAGGTTTTCTGGGTGGCTGGTCACAATGCTAAGGGATATTTTGTACAGACATACGTGTACTCTGGGATTGTAATTACATAGTTTATTAACTTTATTGGTCCTTGCATTTGAGTGGGAGATCTTTTAAAATGGAAATCATAGGGTGTTTATGCCCATTTGTTCTTTGTGCACATGAAACCACAAAGGAACCACCAAGTTGCTGGTAAAAAGCGAACTTGAAATCGGCACAAAACATCATGTTGTGCAAAGGGAAGTGCATTGCTTCCTTTGACTAAGAGTTATGCTGCCAAACTCGTTTCATGTCCTGTGTCCCCTGCTGCGCTGCAGCAGTGCCGTGCAGCTGATGTGCGCTAGTGTCACTGCTTCTGCAGCTGGGCAGAGGGAGCGCACCTGACAAAGTGTATTTCAAAGGCAAGGCCAGTGCAACTGGCCCCTGCTCCAGTTCATGTGTTTGCTTGTGCCACCTTGCAGGACTGTCCTGGGAAGGCGCAGGGGGACAGGGAGCTGCTCCTGCCAGCCCCTGGTGCTGCAGGAAATGAATCTTCCTGTTTTCTTACCCACCTCACTTCTATTTAGGGCGAGCCCAGCTTCCTGCTGAGAGTGGAACAAGGGACTCATGGAGGTAAATTTCATGAAAGACATGAAATATGTCTGTCTTTCTTTAGGCTTGGAGCCACCGAGAGGCTTTTCGTGCCATCTGAGTGGGATGTAGGGGGAGGAAAAAGACTCTAGGCTGATTTTCTCTTTTAGGATCTGACTCCTGTTCCTGTTGTCTCAGGGGAGAGTGGTTTACACCACCAGCCAATGACCTTTTCTCAAATGCAAAATAAATATTTTCTCAGCAGCCTACCCATTGTGAAAGAAACAGTAGAAGGCAGGGAGATGGCAGGTAGCTTTAGACATCTCGGGTCCGGTTCTATGGAGCTCAGGTGGATAACACCAGTGAGGCCAGTGGAAGAGACCTCTCTGGCTTTTAGAGAGGCAGCTGTGCCATCTGGGCAGAGGTGAGGAGAGTGGAGTTTGGCTCACAAAGTGAAGAACAAGGAAAGAGAAGTCAGGGTCTTCAGTAGATATGAGCTCATCTAGTTCAGAGGTGAAGGAAGGAGAGAATCCTCCTGTTTGCCTTGTCTGACTTCTGAGGGTCCAACCAGAGCCTCTTTTATGTGTGTAGGCAACGGTCACATTGGTCAAATACAGTTACTGTTAAGAGGAAAGAAAAAAAAAGAGCCCCAAACCACCACATAGTAGGGCATAAACAGTTGAATCCTCAATTAATCAGCTGAACACATGGAAGAAAAATGTTTGGGCTTGAATGAAGTATCGAATTCCATTTGGGCGGGATGGCCTTCAGTAATGCCACGCTGCAGTGTTTTTGTTTTGGAAACAAATCAGTCATTTAATCCTTTCTTAACATTGAAGCTATTCTGTAATTTGTGATTTTAAAGTGCAGCTTGGGGGAGCTGATTGCATTTGTCAGTGCCTGTGCCTTGTGCTACACACAACCCCGTCTGGGGTTTTGTGTTGGTGCTGTGGGAGCGGGTGGGAAGGTCTGCCTTTGGAGGCGAGCGAACTGGTTGACTACACAAGCAAAACTGAATGTGAGCAGAACTATTTTGCTGTCCAGTGCCCTGCAGACCCTTGGCCCTCAAGCCCCCAGCCATATAGTTCCCGAGGGGAGCTGTTAGGACGCATCACTGTGAAGGACATGGGCTCTTGGCTAAGAGGCACTGGGAGTGATTGCATAAAAGCAGAAGCCCACCTGGAGATGCTTGCATTGTATTGCATATGTGGTCTGACTTGCAGGAAGAAGGAAAATTTCCTCCTTTTGTGATTTTTAGATAGTGTTAAGCCTGCTGTAGCTCAGTTCCCTGATGCCCACTCCATTTTTGAAGTCACGGTGGTATCTATCAAGTCCTCGTCCATGCAGTTTTGAAGTTAATTCTCCAAGAGTGCTTTTGCCTTTGGTGTGGGTGGGTTGGTCTGCTTTAGAGCTCCACACCATCTCGGAACTAGTTTATCTTGATGCAGGAAGGATTCTCGCTGCAGTGCCTCAAGGCCTCATTGTGCTTGTCCCTGTGTGATCACGGTGCTTAGCTGGAGGCGTTCACTTTTTGGAAAGAGAAGCGACTTGCCCATGGGCATGGAGGAGCTTGGGCAGGCAGCACAGAGCAGACCACAGGTAGCTCTTCCGTTGCTGGAGCCAAAGGCTCCACCATCATCTATTTTCCTCCCTGTTTCTTCATGGAGCCCACACCTGACATTGTGCTTGTGTTGTTGATGCCACTGTGATTTCTGCTCGCAGCCTGGGAAAGACCAAGCCTATTGTTCCTTATAGCAGTTGGTTGGCTTCTGCAATAGAGAGCAGATAGAAACAAGTTGATGCTTATTGTATTTATAACTCTAAGCACCTAAAGTGCATGTGGCTGTAATGCTGTAGCAGGTACAGGACTGTAATTCAGTGCAGTGCTGAAAGTGGATTCTCTACTGGAGAAACCTTTTTTTCCTTTCTTTTGGCAAGTGAGTGATGCTTATTATGTTCAATATCATATTGATGCATGTGTAGTTTTTAAAAAATAGTAGCCTCTGTCCAGTCTATTATAATCTCTTGTATGTGTGGCAGGAAAAGCATGTGAATGACTTTACCAGACACAGAGCAATGACAAATCCAGTTCATGATGTATGTTAGCAATGTGAATAGCTTACCCCTGTCTCCTGCTCCATGTCTCTCCTGACAAGAGTAATGGAAAGTTAAAAGTATTATTTAACATATAATAGATATTTAAAGAAACGCTTCTTCCCGTAAAGCATATGCATGGCTATCGACATCGTAAAGAAGAGCTTTTTGTCTTTAGCTCCTGAATGATGGGAACTCATAATGCAGTAAATTACACCAATATAAAAGTTCATGTACTCAGCTTTAACACGGATATTTTATTGTTATTAACACTATTGAAAGTGACATCCATCACAGTGACATGCACCCAAAAAGGAAAAAAAAGCCTGCTGTAGTTGTGTCTAATAACCCCAATTATGAAGCTCTTCTAATGCCTTTTTTATAACAGTTTTGCAGCTCTGTATTACTTCCTATTAATGTGATTTTTCTCCTATCTATAAATTTCTCAGGATTGCCTCTTCTCCTCCACTTTCCATAATCACCATTTATTATTCACATGCTTCCCATAAAACAAGAGTATAGGTGACAAAGGGAGATTGATGCTGACCTAGATACAGGCCCGCCCCCAGCTTTTTTCGTTCTTTCCCTTCAGCAATAATGTGCTCATTACAGTGTTGAAGAGGCTTTGTTAAAAGCTTTGTTCAGCTTCTCCTAGCAATTGGTGCTAAAAAAAATATCTCATCAGTTGAAACTTTGCTTGATCAGCAAAGGAGCTCTTGGGGAAGAGGTACTGGGAGGGACTCAAGACATAAACAAGAGGAAACTCCATCCTGCTGCCCTGTCAGCTCCAGAACTAATTTGGAGTGGCAAGGAAACACACCGGCAACACTCTCCGCGAAAGGAGGCTTCTCCATCCTCGCTGGCTACAGTGACTGTGTACATGATGATGATTTTGCTTACATAGTTTTGGGGCTTATTTTGATGATCCCACATTGAGCCTTTTCCATGGGCAGCTGAATACTCTAGAGGCTTCAAGGCTGCGGCACTTGTAAGTGCTCCTGGGGGCTTCAGTACTGGAAAGCAGCCCCCTCTCAGAGGGGACAGGTATGGACCAGCTCCTGCCTCACTCAAGTCAAGGGATTTAGGATAATCAGTGCTGGGCTGTGGGCTGCTTTGCTGTGGCTCTTTCTGAACAGCTTTGTGTGATTCTGTGCATTTCCCTGGAGTCTGCTGGGGCTTCCCAGCATGAGCAGCTCATTTCTGCCTGTCCAGGCTTCAAGGAGTGCAGCAGAATGTGCTTGTCCCCTCTGCATCCCTCCCTGGGCCAGGGGCCCTGTGAGGCAGGGCACATCTGCGACATCTGTGGGAACCTGGGGCAGCTGCGCAGTCGGGGGTCCTGAGGAGTGGACAGGTGGTGCCTAAGCAGAAGGGAAAACTACTTTCTTTCCCAGGAGTCAGTTAATTTTGTTTTCCGTCCTCCCATTGCTAAGAAAGCTTGTCCATGTTGGCCAGCACTGGTAAGGGGGCAGCGGGTTTCGGCAGCTCCAACTTGCTTGCCCTTGGTCAGCCTTTGCTTTTGCTCTGCTGGGAGACTCTTCTGCATAGCAAAGGATGTCTCATTATCTCTGAACGGAAATGCAGCTCATAGAGTCATTATCTTCTTACCATGTTAGCATACTTGTAATTAACCACAGAGCCTTTTTTTTTTTCCTCCTTTCTTCCAGTTCTTGCAGCTGTACCGCACTGAGCAACTGAGGCATGTCTGAAATAGAGCTCTGCCTTGAACTGAGTGTAACTCTGGTCTTCAGTGAAAACCAAAGGGAAAGGTCTAGCTCCCCCAAACAGGAGGAGGCATGGGAGGGAGCTGCTAACAGGCTCTTCTCTCTCTGCTTGTCCTCGCCTCTCCTTTCCCAGTCAGTCCATTGTATGAGCCCTGTACAAAGACCTGGTTTTTGGGGACACCTTTGCAAGCCATCCATGATGAAGTTGTCCAGGCAGCTGGCATGTGGTGCTGCTGGGGAAAGCGTTGAATAGCTTTCATAGCCCCTGAATTATGACTTTATTTATCCTGCAGAGTTTTGTGGAGTATGGTTTATGGTTGGTTCGGAGAAATTTTGTAATTTACATTTTTTGGTTTCCTAGTACCCTGAGTTTGTGGCTGTAATCATTAGTAATGAAAAAAAAATCAATGAGGAATGACTCTGAGTCTGTTTTGGTAGATGGGCTGTGCTTTGGTTAGTGAGGGAAAAGCTTACACTGAATGCCATGTTATGAGTGAACCATTGGTTTGATTGTCTCATTACTGCCCTGAAATGTTGTCTATGTGACCAATGCATAAAGCTTTTGTATGTGTGGATATATCCAACAACATAAGGGATGCGAAAGCATTTCTGAAGGCCTCTCAGAGGCCACCAGTTTGAACATCCTCCAAAACTTGTTGCTGATTCAAGGTAGCTGGGGCATTCCCAGGAAAGGCTTGTTTTTTCTCCACTGATTTTCCTGCCTCTGCCTATGGCTGGTGGGAGAGCAGGGCGCAGATGGAGTGGTTACTGGTAACTCTTCGCTGCTCTCAGGAGCCTGATCGTAGGGCTGCACCTTGGCTTGGGGATTGTATGTGACGTGGCCATGCAGGGGCAGAGCCAGGGACTTATGATGGCCGTCCCAGGGCTGCGAAGGTTGAGGACGCTTCTGTGGAACTGTGGGTCTGCAGAGCAGGAAACTCCCTCTTCCTCCTCCCCAGGAAACCACCAGAGGAAGCAAAGTCGGTGTTCACAGAGAAGGACCAGCGTGAGTGGGTGGTCTGGGAGGCAGCTGCACTGCCCCTGTTCACCTCGGTGCTGTTGGTCCTGCTCTTTTTGAGCAGAGCTGCAGAAGCTTGCTTGCCCCTGGGCTGCAGCCAGAGGGCTGTGCTGGAAAGGGCCTGCTCTGGCCGGAGAGCCCCCAGTCTGGCTCTGACCACCATGGCTGTGAGGCCTCTTGCTGCCAGCAGCACGTCTAGGTGAGGAAGGATTTCTCCATGCAGCAGGACACTGAGCAAAGCAAGGAGATGTCTGCAGGCTGGGCGGCTGCCTGGGCTTCCCAAGCAGTTTCTTGGGAAGTACTTGCTCATTTGATATGGCCTCTCCACGACCTGCCACTTGGGATTCTGAGCCCAGGCAGAAAGAGTAGTTGCTGTGCAGCCAGATAGTTTCATTTTTTTCAGGGAGATTAATCAGCTAGTGTTGACTGGGCCAGCCCCAGCACATGAGAAACAAGTACTTATGGCAACAAATGAGCTGTCAGCTGTCCCCTTCTGAGCCCACTGAAGGAGTTCAATGGACTTTTCCTCAGGCCCTTGGTACCTAGATGTTGTGTGCTGACATGTTACCTGTCTCAGTTCTTGAGGTATCTGTTGTAGCTTGTGTGATGGGCACACAGGTGTGTTAAGGGAGGACTGACCAGAGTTTGCGTATATTTTCAGGATCCCCTGCATCTGTGAGGAACAGCTCTGCTGCCAACTTCACAACACCCTCTCTTCCTCCACGGAGGAAAGACTTCTGAGCCTGCTGAGAGTCGCCCAGTTGTGTGGGACAGCGGCAGGATGTGACTACGGAGAAGTGCATATGCTTGTCTGCTAGGAGCCCCCACAGCTCTGCAAAGTGTTCTCAATAGCTACCACTGAGTCTTCAGAGTATGAATTTCTTGGGTCAGACACTGTACAGCTCATGCCTTGTTGGGCATTAGTGAATGGGAAATGGCATCTGGAAAGGAAACTTGGCTATACTAAGCAGATGATACTGGAAGTAAAAAATGAATTTAAAACCCATTATTTTAAGCCATGGCTTCATTTAGAGATGTTGAAGCCTGTGTGATGGGCATGTAGGTGTGTTAAGGGAGGACTGACCAGTGTTGGGGTACAATTTCAGGATCCCTCTGCTGCCAGCTTCATGGTGCCCCCTCTTCCTGCCATGGAGGAAAGACTTTTGTCAGGAGCACTAAATTAGGTGCTCCTGCTAGGCTGGAGATTTTGTGGCAATTGCTATATTGGGAAGAAAGACTGCATAATGTCCTTGGAGCTTCAGAAACAGAGTGTTCAGTGGTGCCACAGCTGCCCAAACACTTGTTCTGAAATCTGTGCCCAGCGCTGGCGCACGTGGACCTGTCTGTTCAGTTCTTCACTCATGGGCAGCGAGATTCTGCTCCTTCCCTCTGTGCGAGTCTCCTCTTGTTTCCTGTACTCATTTGTGACCTTCTTGGGAGGGCTGGAAGCCTCAGGGTTTTCCCTTGCGGGATGATTGCTCATCCTTGAATAAGATGTTTACTCTTGCCTGTAATTGCATAGGGCTTGAGCAGCACCAAACCCTAACTGTGCTTCCTTCCCATCTCATTGCTTTCATGTAGAGACATGGGTGTGTGAATTGCTTGGGGAGGTTCAAGTTGTGGCACGATAAGCTCCATCTCCAGGCACTTTCCCAATCTAGTTTGTCAGGAGCAGGTTCTGCTTCTTGTTGCCCGTTCATCGCAATCTCTAGCATACATCAGGGTCTCCTGGCCTTCCTCCACTGCTCTGCCCACCTCTGCCTCTCAGCACACTGGGGAACCAGCTACTGGTTTTAAAATTGGAGGGCAGGCATCCTTTGTTCCACTTTGAGAAATGAGGAGGTTTGGAGCAATGGAAGGGAAAGGACCATGAGTCTGTTCCAGTATTTATTTTGCTTATTGGAAAACAAAAAACATTTACCAGGCTGCTTTCAGAAACCAGCAATCCATAAGCTTGGTTTTCATTAAAAAGGCACTCGTTGTTCTTCCCCTGAGGATTTAGTGACATTTTTCAAAATTTTCTGTGCACAATAATTGTATTTTTTTTTTATCAAATTTTGTTTTGACTTTGTGACCGCAATAAAGTTTAGGAAGCTATTTTTTATTATGGGTTAAAAAATATTCTGTGGATTTGACTGCTTTCCTTGATTACTGGATCATACTGTGATTCTTCTCCCAGTTGCTACCCAGCATTGTAAATGCTGCTTTCAAACTCCGAGGGTTGTTCCCAAAATGGCTTGGAGAGCTACTGTCTGTATCATCCCTTGCTCAGCTCTGCTGCTGGGACCATGGCAGCGAAGGTTATGGATGGATGTCACGGGGAGAGAGAGAAGGTGGCGCCTGAGCCCCCTCCTCCTGCAAAGTCTGTCTCTTTCCTCTCTCTTTCACAGACTCCAGAAACGGAAGCGTTTGTTTCTGCTGGTTTAGTTTTACCTTCATTAGATCTCAGCATTGATCAGAAGTTAGTTAGTTAGTTACGTTTGTTGGTGTTTGTTTGTTTGTCTGGTCGTTTTTTTTGGTTGGTTGGTTTTGGTTTTGTGGTTTTTTGGTTGTTGTTTTGTCTCTTCTTATAGCACTTCAGAACTGAAAAATAAGGTGTCCTGGTGATGACATTAGAAGTCCTCCTGCAAAGCGAGTCCTAATACACCAATGTTAGTAGACTCCAGATGCTGTTTAGCATTGCTTCAGGGATGAGGACAGTGAGGAGAGAAGGTTTCCCCTTGAAAGATGATTCTTGGAAAATCTGTGCTTGCTTTGGAGACAGGGAATTGATCTTTGGGGTGGCACCAGAGAATATCTGGAAATGCGGAGATGACCTACAGAGACACCACGTGTCTGGTGTTTGCCATAACCTGGTCTCCAGCTCACTAAAAGCATGTGAGCAGAAGGTCAGGGGAATACGTCAGACATCCTAAGGGTCCTGTGTCCCCTGGGTACAGTCCCAGGGCAGCTGCCCGCACGTCACATCAATGTAAATCGTGTCTGTGTGTATTGAGAGGAAGCATCTCTTGGATGGAGGGGCCTACTCAGCTTCCAGGCTGGATTTGCTGCTGAGATGGGGAAGGTATGGTGGTCTTCCAGGAGCTGAACCACGGCTGTCAGGTCACTGGACAGCCTGCAGGTAGTGCTGCCTGTAGTGCCACTGTTTACCTCATCTAAATGTCAGCTCTGGGCTGTAAGGGCACAGCACTCATCTTATTACCAGTCAGCTGAGCCCTACAGCGTGACCCTGTCTTCTGCTAGAGCACCCCTGGGGTATCCTCCAAGGCACCTGAGAGATGGTCAGGTTAGGTTAACAAAATAACCCCTGCATGGATTTTTTCTTCCTTTCCTGGAGGGGCTGTTGCCTTTCCATTCTCCTAGGACACATGGTGGCATTTCATTCCTGTGAGGTCAACTGATTGTGGCTTTAACCTACCAGAGAACATGGATTCATCACTGCTTTACAGTGAGACTGGAGGGTTTTTTAAAAACATGCCAGAATTCATCCTTGGTTATGGATTATAAGGCAGACATGATCAAGTAAAATCTATGATGCTTCATATGGGAGGGAACTGAGAGCAGATGACTGTGTGAGATGGAAGATCATAGAGAAAAGAGCCTAAGTGTACTTATCTATGGCACAAAATTATTATAAAAAATTCAACTTCCTTTTCAGTTTATGGCTGGAGCTTTCATAACTAGCTATGTAAATAATGCACAAAGTATCTTGACTATTCTCCTGTGTGTTAAGCTGCTGCAGCCAGTGTAATTGCTTGCAAATATTGTGTGCCAACAGCAAGGGAAAAATTTGGTTTGCTCTGTATTTATTGCATTTCATTCAGTTTAGCCACTGGAAGCAGCTTGAGTCAGCTTTGCTTTGTGTCTCTCACACCCTTAACCCAAAGCTGCATTGTTTAGGTTCCTAGTAGAACTGGTTGGTGACCTTTTCAGATGATTATTTGTTAGTAAACGCCGCATCATGTAGGTGATGACTTTTAAGAGAGAAATGTAAATTTTGGTAAATTTTTTATGGCTACCTCTTGTGTACAGAGACACCTGCTCACTCCAGTACAGCCTGGGATCGGACACTCAAGCTGTGTGGTGTGAAAGCTCCTACCTCCAGATCCAGATCCCGCTGATCTTCAGCCTCTTTCCCACTCAGCTTTGGACTGTTGGCTTTTCTTCGATAGACATGTGGTGTCAGGTATGCTCTAAGCCCTTTTTTCAAAAGGCTTTAAACTTATACCACATCAAGTAGTTAAGTGATCAGTCCCTGAAATACACTGTAAAAAGGCAGGGTTTTTCTTTCGGAGTGATTTTTTTATTCATGACTGAGAGGGAATTCTGCCAAGAGATTAAGCAGGAAAAATGGTATCTGCTCTTGAATTGTGAAAGTTTGTGGCTCTGAGGGGGCTCTTTGAGACTGCTCTCAAGACCTGCCCACTCTTGCAACTTGCACTGAGCCAAAATGCTTCTCTCCATGACTGCGTGGCTGCTCCAGGGAGCCAGGCCTGGGCAACCGCGTGAGCTTTTTGGTCTGATTTAGCAATTAGTAACCAGTGCCTAAAATCATGGCATAAATTGAAGCACCTGAGAAGTCTGGGTTTGGGACTTGGTAGAGCATGGTTCTGCTTCCAAGTTTGCTAACAAACGGGCAACTGGAAGCAGCAGTTTGCCTCAGTTCCCCTATTTGCCTTTGAGCAAGGCATCTGGTTCACCGGAGTGAGCCCAACTGGTCTCAGGAGTGAAGTCCTGCCTGTTTAATCTGTAGGAGGGAAGAGCTGTGTGCACCATTTTTACTTTTTCTGTTGGGAAGTAAGTCTTTCACATCCAAAGTTGAAAAGCTCTCTTGTTTTTGTGTGTTAACACCCACAAACTGGAAAGGCCCAATCTCTTGCTTTTCCTGTCCCCAGTGCATTTTGTAGGGAGCTGCCTTTGCTTGGCCACGTCCAACAAAGGGCTGTATTTGGAAAGCTCTTCATGTCTGATGAGCCAAGCTCTGATTTGGATTTATGCACAGATTGTTTGAAGTTCAGGCATAAAACCTAGGAGGGTTGATTTTATTTTGCGTTTCCTTATTGAGGGGGGCTAGGAGGCCAGGCTGCCAGAATCAATTGGACTGACTTGTATATCTTCTCTCCTGAAGCCAGCTGACAGTTTTAAACCATCTTTAAATCAAACCTTTGCAGTTAAGATTTACTGGGAGCTTTTTACAAATGAAATGCAAAATCTGGTGCTCTCCACGCGGAAGACAAATTCTTGAATCTGGCTTCCTGTGCATTGACAGAAATGTGAAGCTTTCAGGTATATATTTACATGAACATGCTGCTGAACTCTGCAGTGGCGATAGACACTTCCAAATGGCCCTGCTCAGAAAGGAGCGGTATCTTAGTGTTTGAAGGCAGATCCTGCGAGCCTCGTAAATTTATGGTAATGAGGGCCCAGAAGTGGGTGAATGGGACAGGTACCTATAAATATAATGAGCTAGTCTTGCACGTAGAATAGCTACATCCAGCTTTATAAATAACAGCAGCCTTTTAGGTTTCCTAGGAGGTCTGGCAGCCTTACAAATGCGTGTGCTGCTAGTTGTCTGAGACCAGACATCAGAAAGCTGATCATGAGTGCTGTTGGCCCACCATCTCTTTTTCCCTGCCCCCATTCCCTCTCTCTTGGTGTGGTTTGTGGTGGGTTTTTGTTGTTGTTGTTTTGTTTTTTCTTTCTGTTTTTGGTTCCTGAAACACAGACCCTGCCTGGTCTGCAACCTCTCGCTGTTGCTTGCTGAAGATGAATGATTCATCAGGCTCAACCTGATAAAATTGTGCAAGCCAGTCACCAAAGTTAATCAGACCAAAAGGAAGGAGAGCAAAGAAGGGAAAAACAAACAAACAAACAAAGGCCCAGAGCTAGTTCTAATTTTTGAACCTCCCCTGGGAATGTAAAAATGCATCTATAATGGTCTCAGCCCAGGTTCTCCATCCTCCTCCAGCCTTCATTGGGAAATCTGTAAGCAACCCAGGCGATGGGTTTTGAAGTGCAACTTCCGATGTTGCAATGCAGAAGGGCATGATTCAACAGGCCCCCGACTGCTGTCCGACGGCTCATTCATGGCGCCTTATTTATTAATAGTGCCGGGGAGCAGGCGGCTGCGGTTGCAACCTGCTAATCACTTCCACTCGGATTTATTGTGTCACACCAGCAAGGGTTGAGGTGAGGGGGCCGAGGAGCTGCTGACATGAATCATGCGGTGCTCTGCTGTGCAATTAGGAAGGAGCCCTGTGGTTCTCGGTGCACTGGCGAGATTTCTCAGGCCTGAAACATAACGAAGACTGCCACCCCTTCAGCAGGGAATTAGCATCATCCTTGCTGATCCTCAAGGAGGCTGAGCACTCACTGGAGGCTGGGTTGCTTCGGATCAAGGGGAATTGGGGCATGAGCAGACAGAGCAAGGCTGATAGGTCACTGCCGTAGCGGGGAGAACAGATCTGGGAGAAGGAAGAGTGGGAGATGGGAGGCTCTGTGTGAAGCCATCACTCCCTATCTGCTGTGTGGCTGCAATAGTCTTGCTCACGTCCACCGTGTGGCTAAACGGAGACAGGGTTGCGCCGGCGGTTGCAGCGGGGAGCGCCTCTCCCCTGCCTGTTTCCTGTGATGCTCAAGGGCTCCCCAGGCTGCTGCTTCCACGTCTCCAGTTTCTCTCAGCTGGTTGCAGCACTTGCGTTGGCAGCGGGTGCTGCACAGGACTCGGCAGCTTCAAGCCCAATGTGGCCACAGGCCCCTCTCGGCCACCTGTGCTGTTGGGGGTCGGCGAGAGAGGATCACCCTTGCAGTCACCTTTCATGCCAGTCTGTCTGGCTGTTCTCTGCATCCTTGGTGCTTTTGGCTTCAGGAATTGTGCCGAGCTCTTAGTGAGCGTGAGGATATTTGTTAAACCATGAAACCTTCACACCACCAATAGCCTTGTTCTGGAGTGAAGAGTCTAATTAGCCACTGAGAATGCTTCAAGGGATTTCATCAAATGATCCCGTGATTCTTTCTAGCCTTTGAGTCCATGTTACAGTAGAGAGGCATTCCCTTTACTCCCTCTCATTTTAGGTTAATTTTAGTTCAGTTCGGGTTTGGTATATTTGGTATTTGACAATATTGTATCAAAACATCTCCACATGATTTTAATTTAGAATTAGCTTACTGTGATACTGTCAAGAGAAAACCACATGCCAGACCCTCAGCTGCTGTGAATCAGCAACAGTCCATTGATTTCGGCTGGGCAGCACTGATTTATTCCAGCCGAGGATCTGGCCCACCCTTATTTAAAAGGAAAACCCATTTTGTCACCCTGGTTACTGAAACATTGCATATCAAGATGGGATGTGTTTAAACCACCTCCTTTTTGCTTTTCACCACTTGTGTCATTTTGTTTGTAGTTTCCACTACTCCTCATTTTTTGCTGGGGCAGTGAAACTTTTCTGTTGGAGATTATTTCACTCTAAGCTCACAAGCCTTGGCACAGCTGAATTCTGGGAGGATGGGTTTAATGTTGCACTGAATATGAAAAATTATATTATATTCTGCAAAATAGGGCTTCTTGCTGTAATATTCTAGTTCTTGCGTGTAACCTTCACGCTATACAAGGTGGGGGGGTGAGGGGAATGTTTCCTACTGTTCTCTATTCATATGATGCTTGAAGAAGCCAAGAGTTGATGTGTGATCGCACTCTTCAAGTCGGAGAGCACCTGAAGAGCTGGGTACCTCTTGAGACAGATAAGAGGATTTCAGCCTGGCTCTTGTGCAACTACGCGGCAAGAATTACCTTTCATGGGCTAAATGAGAGTAACTTCATTCTTGTGAAAAAGCATTTGCTTTCCACAGCAGAGTTGTATTTTTCTGTTGGCGCTGTCAAACTCCTTTGTTAAAACGCCACGGGTGGCAGCTGCATTATCCACTGCATCCCTTCCTTATGAGGCGAGACACGATTGCATGTGGGAGAGGGAGAATGAGCCCCCCTCTGATTTCTGATCCAAATAGCCTCAGGAGCTCTTACACCTGGCTCAGGGCAGGTTTGTGCATCAAGACGGTCCACATGTTTGGCAGAAATCCTCTTGAAGTTAGTGGCTTCTGCCTAGGTGATGTTGCGACATCAGCTACTTTCCTATGACAAGAGGAAGGAACCCCCTTTTTGACAGGTAACAGGAAAAACAGCAATGTATAATGTTATAGGTTGGGTGTAACTGCCACCCCTCATTTACTACAGTTGTAAGAAATTATTTATGCTCCTTTGTAGAATCAAGGAGCTGAAACAATGGTGGCCTCCACCCCAGCACACGTCACTACCCAAAACAAAGGCACAGCCCGCATAGGTGTGGGCAGGTCTCCCTGGCTACTGCTGGGAGGAAAGGCAGCTAGGGGAGGGCCCTAGGCAGAGCAGCAGTCAGTGCGTTGTGGGCTGACTGGTGGTGAAAAAGAAGCTGTGTCTGGCATGGTGAGGAGAGGTTTTGTACCTGCTTCCTACACGAGCAGGATTTCTGCAGGCAAATAACTGGCACTGCTGAAAGGCAGAGTCTGCATGGAGTCAACCCAAGGCTCTGGTTATCCACTTGTCTGAAAGAAAGTCACTAAAGAAAATGAACTGAGTTGGAAAACAGAAGGCATTGGCAGGAGAACAGCCTGTTACCGGAATATATTCGTTGTGTAGCAGTAAATGGTGGAGCCTGATTTGCCTGGCCCTGTGCAAATCCCACTAAGCATTTACAAACCAAGAAGT
This sequence comes from Nesoenas mayeri, assembly GCF_963082525.1. Lineage (NCBI taxonomy): Eukaryota > Metazoa > Chordata > Aves > Columbiformes > Columbidae > Nesoenas > Nesoenas mayeri. The sequence continues at coordinate 7,609,006 of NC_137560.1, forward strand.
GATGACTGACGCAGAGCAGAGGGGCAGCAGGGGGAGAGTGAAGTGCATTAAATCTCTAATTTTCATTTGACTCAGTTCCAGGATGACACAGTCCACCCTAGATTAAAAATAGCTACGGAAAGGAGTAGAACACTTCTTTTTTAAATCAAGCTTCTGGATATCTTTTGGGAGCATCACAGGTTTGATTCAGTCTCCTTATTTAGCTTCTATGCCAGCCTGTCATTGGAATTGAACCATCACAGCTGAAGTAATACTGTGATGACTCGCAGCTGTCACAGAGACCTTGGGCTGCCTTCCTCATTTTAACATTAAACTGTAAGGAAAACTTAGCAGTATCCTTGTTTTTCTCCAGAAATGCTTTTCTTCCAGAGGTCAGAGGCAGTAGGGCCTGTTTTGGGGGCTAAGAGGTGTGACGTCTGTCTCTCAGTGTAAGCTTTTGGAAGGGCTGTTGGGAGTGAGGACTGATGCTTGCTGTGACTTTCCATCGCTTCTTTTAGTTGCCTTTGCAGGTGCGTCAGTAGAAACACCTACCCACTGTCCTTTTGAGTCTGGTTTGTGAAAAAATACATCCTGCATCACTGCTGCCTGTGTGTGGAAGAGAATTTAAAGATACTAACTTCCAGGTTTTTTTTTTTCTTTTTTGTACGTTTGTGGAAATAAGTAGTAGCTTAGAAATGAGATCTAATTACTTCTTCACACCAAGTTGCAGCAGAAGTGCAGACCTTGTTAGAAAAGCCTCCCCTGCAAGAGCCCCCCAGAGGAGACAGTTGTGAGTGAGCAAGGTGGGGTTGTTACTGTTGGGGTACAGAGTTGTGTGATCATGGGAGCCTGGATACAGAAGCCCCTGGGACACCCCATTACTGCCCAGGACATCTGGGTAGGTTTTCTGACTCCCTTATCTCCTCTCTGCTTGCATTGGGACTGTAGCAAACTCCCTTGCTCTGCAACAGTAAATGTGATCTCTTAAAATCATCAGCTGTGGCTTGTGTGAACTGGTGTAACCGTGGGATGAACAAACCTTTGCCTGTTCCTGCTACTGGAAGATCTGCCAGGTTCATTGGGGGAAAGTTGACTTTGCCCCTCCTCAGCGAGGTTAGAAGGGAGTTAATAACTCCTTTCGCCAGTGGCGTGGAGCTGATAAAAACTTGAACTGGCCCAGCTCTTTGAAAGCCGTGGCCTCATCTTCATGGGCTCTTCAGCCTCCTGGCTGAGAGAGGGAGAGCAGATGAGCAGTTTGGTGGACAAACCGAAAAATAAGGCAGAAAGGGCAGGAACCCCGTCTTGAAGAGATGGCAAATGAGGAAGAAGAGATTTAGCCCCAAACTTTGCCTTTGTTCAACTGGCATTATCTCCAAGTAATCTCATCAACTAAAACCGTCAAGTTAAGTAAAAAATCACTGCTTTGAAACAGTTGGGGATTTGAAACCCACAGGCTTTTTATTGCTAGAATTATTTGAGGATTTGAATAGCTTCATATGTTTATTCTGTGAATTTACTGTTTTCTGTAAAACCGAGCTAATTACCCAGGTTTCTTATGGTCGGATAGGACTGACCGTGCCACATCCAAGGGTTGAGCGGTGCCTCACAGAAGAGTGTGGCTGGAAACAGACTGGTCTGGCTTTGCCAATTCTCTCCAAGCGTTGTTGATGGCCCTGTGGTGTATTAGAAATGCTGCTGTAGGATGTTTCATGCTGCTGCAGACCAGAAGAAAAATCTTTTCTAGGAACTCAAGCCCAAATAACATCACCAATCCACGTATTTCTTGGTTTCCTCTGTTATCTCCTGGTGCTGCCTCACACTACTGTCTCTCCCCCACCCTTTAGGGAGGCTGTGGTTGTTCCCTGTGTGTGAGCGATGGAGTGTTAGACGCTTCCTTGTAAGGAGCGTGCACTGGCCTTACCTGCTGCTGCTTTGTCTTGCAGGAAGCGTGACTTGCACAGATCCTGCTGCTTATCTCGTGTGGGAGGCAGAGAACGTCTTCGTCCGGCAGTGAGGTAGGAGTGACCACTTTGACGCAGAGATGGGGCTTTTCAGCGGGCGGCAGGGCTTTTGCTGCTGCTGTTTGTCGTGATGTGCAAAGCACTCCCATCAGAGATAGGAGCCTCTCGGGCTAGGCATGCACAGATAGATAGGGATTGTTCTAAAGAGAAAAAAAAAGTTAGATAACAGGAAAGCTGTGAAAAGCTGCAGAGAATCATTGACTGTCCCATGTCCTTTTGGTGGGCTGATGGTACACGGGCCCAGCAAAGTCAGTTCACTGTGCAGAAAATGAGTTTCTCAAGAGAATAAGTATCTAGTGCTCCTTCAGCTCAAAATATCTGCATTTGGCACATCATTGCAATAGTCTAACATGCACTCAGCATATGCAGCCAGAGAAGATGGCCGAGCTTGTCATTGCCATAGTGGTTTTTTGTTCCATTATTTTTCTGCCAGTTCAGTGAACTGAATTGGCTCATGGAATCATCTCTAGTGCCAGAATCATCAGTGTACAGAGTAACAGTGGAATCAAGGCTGGCCCTTCTGACAGCTGTTAGATTAAGCCATCTGCTCTGGTTTACTCAGTCCTGGTGCTGCTGCTTCTCTTTGCAGGTGGATCCCTGGGATCTGTTAATTTCTGCAATTTGCAACAGTTCTTCATGGTGAATGAAGAGGTAGAGATTGTGCTTTCCAGTGCGATCCACGTGGCACTGTTTGCCACTGCTGAACCTTTGTGTGAAAGCACACAAACAGGTGGGTAGCTCACAGCTGAAAGGGGACTCCCAAAGTGAAGGAGAGGAAAACAAGGAGCATCTAGTGTGTGTTGCTGCTCACAGAAGCTGGCCCTGCAGTAAGGATTGATTAACATTTAACTTACATGGGTTTATTAACCTTCATGGGTTTATTTTCCATCATGGACAAGGAGTGGGCTTCAGTCTGGATTGTTTAATCCAGTTTGTGCTCTCTGCATCCTGGGGTTGAGATTGCAGCACCTCCTCAGCACAGCACCTGAGCTCTTAAAGCCATTGCCAGACTCCTGTAGCTCTTATTGGAGCTTGGGTTTCACCTCCTGTTCTTCAGGCTAACTGTGTGAGGTGGATGGAAATTGCAGGGTTACCTTGCATGCATTTTTTTCTTTTTGACGTTTCATCATATCTCCCTGCTTGCAGGTAGGCTGTTATAGCTGGAAACAGCATGAAACTTTGGACGGGGAGGGCTTTGTAAAGTAGTTAAGGATTAGGAAGAAGTGGGTAGATCGCCTGGGGAGCTCGTGGTGCCTGTCCCTGGAAGCTTTTAGGAAGAGGCTGGCTATAGCTTCAGCCATGCTACACTACAGTGGCACCTGTTTTAAGATGGGATGTGAACTGCTTGTCTTTGCACCATTCCTTCACCTCTACTTTGCAAACAGTGCTTGGAATATTGCAAGTGTATGAATAACCACATAAGAAGTATGTGGAAAGAGCTGCTCTTGGTATTCTGGGTTTGAGCTTCCACACAAGAGCTCCAAATAAGTGAGCAAGAAGACAACACACATTCTCTTAGCGGTGGGTACCCTTTGCTGAATGGGCATGGGCAGCGAACCTGTGCAGAAACTGTTAGTAATACTTGTGAGGTCTGATGTGGTCTCACTCAACCAAAGGCTTTATGCTATATGTGAATGCAGTGACTTTACTTTCTAATACCTGGTTGGCTTTAGAAACCATCTGCTTTTTTTATCTTGTTTTCTTTCATGGAGCCAACATTTCTTGTTGGTTTGGGGTGTTTTAGTGACTAGAGAGGAATGTAGACTTCTCAGAAGCACAGGAACTGTTTTGCTCTTTAGCGGTGTTCCTCCACGGTGCATGGACAAAGAGGAGATCTGAGTGGAAAGAATCAGTCATGAGGCTAAGGAGAGCCGCAGGCATGAAAGAAAGTCTTAGAGACAGGATGGAGTGGCAGAAAAGCAGCGTTTTCTCAAGGGGTCTTTGCATTGCATGAAATGAGATGATCCTGCTGCATTTTCTACAGTAGGTAACCACATGTTTTGTGTGTGCTTTGCTTGTTCTTTGTGACCCAGAAGGTGTTTCTCTTCCCAGCCCTTAGCTCTTTCTTTGCCCTGAGTCTTTCGATTTGTTCTTTCTTGCTACCCCTTTGACACCTCAGAACAACCAATGCTGGCCAGGCTGTGAAACAGAAGCAGCTGCAACATGGGGCCTCCCCAGCAGGTGTCCGGTCCTGGTTCTGTTCCGTGTCTGTGCACACATCTGGAGGAGCCAGTCTGCTCTTCAGCAAGCCAGAAGTCATCTGCAATTTACCTCCTGTGACACTGAGTCACAGGAGAGAGGAAGGTCTTGATTCACTGTCGCATGGGAAATACTCTCGTCCGGACTTCCTTTAGCATTTCCTCACTGAGACGTCAGTTCAGCGAAGCATATGATTAGAGTTTGAGCTGCTGTCTAGACCTCACTATCCCCCTCAACATGACAGAAAATGTCCTTGTGGCACTGTGGTTGCTTCCTGAGGAAGTGTCAACTATTTCAAGTGGAGTTGATTGCGTCGATATTCCCCATTTGAGGCAAATACTAAAATTACTTTATTAAAAATCACAACTCTGGCAGGTTTATTTTTTCCTTTTCTGTTTTTGCAAACTCTGTCACTTCATTAGTGGGGAAATATGCATGTATGATGGAGAGGATTCTTTTTTTCCCTGCTGCCAAAAGAAATACAGCATTTTAGAGAGAGAGAAAAGCTTCCCATTGGTTTCATCAGTAGTTGAAACTTCAGAAAAAGTATCTCTCTTTTATTTTTTCTGCCATTTTGGAGGAGATTTTCCACTTAGAGCCATTTTCTTGGAGGTGCTGACCAGCTCTGCCTTGGCTTTGGTCTGAAAGTGTCTCTGATGGACAAAACTGTCCTGGAAATGTCTCTAGAATAGCCCTTCCTGTGAGATTTTGGCTTCCTGCTGAGCTGACAACGCAGTGGATTCGGTGGGATTTCCCCCGTGCTGAGGGGGACGCGCTGTGGCTGCACTGTAACTGAAGTTTCAGGCTCCTCCTGAGCACAGGACGAATCTGTGAAGACCACGGTCTACTTAAATACTTGAGGTTTTCACACTTGAGCGTTTTACTAGCAGGTATTATGTTAAATCCTTCACAGGTGGAAGGCAGCCTTTAGATTTGTCAATCTTATGAAAGCAATTTACTGTATGGAGTATTGCGCTGGGACCCCAGAGAACTATTTTGGGAAAACTACTAATATAACACCAGCCATCTGACTGTGCTGGGCAATGTTGTTTCGCTCCTTTATTCCCTCTTTAATCCAGTGTTGGTTCACCTATGGCAGGTAGTACAGCTGGAGGTGCAGTGATGGTGTCACTCAGACATGGAGTGCTCTGGATGCCTGTCTCAGGCAGTTCAGACAGGTTTCTTTGTTTCCTCCCTTCCCAATGAAAAAGCTGGAGCCTTGTTGCTCCAGTTGTGTGGAATTGGGTTGGGACTCAGAGAACCGGTTCATTTTACATTTGTGCACCAACTGCCATTTGAAGGTAGCGGTTCAGTGTCATTCAAGGTGATGTTGAGTCCCTAAAGCCTCTTTCTAAGTCCCTGGTGCCTTATGTTGCTCTTCCTGAGATCTGCTGTGCTGCAGACTTTGCTTTTATGGAGTGTGCCAGGCTGCAAGGTGCAGCCTGCAGCTCAGATCACATTTACAGAGGGCTCACACTAGATTTAAGCCTATATTATGTTTGTTCCTCTGTGATGCTTATATTTGTCTTGTACTTTGTCTGGGAATTTGGATTGTGTGTCTTGGCTGGACTCTGCTATATACATTTAATCCCAGCTTCTTTGCTCTCCTGCAGGGACTCACTAGGGAACAGGAAGTAAATGGAGTGTCTTGTAGAGACGACTTGGAGGGAGAGCTGACTTCCAGCCAAAAACCCCATCCAGCTACAAAAGCAGCTGTTTCAGCCCGAAGAATTTGTAAGCAGAATTATTTTCTTAGCACCTCATCACGCTTCCTGCAGGAGCTTGGGCCGTCAGACAGGTTTTCCATCCTGGTCGGCTAGGAAACACGAGGTGCTTATTTAGATAAGTTGTTGAATACTGCTTGATGATGGCAAGGCTGAGAGGGCTGTGTGGGTGAGGGGGTAGAAAAGTCTTGAGGCATAAAAGTGGAACATTTGGGCCAAATCAACACTGGAGCTTTGGAGTCAAGTTCCAGCCTTTTTCCTGTCCCTGCTGATTCCAAGCCCCAACTAGAGCAGGTTTGCTCACTTTTGCAGCTGGGTCTGGCAGATGTGTGTGTGCCTCAGGAACAGCAGAAAGCAGGAATTTTCCTAGGCTGTGACGCAGTCTACCTGGAGGACTGGCTTTGTCCTCGCTCCAGGGCAGGGACAGGGGGTCCCAGCTGTCCAAGCACTGATCCTGTCTGGAACCTCTTCGGCACTGAGAAGTACCTGGCATTAAAAAGAGAGAATGTCATTTGGAAGAGATTAATTGTCACAGGAAAGTAGAGAGATCTGCTCCCTATTGCTTACATACAGGTCCTACTGTCAGTTATCTTATGGAAAAAAAAATCCTCCAGATCTTGACAACAGACATAAGGAAAACACATTAACACATTTGTTTGATCTAACAGCACAGTTAAACATAGTGGGCTGGTTCCCCTTTGCTCTTGTTTCCCCATTGTTCTGGAGTGGGGAAATTCCTGATCTCAGCTCTCAGACATGCCATCTTTGCCAAGCCTCATCTTGCCAACATGGCTTGTGTTGAGGCTGTGTCCTGGAGACAGACCATGGTGCCACAGTTCACAGAGAGATACAGGTTATCCTTTTCTGCCTCTTTATGCCTTTGCAAGGCCCATGAGACTCTAACTTACATTCTCAAATTCTCAGTTTCCAGGTTGGTCCCAGCTGGATCTGTTGTACCCTGCTTCAGCCTCCAGAAAGCCTGTGTCATGGGACAAGAGACCTTTCAGTCACTGTTCAAGCTTGGCCCACATTCTTGGGTAAGGGGTAAATCTGCCTTTGTTTCTCAAACGTAGCAGTAAGCAGCAAGGTCAGAGTCGTGGATGGCAGCACAACCATGTAGTGCGGGGTTACTGAGGGTACGTGTCCTCATCCTGCCTGCATATGTCTGCCCGTGGGGAACAGTTACAAAATTGTTTCTCTGCAATTTTGATGGCACTTGCTGTCTTTTATTGCACTCCCTTATATTCATAACTTTGGTTGATGTAATTGAAGAACAATGTTAAAAGTAGTCAACTGCCACCAGCCTGGCTGGCTGGCTGTTCCAGGCCGCCATTCCAGAAAGCTCCAGAAGCAGGATTCTGGGGGAAAGTTGCTTGTCCTGAGCTGAGGTTTTATTGCTATCAGCAAGCCTTAATTACAAAGTAAATGTTACTTCTGGACATGATTGTCTGAATTCTTACGGCACCCTTACGCAGGCAGCAGGATGCAGCGTTTGTTTCTTCCTGGCCGAAACTGTCGAGTATCATTTGCGGTGTCAGCCTAAATGCAGGGGTGAATTTCATTGGGTAAAGTGATGCCTGTGTATGGATGAAAAACAGATGGAAGCGTAATGTGAGCTAGCAGCTAGAAATTAAAGTTATATAAATGTAAGCTAGAAACAAGGTACATGGTTTTAACAGTGACTATTTAACTGTTGGCACCAGTTACCAAGGTATACAGTGTTTCTTCTGTCTCTTGAAGCCACGGAAGAAACTGAGTCTTGCTATCTCAGCCAGAAGAAATCTGGGATATCAGATGAAATTCAAGAACATTTTTATGCAGGTGACCAATACGAACATTCCTGCTGCCCCTCTAAGACTCTAGAAATCTAAAAATATTAGTTTTAAAGGCAGTTGGTATTCTTTAGAATAAATATTGCTGTTCTGCAACAATCCCTTTTTCCATTTTCTTAACACTGTTTTCGTAACATCTTACTCTGAGTTGGTGGTTGGCAATCAAACTGGTGGTAAGCTCTGTTCCTTAAGTGCCTTGATATGTCTGTATAATGTGGACTGGTGGTTTATACCCAGATGTGAAACAGAGGTTGGTCTATGAAGAGGCTTCATGCTGAGGTGGTGACTTGCTGAGCATTTCTTTTGGTGGCAGTATGGTCAGAAGTTTCTCCTTCCACTCTTGCTTCTTTTCTGCTTTCTTGTTTGCCTTTTTTTTTTTTTTTTTAATTTATTTTATTTTAAAATAAAACTCCAACACCATCATATGCCAGAATGTGATTTCCTCCCAGCTGCAAAGGCTTTCATCTTGAGAGCTTTCTCACTGACTTTCAGCCTTGGTTGTCATCCTAGGGCTGTGTGAACTTGTGTCTCCAGACCAGTCTGGGGATTAAGAGCTGGGGGATGAGCTGGCTGTTGCTGAAAGAGGCACCTGCTGGGAGCTGCGCTACCAGATGGGAGAGAATGGTCATGGCAAGAGACCAAACAGAACTTCAGCGCAGGCCCTGAGCAGCGGTGACCTCAGTGCACGTGCTTGGGATAACTGTGCAAGGGGTGCTGACGGTTCTGAAGGAGGTAGGACATGGGCTGATCTAGTGACTGGAAGGTCCAAACATTTTCTTGATGTGACCTGAGGTTTGGGAAATTAGTTGTTTTGAATCCCTGTGATGCTTGGATGGCTTTCGGCTGTGAAAGGGAGCCTGGGCCTCCTGGAACTCGCTATGCCACAAACAAAGCCTTACTGTGAAGGACTGTATTAAGACTGGTTTCCTAATTGAGTTTTTGTTTGCTAGATACTTACTGTGAGAAACCTTCACAATTACTCCAAATGCTCATCTGTAGTTTTTTTAATTTGATTTTATATGTGTCTAATCCTGTTACCTACTTTGGGCTTAGTAAATAAAAAAACCTTCAACTGTTTCCTTTGACTTGCTGAACTTAAGGGTGATGTCAGTGTTATAATCTAATACCAAAGCATTGCAGCACTATGGATGTGTTGATCCTCTCAACAACCAGTGAACTGCTCCAGGCTAACCAGGGGGTGATAAAATACATCTCCATTTAACTGCGTGCATCTGTGTAGGAGAAGTATCTTCCCTTACCTGACACTAGTCAGGAAACCTCACTGGTCTGCCCTGGAGCTGGGGGGTCCCTGAAGCCTGTGGGTTGCTGTGGAGGTTGCGATGGATGCTGCTGTTGAGCTGTATTCTGTAAACACAACACCTTCTCCACCCAGTCATTGTCCTGCTTCTCCTCCCCACTCTCTCAAATCTCTTCTGTGTAAAAGAAAGTGCAACTGCAAGGTCAAACTTTCAAATTCCGAGGTGCTGCTGGTGCACACTGTTGGGTTGACCAGATGGTATTTGAGAAGTGCTAAGGATCTCTGAGATCAATACAACAGCTTGCGAGATCAACTACGCCTATGACACCCTCATAGAGAAATGGGGAAACGCTGGAGGTCAAAGGTTTGAGTAACAGGATGAGGAAGTTACAGCCCCATGTCTGAGTCACGATCTTTCATTTTGCTTTTCTGAGAAGAAGATCTTTGTGATTTTAGAAGAGCATTAGTTTTGCTTTCTAAGTGCTCCCTTTCATTTCAAAGGGAGGAAAAGTGTTGTGAAAGAGGGACATTTATCTGTGTTTTTTCTCCTTTTTGTAAAAGCCTTATGAAAGGACAAGTCAAATTCACTTCTGGAGAAACAGGGCTAAGTCAGACTAGGGGGATATGGTGCTTTCCCACCCCAGTAGTGAATTTTGGTGTGATATTGGCAAGGGACCTCTAGCTCTCATCTTGCTGTGGGTGATCTTGGAAGCTTCCACAGAAGGAGCAGTGGGGCACTCTGGGGTACGTCAGCTGGGAAAAAGGGTGATTTTGGGAGGAATGAGACAGAGATTACAAAATCTGGAGTTGCCTGAAGAGAGTGGATAGGGACTGACTGTTCCTGCCTTTTCCCATGGGAGAACTGGGGGCCAATGAATGTGAGCAGTGGCGTCAGATTTCAAACAAAAGAAGGGAGGTGGGTCTGGATGTGCCAAGTAATAGACCTGGAGAACTTCTCATCGAAGGGTGCTGTGGGTGCAAAGTGTATGCTCGCATTCAAAGGAAGACAATAGTGTTGGAAAGCAAGATTTGTTAGGGATTTACTAAATAGACAAACCATCTAAGGAAAAAAAAAGTATCCTCAGCTGAAAATAATTGAAGGCTAAGTAAATAATTTGGGTTTGGGGAGGGAAGTACAATATATTTTTGGCCTATTCTTACTCTTTCCTACGTGTCCACTCATAGTTTTTGTTGGAGACAGTAGTGGGCAAGGCGGGCCCTTGGTTTGGACCCATACAGCTTCTGTAAGAGTTCTGAGACAGTTAAGCCTGGAGACAATATTGTGAAGTTTTTTAGTCCCCTAAGAGCAGCATCAGCACAACTACAGCTTCCTAGAACATCCCGGAGATGGCCAATCTCCTTAGAAATGGTTTCCTGTCTATTTTTAAATTGTCTGCAGTCTCACTGATGATTTCCTTAATGCCCTCTCTGCCCATGCAAGCAGTGAATGAGAAGGACTCAGCTGGTACAGGGAGGTATCCCCTGAGGTATGAGGGCTGCTGAGGAGGGGTGAGGCTGCCAGGCACCAGAGGGGACAGAGGAGAAAGGGGAGGTCTGTGTGAAGGTGCTACAGTGGGACTTTGGAAACATTATGTTCTGCAAGCTGTATTTTCTTGGAAAGTTTCATCTGGCTACAAACTGAGAGGTGGTTGGGAGAGCTGGGCAAGAATCTGCCCGAGCTGGACTGGGTTGGAGTAGGAACTGGTGGTGAAAAAGAAGCTCTGAGCTGGAAGTTGTGGGCAAGTGACATTGCTCCTTTGCTCTTGAGCACAACCAGCCCAAAGGAGCAATGCTGGCTGTTGGTTTTCCCGGAAAGGGAAGCCAGGCTCTCTTCTTCCAGGTACTGGTATCAGCAGGTCAGACAGCTCCTCAGAGGGATTTTTGAGGGACCGCTGAATGTCGTGTTGACATGGACCTTGTGTCAGGGAAATGCATATTCCCAGAACTGTTTTTCTGAAAGCAAAACTGCAGGACTTTTTCCTTTATTTTTCACTTTAAAAATACCAACTTCATAGATTTTGTACCTGGCAGAACCTGCCTCTCCCTTTCTGATGGCTAGAGTATGCTTTTATAGCCAGTTCTGCGTACACGGGGAGTGAGGGAGCAGGTGACTTCAACTCAACCTTCCCTCCGAGCTTGGAGAGTAATCCAAGGCAATACAAAAGGAACCTTCTAAGAGACTTGTGCAGCTGCACAGCCCTTATACTGGCCCCATGATCTGTTTATCTTTTGCTGTCAAGGAAGTGTCAGAGTTAGGGGAAGCTCCCCCAAGTGGGATGGCTTAAAAGACTGTATCCTCTGCTGGGAAGTACACATGCTTCTTTTTTTATAAGCTATTTGATACATTTTTCCTCTCTTTCTGACTCTTCCCCTCCTCCCCTGGCAGCAGGATCTCTGGCCGTTGCATGCTTTTCATTAAATCTTTCTGAATGTAAGCTTGTATGTCCTGACACGGTCAAAGAGTACCATGGCAGGGATAAAACTCAGCAACAAAATGGAAAGCTTTTTCTGGTTTTGATTACTGGACATCGCCGGTTATTGCGGAGTGTGTTCTTGGCTGGCGTCTGAAGACCAAGTTAAATACCACCCCGAAAGGAGCATCCCATGATGCTCCTGAAACACTGAACTTCTCCTCTTGAAATATAAGGCGGGGGGGCAATTGTGTCTTGGCCAATTTCCAACCTCTCTAATGCTACTGTCACTTTTATCCTGCATGTTCTGCTTTTGCAGTATCCATTGGAGGAGGTTATTTAGCTTCCCTTGCTGATATGAACAACTGCCACTGTTGTGCTGTTGGGTTTAGGTTGTTTGTTTCTAATGAAAGCCCCACGCTTAGTGATGAACTCAAATAACCAATAGCTTACTCAGCTTTGCAGCTCTGTTATCTGAATGTATAATCGCTTCCTGCATCTTTGTTTGCTTTTGCCCTCGTGCTGCTGTACCGATGGCCTGGGAGGAACCATGCTGCTCCTGCAGCTGCTTTTCTCTGCCCCAAGGCACATCAGCATGTGGGGAGGAAAAGCAGTTCCTGGTTACTGCTGCGTCTTCTTTTGATGAAGGCAAGCTGCTCTGTACCATGGAGTACCATCCCTCTTCTTTCTGAGGGGGGGAAGACAAGGAGCCTTTGTGTGTATTGTGAAGACTCTGGAATTTGCACCTCAGGGGGACAGTGGCAAAATCCATCTGTAAACTCTGGGCAGGTGACCCCCGGTTACCTGGTATAAGCATTTGTACTGAGAAGGCAGGGCACCTGTGGGCATCTCTCTCAGTGGCTGGTTGTGATAGTGGCCAGGGCTGCAGAGTGGAAGTGTCAGGGCCCTGAGTGTGTCTATTAGGACTGAATTGTCCTGACAAGTCTGCTGAGGGACCTCCACCCACTCCCCTGCCTGTGGACACAGGGGCTCAGTTTAAGCTCAGTTCATGACCCTCAATTGCTCCTGGAGCTGTGGTGTAGGTGTACGTGTCTTCCACTGCATACAGCCTTGACCGTGCCTGGCCATGGACCTCAGTCAGGGACCCTGACCATGGACTGACTTCCCAGCTTGACGTTGGACCGGCCTGGTGACCACTGGACTGTGCCTGACCCTGGTTACTATCATTGGAGCTGACTCTGACCTGCAGTTTGACTCCCTGGCCTGACCTGCCTTATCACCACGAATGGTCTGGAATCTTGGTTGACCTTGGCTGTTGTCCCCAGGGCTGGCTGCTCGTCTCACTTGTGTCCTGCGGGACAAGGCCCTGGCTGGTGAGCCCTGCCCTGCTGCCTGAGTTATCCTCCTTGGCTGCCAGCCCTTGCTGCTCCCTGACCCTGCAGAGGTCTCTATGGATGGGTGATTCTTTGGAAAGACTCATCTTGGTGTGAAACACTTCCTCAACTAGTAGCACAGCAAAACAAGAGCTTGTGGCTTCGGGGTTATCCTGTCTGACCGCTGGGCAAGGTGACACCATGCATCAAAGCTGTGCCTTCCTTCCAGTCTCCAGTGCGGTAAATAGGTTCTCACCAGCTCATTACTTGCAGGATTAGTAAGCATTCCAGCCATGGGATATGATGTAGTTCTTTATTCAGCAGACTGGCCAGGCAAGAGCTTCTATCCAGCCTCACAAAAGGATGTTTGGGGATTTGGGGGTTTTATTTCTTGTTTGCTTTTTAAGCTTCTAGTACTTCTAGTGTTTTCTACTGCAATCAACAATCTGCCATGTACTGTAGGGCTTGCAGCCTCACAGGACAAGAGAGAAAATACTCTTTTGCAGAATCCTTGCTAAACAGGTTCCCTGAAAAATATGAGGAACTCATGATTGTTCCTTGGAAGCAAAGATCATGACAGATGCATTTACAAAGAAGAAACAATAACAATCAACAATAGACAGGAGGAAATGGCTCCTCTGAGAACAGGAGCCAGACTAAGGGAAGACAAATGCTTGGGTTAAATAAGTAAGTTTTATGACAAGGGGAAGAAAATGCTGAGAAAGCAGGGGTGGTAAAGGAGGGATGGGGAGTGGGGAGCAGCCCCTGGGAAGGGGATGTGCCGTGAGGCTCTTAGGGACATGGCTTAGTGCTAGATTTAGGTTGTGGTTGGACTCAATGATCTTAAGGGTCTGTTCCAACCAAAATGATTCTATGATTCTGTGTCAAGAGGCCACCTGTGAGGCCAAGCCTTCTCACTGGTAAGACTGCGGTGTAAACTGAATTGCTACAGCACTGTCCCATGGGAGACCAGCCCCAGCTAAGCAAAGTGGTGCAGTTTGCCCTGGAGCAGCTGTCTCAAGGGCGGGAGCAGAGGTTTCCTTGGAGAGGCACTGCCAGGTCACCCCACTCGCCTGGTGTTCCTGGTGGCAGCTGCGCTGCTTCTCCCGAAGGGCAGGTGAATACACAGAGGCAAGTGTGTGGCAGCTTCTGCTGGTCGCTGCTGTCTCAGGGGGATGGAGACAGCTGTACGGAGGGCACTGGCTCTCCCAAAGAGATCTGCAGGGGCTTGCAGTGCAAGAAACCTATTCTCACCTGGGATGTGTACTCTTAATTCAGCATTGTTTTGTACTAAATCTCTTTGCTCCTCACGCTTTCCTTGCTAAGCTTGTCTGAAGCTGCTGGCAAATAAAATGTATTTTTCCCCTCTTCTGTGAGGCTCCTGACTTCACCTATGATTGCAGATATTGGCCGTTGCAAGCTCTTTTTAACCTTTGGAGATTTACAGCACAATCTTCCCGCAAGCACTATGCGTCTCAAAGGGCAGCACGTAAGGGGTGTTCTGGGGATGGCTGGGAGATGCCAGTGACATTTTGGAGATCCCCATTTGTCACTGAAGGGCAAGGTGGGCTCACTGTGGTGTCACTGGGAGCTTCTGCTCTCTTGTTTTTTTTCCCAAATGAAGGGATTTGGGTGACATAGCAGCCCCTGTTGTGTTTGCATGCTGTAGCCCCAGAGGAGCTTTATTGGAAATACTACACGTAACTCACAAAACACAGGTCCTTGTCAAAGCTGTAATTCACACCATGTTCCGCTGACACTTTTTATACTATCGTGGAGACAAATCAAGGCTGAAGAATCTTATTGTTGCAGAAAATAGAGACAATTGTGTTTTCCCCACACAAAATCACAGAAGAGTGCTGATGTGTTGCTTGAGATTTGGGACTGGATTAATCTTGAAGTCTGGAGCTGGGGAGATGTGGACAACTTGAATCAAAGCTGAAGAACATTTTCCTGTGATACCTTGTGAAACATAATTCACCCAGATAAGAGGTGTTGTGTGACTCTTAATTACTGTAAAACCAGAATGTGTTCCTGCTCCTAAACTTAGTTTGCTTTCTTCTTGTGCTTTATCAAGCAACTTCTTCCTTTGGAGATACTAAATCTTGTCTGTATTATTGCTGTCACTATTCTGCCCAAATAAAATGTAAAGTAAAACAAGCCTGATCTGATTATAAATAAGATCTTAAAATTATCCCTAGCTTATCTAAGTTTGGGCTTCAAACATGAAGACTGCATTGGAGCTGCCCTGGTGTAGGGAAAGTATTTCCAGCTGTTCAAGCACTGCGGAGATCCTCTGTCAAGGCTTGTTCCTACTGCTCAGACTGTCTACAATGTCATCACAGGGGGAAAAGACGTTCTTCATACGTTTTTATTAACTTGCATGTGTACTGTCAGGTCAAGGTGGATCCTAAGCTCCCTGCCACCTCTGAACTGATGTGCCAACATTTATAGAGTTCTTGCATGCAAAAGATGTCACCTGTTACCTGCTAATTGAAATCAAAAGTATGCATTCATTTGCAAATAGTTAACGGCCACTGAGATGCGATGTTCTCCTTTGCTAGGCTGTCCTGAGCCACGGCTGTAGGTGTTGGCCTTTCGAGGAAACTCTGTGCTGAAGTGGATGTTCCTCTAGGTGAACCCATCTCCTCCTGTTCCTCTCCACCGTATGGGTGGGCATGTGGTTCCCTCTGAAGTCTGTGAATCAGCTAAAGATACACAACGCTTCTTGGAGGAGAGCTGACTGTAGTAACAATCTCTTGCTTCCACTCACATTTTTTATTCTATTTTCAGGAGTTGCATATATTATCATGACTCAAAAATGTCTTTAGGCTAAATTTTCTTATGTAACGCTGATTTGCCAAACTTACCTGCACAGTTTGCAGATCTTTCCATCCAAGACTGAGATGTTTTGTTTTCAGGTTGGCCAAAGAGTATCAGCTCCTGAACCCTTCTATGCTGGGATGTCACAATGAGACAGTGCCACTAGCTCCAGAGATGAGCTGGATTTTACATGTGTTGATCTAGACTAATGGTAACCTCAAGCTGCCCATCACTTGCAACACGTAGGAGGGATTCCCACATAATCCTACCTCCCACCTCACTGGAAGTTCTATGGAATAAAGATGCTGTCCCTCAAACACTCATTCCGGCTTGTATAAAAGGCAGGGTGCAGATGTGAAAAGGTTTTGTGACAAATCTTTTATTCCTAGTGGGTGTGATGTTGAAAGACCGCCACTTTTATATTAGATATCCCTCAGCCAGTGGTGTTTGCCCTTCAGTATATCCACCCACTTCATAAATTAAGGGTAGCTATGTGTTCAAATAATTGTTCCTTCAATATACTTCTCATGGTGGATGCTTCGCATCGTGGATACATGATAGTAGTGTTCACTGGGAGGGGAGCTGGGAATTAGCAGCTCTGCGGTGGCCATAAGCAGTTATTTTCTTCCTTATTTGTTTCTGCATGTTGTTGTTAACACTGATACCTCTTCCCTTGCTGGGATAAACTATAATCAGAATCTGAGGACTAGGAGTCCTCCCTTCTCCTGATTTTGTGTGAGTCTCGACAAACTCTTCTATTTTCTTGGAGTTGTGAAGTAGGCAATTAGTAGAAGTAATTTGCCTCCTGAGTCAGGGTGTAGAGCTGGAGGCTTCTGTGTCCTGAACTTCAGACAGCAATCCTGAGCTACGAGCCTGGATCTGTTATGGAAAAAAGTAGCAGGTAGCCGTCCTCCTAAATGAGCTGCAGAAAGTTATGTGTAGCTATCCTTTGCATTTATTCCTTCTTGAAAAAAAAATGTCACTGATTAAGGATTGGTCTGAGTAGAGAGATTTGCTTTAGGATGGCAACCACATTTCTGAATACTGTGAAATGTTGGAGATTTAAGAGAAAGATGGGTGAGGAAAAGCAATTTCACACCCCTAGGAAGCTTAAGAACAAAAAAGATAGAAGATGTTGCAAAATGCTGCAGCAGGGAAGTGACAATCAGGCTTTTCTGAAGTGTGCTGCAGGTAAGTTTGCTCTCTAGCTGGAAGGTGTAACTGGAGGAACAATTCTGGTCCTTTAACTGAATAGATATCATCTTCCTTCCAATATTGCTGATGCTGGTGCTTTGCTGCTCCCCTTCCCTGGTTCAGTGCTAGCGGAAGGCTGGGCTGGTGGCCAGTTCTCTGTGCTGTCTGACAAAGGTGAATTCTGCCGGTACTGCAGAGGGAAATAGAGCGGTGAGCTCAGCGTGTGCCTGGCGGCTCTGCAGGGCCCTCCTGTTGCACACGAGTGACCAGCACTCGCGGGGGGTATCCGGCCCAGAGCATATAAGGGTGCTGACTCCCTCACAACATCGGTAGGAACAGGCTGTGAGGCAAGTACCTTGGACTATAGAAAAAATTAATTAAGGATAATGTTAAGGTTGATAATGGGAATTAAACGTTAGTCTTCAGCACAATGCAATATGAACTCTGGGTTGAAATCTGCTGCTTTTCAGAAGCAGAATGGCTGGTTGATCTCCATTCTTATCTATGAGATATGTTGTCAGCTTTTCCACTACCCTTCTTATGGCTTTTTCAGACAGGAGTGACTTATTATTTATCAGCTCGTTATCAAAGGATTTACTTAAAGGTTATGCCAGAGGCCAAAGGGTCAATATCCAGAAACATCTGCACTTCCATTATCCTTAGGAGGTGAATCGTATGTGGCATTTGGCCCTTGAAGTAACCTGAGGATGAGAGGCAAGCGCGTCTCACCTGTGAGCTCAGACACAATGTGGTATGTGAACGGCTGTCTGCATCCTTGGGTTCATCCTGAGTGGGAAGTTAAGCATTTGCTTGCTCATAGCTCCCTTCTCCTGTGCTATCCAGCCCCTGTAGTAAACAGAACACTGGCAGTTGTATAGAGGTGGGAGAAGCAGGTTGCTGACAGGCAATGAGAAGAACCTGCTTGTGGCGATCTGTGTGCCCTACTCAGATTTCTTAGCCCATGACCAAGAAATACTTGAGAAAAAAACACAGTGGCTCAGCCATTCATGATGATTTCTGAAGCTCTTGCTTAGTTACACACAAAGGACCCATGCGGTGACTAAATTCAGAAACAGTCCTGACAAAATGGGAGGCTGAGTCCTGTCAAATATGCAGCAAATGCAACAAGTGGACAGCCCGGGTGGTCACTGGAGAGAAGGAGCTGTGACTTGTTATCTAAAAAAAGGCAAATATTGGCTAAGGGCTGCTGCTTTGAGATGTTTATCTTCAACCAGAACTAGACATGTGATCAGAAAATTATATTTGTTTCTGTCTTTCTCATCAGTCATTTAAAGAAAAATAATTACACAGGATTGATCCTCCTGCATGTTTGAACTTCTCATCCTAAAGCCAAAACCCATCAGGCACAGCACTGCTGCTTTTCTCGTGTGAAAAGGTCACATCAGGAACAGTCAGTTGTTCGGGGTTCAGTGTTGGCAGAAACAGTCACTCGCGTCCCCACCAGGATCACCTCCTGTTTGGGACCATCTCATTAATGTTAAGAAGCTTCTGTATTTTTGACACCGGGAAGCTGAGCAAAATATTCAGTTGATACCTCAGGATGTAGTGATCGGTAAGAGATTGTGAAACAAGGGATGACACATTATGAATTTGACAATTCTGTTGGTGTATAAAATTGCATTTTCTGGAACCTTTGAATTTTGCAGCAGAGAACTTGAATCTGAAAAGTTCCTGTTTTTCTTTTTTCCTGAGCAAGTTGATCTTTTATACAAGAGAAACTGTTTCATAGTAATTGATTCCTCCTGTTCCTTCTGGGTGAAGAGGGACTGGAGTATCCTGTGGTACTGAAAAAAAGGGGCTAGTAGCGCTATTAATCCTTTATTTTCCTCTATCCCACAATAAATTTATACCTGTTGAAGGACTCAGTAGACTATTGAAGAGTCTTTGGCATTGTGTAAATCCACAGGAGCCACTGAAATGGAAATCAGGTTCCCAAACCATCACCCACCCGAGGAAGAGAGAGATCTCTATTGTTTTACGTTAAACAAAGAGAGAGAAATGTGCTCAAGTTTCCCTGCAGGGGAAAATGGAGAAAACGTTTGGAGGGTTACACTTGGTGCTTTTGGTGGTGGAGAAGCATCTCCTGTTCTTTAACAGCTTATAATTTCCCAGTGTAACACCATTGGGGGGGCATGGAATGCAGGGTCAAAAACCCCACAAATAGGGATGAGACTTATTGGCCAGAATCACTGTTCATCAGTCTTCATCCCTTTCCAAACTCCTGGAGATCTCCGAGGTTCCTGTCTAAAAAGGACGGTTTGGAATTTAGATTTTTCAGGTCAGGGTTTTCCCCCTCCCCTACAGTTTTTATTGGAATGGCATTACTTCTGTGTATCACTTTTTATCTTTACTTTTCCCTGTGTTCTGAGAAGTTCCATTGCCATCGTGCCCTCAGAAGCACCTGAGGGCCCTATTTCTCTACCCAGTCCCAAGATAAACCAGCCTAGGACTGTTTGTCCAGTGAAACTCATTACTTGATCCTTACTATAGCGTAGATGTCTTTGCCAAAGAGATACTTGCTCTGAGAACCAAATACCTTTTAACCTTTGAAGCTCAAGCAGTTCTGTCAGAATTAATTATAAACACACGAGTGCACATGTTCTGGAGTGGCTTTTTGCCATTTCCTACTTAATGAACGTGCTAGAAAACAATTTTTATTGTATGCTGGCTGTTCATATTAAAAATTGTAATGGCCTTTTTGCCAGAGCTGAGCTTCTAGGAGGTGTTAAATACACAAGCTATTGCTGCATGGCATTTCACCCCAGCTCTAGCTCCAAAACCAGAGAAGCTAGTTGCTAGTTTTTACTTTGTCATAAGAAGCCTGCGTAGCCCTAAAACAGTAGAAGAGCTTGAAATTAAATACACCCCAAATAACACAAAAGCGTCATTGAGAGCATCGCTGATGACGACATGCTCAGAGCTAATTGTACTGTTGGATTATATTAATGGAGTTTCAGGGGAAACTTAGATTCAGCTACAACTCCCATGAGCTCTGGAAAACACAGAGCATCTGGAGCCTGCTTGTCCCCAGAGCTGCTTTTCTGTCCCTGGATCATCAGTAGGTGAATGTGTGGTCTGTTTTGTGTGTGTGTGTGGTTTTTGGTTTTGTTTGTTGGTTTTTCCCCTGAGATTTAAGTGGGGAAGACCATCAGAATTTGTAAATCTTGGTTTGCAAAATGTTTTTTGCTAGCTTTGCCAAGCAGGGGCTTGTAGCATAATCACGCTTTGATAGACTCGTGCTCTTAGTGAAACCAGTGGTTGTATTGCAGGGAAAGGTGAGTGTGGAAGGGGAGGAAAACACTTCATTTTGAGCTGCCCTTCCACAGGGCACTTCAGTTGCCTTAACACCTTTAGATCAATAATTCTGAAAGAGCTATCTGCAAGACAAAAGAGAGCAGGAGAAATGCAGAGCACCAGTGACTGGGAGAGCTGGAGGAAAAATCCTTCCACTGTCCTGGGAAGCCCAGCACTTGCAGGCTGCAGAGGAAGGGGTGAAGTGTGGCTGCCCTAGACAGTGTCTCCTCAGGAGAAATTCTTTCTTGGCCTGAAGTTTGGCACCAGGAGATAGGTGAGACATTCCTCAGCCAGCCCTTGAAGGAGGAAATTGGAAGCAGAGATAGGAACAAGCTGTGGGCAATCTGAGTTGCTTCAATTATTCAATTAACTTTGCACCAGTGTGGGTGATGAGGAGATGGAGAGTTCTGATAATGTAGTGAACTACTAGGAAATCCTCAGGACTTTTGGGACTTGCCACACTCCTTTCTGTTTCTGTTCTGTTGCAGAACAACATAGAATTAGCCATAAAGCTGTGCTTGAAATAAATCCTGGCATGCCAGATAGATGATTTGTAGCCTCAGCCACCTGGGGCAAGGCAGGGTCATGGTGTGTTGACTTACCTATGCAAGGGTGGGATCCGCTAATTGCAGTGGCAGGTGGTAACAATTACCTTTGATTTGGTGGCTCGGGGAGCAGGGGAGAAACTTGGACCTCAGTCGGGCTGGGGAAGAAGGGTGCTCTGATGTGAAGTTGGAGCTGTGCTGGTTGAACAAGGCTGGAGTTTCTTTGGTTGGGGAAGCGAAGCGTGAGGAAGGGAGAATGCGCCTGACTTCTCACACATGTGGTAGGTGTCTACTATTTTTATTTTCCTTCAGTCTCAGAGACCGGTAGACTCTTAACAGTGAGTCTGTAAGTTTGTGTGTGTTTAAAGGCTGGGGCCGAGCTGTGAAGGCATTTCTCAAGGAAGAGTTCTTTTATTGAGAACTCAGTGAGCTGAGATCTGCCTTAGGGTGCGTGATGTGCTGGGTGCAGCATCACCCTGAGAGCACCCGAGTTAAAGGTGCCTGTGAGTAAATAAGTGGGTTTTGTTGGCTGGTTATGTTCCGTGTATTTGAGGAAAGAGCTCTACCTTCCCATCCCGTTCTCAGCCCTTCCCCACAGGCAATGCCATCCATCTCTCTGGTGCTTGCCTTGGGACTTCTTACCCTGGTTGTTCAAGTAGTAAGTCTGTTGTTCTGGCTTTCTGTTCCTGCGTGTTTCCCCAAGTTAACGGAAGATTAGAGTTTCTCTGACCACGGTTTTCTTTGAAGTGCATCAGGAAATTTCTACTATTTCAGCTTGTGTGCAGTCTTGAAGAGAACAGTGTTGGATGTTGGTGATGGAGAGACAGGCCATGTGGTAGCAGGGAGCACAGTGCAAGCCCTTGCCCCAACACATCAGGAGTGCCTGAAAACAAACCTCTGAGTTATTCGCGTGGCTGTTTGTGTATGGGATGCACAGGTCTGTAGGAGTGTAAAAGAACAAACAAACCCTGGACACACAGGAGTCAGCTGGATAAGCTGAAAGGGAGGTAGAGGTTTAAAAATGCAGAAACTGAGGAAACTGTTGCCCTGTGGGGAAACTTTGAGAAAGGGAAAGAAGTGATGTCTGCAGGTGCTTTCTGGTCCTCTCCCCTTGTAAAGTGCTGCCTACAAGGAAACCAGGATAGTAAAAGATAAGAAGTGGTTGGCCAAGTCAGCAGGGGAATTATAAGCTTGGAAGTCCCAGTCTCACAGTAGTAAAATCCAGGAGCAGTAGAGCAAGGCCAAGTAGAGAAGCACAGGCTGTTACTGGGATCTGCTTATAGCACTGAGATTTGTTAAACCTGTGTGGAAGCCCTGCAGCCAAAGAAGGCAAACTCAGCAGCACGTGCAGTCCCTGTATTTACGTGTTTGGAAGCCACCTCCAACAGAAGTTGATTCAGCTGACCGGCTCTTTGTGCCCATGGGCAGGAGGTGGGTTCAGGCTGCTTTTAATTGAAGTTCCCTGGTCTGTTTGACTCGCTCAGCTGGCTTGTTTGACTGATAAATTACAGTATGTTCTGATAATATTGTATAGGCTTAAGTGATGGTGGTTCAGTTGTGATAAAACATCCCTAAAGTACCAGTGAGATGATGATTAAGCAGTAGCTTGTAAATAAGCTAAGATGCATGTGCTGTAAGTAATGGATCAACAACAAAAAGAAGCAGCAGGAGAAGGGCAGGACAGGAAGAGAAATGTTTCTGGTGAAGAATGTAAAATGCTATTTTGTTTTTCGCAGACCATGTGGAGGATGTGGGTGGTTTGACTGGAACATATTTACCGTTTTGTCCCTGTCGTGGCTGGGGGGTGAGCAGTGGGTGTACCATACTGTTGGGTAGCTTGCTCCTCATGGCCATCGCTGGATAACAGATACATGTACAAGCCACCCTTAACACGTCCATTGCTCTCAAAATAATACATCTCATGTGTTGCCCAGTGTTCCACTGCAGTTCAGTTCACGCACAAAAAGCAGGAAAGCAAACAAAGATGCAGAGGAGCACTGCCACATGCCCTAGGAGACACAAGGTCTCCTGGCTTCTCGGCCACTTCTGCACAGTGTGAGGACCACCCTGCTTGGCCCACCCCACCGCTCGAGGGCTTTGCTGCTGTTGTACAAGTTCCTCAGGAGCAGCTTTCTGGGCTCGAGCAGCCCAGCGTGAGCTGTTTCCATCCTCCTGCGATGCAGCAGGCATCGCTGATGTGACTCTGAGTCAAACCCTCTCAGTCAGCTGTCTCAGGACCACGTGCAAAGCTCACTTAGGCCTTTGCAGAAAAGATGCGCAATTCCCTTAGCGCTTGTGTAGATTTTCTGGAGTGTGGTATTTGACTGCTTAGTCACAGAGTTATCTTTGTGTTTTAAGAATAGATTTGACTACGGTCTCCTTGGCTGTGCTGCAAAAGAAAGGCTTCATTTGTCTTAGCATAAACACCTTGGTATGAGTGTCAGATGTGCCAGCAAGTGTGTGCTTAATTAAACAGGCTCCTTAGTAGGTTTTGTTATCATTTTAGTGCTCTGCACTTGAACCGTGTCTCTTAGAGGACTAGTTAATGAATTTGTGAGGCTGACAAGTTATGTCCTTTGCTTGCTTGTTATGTAAAATTTGTTAATGTCTCCCTTTGCATACATTGTTTAATTACAGATATTGTGACTTAATTAGCTTATTGCAATATATGGGATTGTGGAGGGGGGTGTGTGTGTGTTTTTTGTTTTGTTTTTTGTTAATTTTTTATTTACTGACCTTATGTAGAAGTAACCTGTTTAAAAAAAAAAAGCAAACAAATAGAAACTTGAGTTGTTTTTGTGTCCCTGCTGAGAAATACCTCCCCTTGACCCTCACCACCTGGGGAATTTTCCATAGCTTGCTAACCTTTATTGTTCCCATAAAAAGCAAAGCTTTCCTTTTAGGGGATTGATAGGACTCAGTCGCCAGCCTTGCTTTGAGCACAGAACTTTGAATATGTGGGTTTTTTTCTTAAAAAACATATCTCTCTAGTATTTCTTTTGAGTCTAACATAAGTATTTGGGGGTAATGCTGTAAATTGAAATACTTCCATCTACAGTTCTGAGAAAGGGACAGAAGACTACCTCAGCTGTTTCTCCTGTGCTTCCTTGGGAGTTCAAATTACTCTTGCTAGTAGAAAGAGTTGCCTCTCATGGGCAGGCACAAATCTGCAGGGCTATTGGGGGATAAGGAGGCTCTGTATATTACAGTTGTGGGCCAGAAAGTGCACAGTGTCCCTTGGGAGTCCCACCTGGTGTGGGTGGCTCTAGGCAAGTGCCCAAGTGAAGAACCCTGTTCCTGTTGTACCTTGCAGCCCAGATGGTGACATTTAATTTCCTGTAACTTTACAACAGCTTGGTGGGAAGTTACCATCTACCCAGGCTATCCAGACTTGCTTTCCTAATCAGAAGGTTTACTGGGTGGGAAAAAACATGCAGCAGGTCAGAAATCGCAGTCAAAGGGTTTCTGCAGTGTCACACTAAGTGCAGCACACCCTGGATGTGTTTGGTGTCTTGGTACCCACTTGCAACACCCCAGCCTCTCTGGTTTGCTCTGGGATGGAGATTGAGCAGTCTCAGCCCAGCAAGACAGCGGCATAACCAGATTATTTGTGGAGGAAGCAGAGGCAAAAGTAAAAATTATAGCTTGCCCAGAGCTTATAGGGGAATCTCTGGCAGAGGAGCGGAATTCTGCCCTAGGTCTTAATGGCAGAAGCATCCTATCTTCCCACTGTATTGATTTTCAGATTCCTTCATGCTCCATTTCTGAGTTTTAGCCTTGTTATAACTTGAGAAGAGTTCATCTGCTTCAGCGGTCTGTCTCTTTCCCTTCTGATCTCCTTCTCTTCCTGCAGCTGCCCCTTTTGGTCCTTGTTCTCATTTCCTCCTATGATGCACACTGAACTCCTTTGGAAATCAGTGGCTGCTGGTGAAGGCTGGACCTGTTAGGAAATTGCAGCCACAAAAGCCGGACTCTCCAGTGTAACAAGGCCATTAAACCTCCTGTGGGAATTCTTAAAGCTGGCTTTATCTGCCCTGCAGAGAAAAGTGTGGGGAGAGGCTGTTGCGCCATTGTTTCTCCTGCTGATGACGCAGACTGGAATTACTTCTTGAATGCAGCCTACATTGGGTTGAAGCTTGGCTTTGTGTTGTCCTAATCCCTCAGTCAAGACCACAGCAACCGCACTAAGTTAGAGCAGCCCTGAGGCTGTTCCCTCATTCTAATACGTGCCACCAGCAAATTGCTCAAAGAGATCAGATCTTTGACTAGACTCTGACCCAGCCTTTCAGCTTCGACCCAAAACGTAACCTCTTGGTCTGGGAGCAGCCAAGTTAGACTTGGACTTAACATAAACAAGTGCTTAGAAAATTCAAAGCCTTCTTTCCTTACTTTGATACCTGTCTTCATCTCCTCTGTCATTTCATGTTTCACCACATCACTTTAGGTACTTCTGAAACTTCTGGTGTTGCTGGAAAGAGTCAGTCTTTGTGGGAATAACAAATGTTCGTGCAGTCGCATCTTCGTTTTTGGGTTAGAGGGATGGATTTGAAGGCAATAAGTTGTTTTCTCATGCTGTAAGGTTTTTTCTTTTTTTTCCAGTATTTTCCTTTCAAACTGGAATGAGTTTTCCTGTAGTGTTGTGTTTCCTGGTAATTGACAAAAAACCCAAACTGATTTGCACCAGCAGAAATGCACATGAGGTACCCAAACCTTCTAGAACAAGGATACTTCTGGCCTCTTCCAAAATGTTATTGCTCAAAATGGTCTGTTCCTATAGCTGGATTAGACCTCAGTGAATCAGCACTATGAGAAACCTCTTTGGGAAGTTCCTGCCGGGCTGTACCCGGCATCGCTCGCTGATTAAGTTGGGAGCTTCCTCAAGCAGCGTAGCTGCGTGGGACAACAGGTCAGAGCCTTGCTGCTGCAATCCTGGAGCACAACTCTGAGGATGAGGAAGAGCCCTGTCCTATCCTCAATCCCTCTTATCCTTCAGATTTCCCAGGATGTGAACGAGCTCACCCCTCTGATGTTTGAGGGAGGTGACCTGAGCGTGGTGCAGCGAGAACTCTGGACAACAGCAGTAAAGCAGGAGGAGAGATACAAGCTGTGGTGGTGCACCCATGCCTAGACCTGCCTGCTGCCCTGTCCTGCCTTGTGTTGTTGCCAGCTTGTAGTAAAATGCTCCAGCCTGTGCAGAGAGCAGGTCTGATGTGGGCACATGGTTGCGGACGTGCTTCTGGCTGCGCCGAGCCCTGGACTCCTGCTCTCGCAGGGATGCCGGGCTGCTCGAGAGCATGGGGCACCAGGCAGGAGTGAAGGAGCCAAAAAATACACCTGCAGCCTTCTGCACCGCATCCTGGCTGTGGGGTATAGACTGGTGGGGCAGATGCACACCCTCCTCTCTCCCCCTCCCTTCGATATTGACATGCACACCCCGCCCCCCCGCCCCGCTCCTGCAATGGGGTGAACAGCTTCTTTTGTTTGACCCCAGAGCAGGGTTGTTAAGAGAGAGGAGGAGGGGGCGCAGAGGCACCAAGGAGCCGCTGGGCGCCCACAGCCAGAGTGGGGGCGCAGAGAAGCTTCTGGAATGCCCACAGTCAGATCTGACAAGGCTACATAAACGGGACCCTGCCGCGGTTCGGCTGCCGGTTGTGCGGCCCAAAGGCTGCGGCCGAGCGCCCGCCCCCTGAGGCGGGGCGGCTGCCCACGGTCATCTCCCGGGACCGGCGTTCCCCACCGAGACACGTGGGTGAGCGATGAAATTTCTTGCTGCTTCCTCGCAGGGTCGCGGGTGCTTATGCCGTGATTAAATATAAGCATGTGTATTTTCTTTAGTAATTCCTTGCCACGTTCAGGCAAGTGTATACTTTTCCCGGAGTCAGGAAAGGCTCTGGCATTGTTCTCCATTGTTATTATTTGCTACACCTCAATAATTACCTCGACTGATACTCGAACCTGTATTTGTGTCACTATTGGAGAGCTAAAACCTCATCTTCCACCGGTTAATCTGCTGCACCTTCTGTACTGAATAAAAGTTTGTTTTGGACCCTGTTGTTAAACATTGGGGTGCCTCCTTGACAACTGGCTACCAAGCTGCAGAGAGGACAGGTGAAAAGCCTTTCCTAGAAAACACTGTGGGGTTTATGTAGCTCAGGAGCTCACCGAAAGCTGCTGGAATAAACTGGAGAGCAGAAAGCATCCTGGGAGAGATTAGACAGTGGGAGAGAGATTTGCTTTTGAGCTTTTGATTTGCCTCACATGACATGTCTGCCTCTTCTCTATTTAGAGTTATCTTGTCCTGTTTGTACCTTTTTAGTGCTCTAATAAAACCCAGTCATTGGACCAGTAGCCTTTGACTTCTGGCTTGGCCGCCTCTAAGACCAGATGTGGTAATTCCACCTCCCCAGTCTGTCTGATTTGGCCCAGTCCAGAACAGCTTTTAACTGATCAGGAAACGGAGACCAAAGACTTGTCAGAGTTGCTTTACGTACATTTTGGTCATCAGAGTTCCAGCTCCCTGCCTGGTGGAGTGTTTGCAGCCTGCAGTGCTCAGTGGTGTGTGCTTGTGTGGAGCTCGTTCTGCACGTACTGATTTTAAACTGTAGGGTTTCTTCCAGGAAATCTGTATTTGGCTTTACAACTTCTAGGAAGAGGTAGTATATTGGAAAACCTCCTCCTACCATATGGGAAGAAGCATTCTCTTTTGTACCCTGTAAAAGAGAGGTAAAGGTGGTGTGGGGTTTTGTTGTTTTGTTTATTATGAACTTCTAATGAGTACACAAGCTTGGAGTTTTCATGGGCCTTGATGCAGTGGCTGCATCTCGGTGTGGGTGTGACATTTGTGACATCTGTGACATGGGCTCTGAGCTGAACCATTTCAAAGGAGCGGAGCTGTGTGGGTCTTGTTTAGTTCAGGATCCCAGGTGCAGAAAACACCAGCCTGGCTTGGTACCGGAGCAGCCAATGCAACAAAACAGCACAAGGTTAGTGTGTTAGACAAGCCGTAGGTGCCTCAAACCAGAAGATGCTTCTCTTGAGTAAGTGGCTCGGGTCACCTTCCCATGTCCGGAGGCCACGGCTGGCCCTGCACCGCTGCCTTCGTCCTTTCACTGCTTCCTGCTTTCCCAGGCCAGCTGGGCTTGGTTGAGCAATGCATAACAAGGGAATGTCCAAGATGATGAATCTGTTCTTAATGTTCGTTTAATTGGCTCCCAGTTGCCCTCCGCCCAAAGCTGACTTTGCCCTTCAGCCTAAGCATTCATCACCCTGATTGCTGGGTGTCTTTTTAGTGCAGCAGAAATAATTTCATCTACATGGAAAAAGTATTGGAGAAAGCAAGACTTCAACGAATATCACTTTTTTTTCAGCTTCCCAGCAGAAATACCTCCTTGAATGGAGACTCTTACCTTCTCAGCAAACAGTTTACACTGGCATACCTTGATGTTTGCAAGGAAAGAGACTTGATCGAGGTCCCAAGAGTAAAGCAGGCTCGAGGAAAATGCTGTCATTGTCAAAATCCCTGCCTGTTCTGAGGCTCTGTTTGTACAAAACTGTTTGGATGTTGGTTGTGCAGTGTTCTGGTGTCACTGGTGTGTATGAGAGTCAAAACACAGCGATTGAATTACGTTTTGCATCTCAGAACTGGAAATGTCCCTTATTTTTTTACAGAAGGCTTTTGGTGTGAATTTGCAAAATAACAACCAACCCAACAACTTGCCCAAAATTCCTCCCAGGCAAGTGAGTTTGGCCAGGGAAAGAGAAGACTGGATAATTTTTCTGTAGAATTCACAAAAATTCGTTTTGCCACAGGCTTAAGTCTTTTCTTTCGTTCAAAGAGTTTCCTTTTACCTTCCTTACCTGAGCAGGTGGGAAGAAAATGTGGCACAGCAGTAGGAAAAGGGGGTAAGTCTGAAGAGAAATAACTTGTCTCTATCTGCAGTCTCTGTGTGCCAGGCAATTGGCCAGTACCACCTATACAAACACTGGTGTCCACCTGGCGTGGGAGCAGCTGAGCGTCAGCCCGGCTCACAGCTCTCCAGGTGCCAGGTACTTTTGGGTGGCATCATATATTGAATGTTTCCCAGAAAGAGAGTGTCTCTGTGTAAACACGTTGAATAAACGTAGTCATTTTCTCCAGCCCCATCCTGTCAAGCATAAGGTGCAGATGCAGGATCCAGGAGCTCTTCCAAATTAATTCTTTCCCCTCTTGTTGCCTCTCCACCTGTGGTTTGGGAGCAAACCAGGACCAGTAGCCTTGGCCAAAGCCAAG
The DNA here is from genome assembly GCF_963082525.1 of Nesoenas mayeri. Taxonomy (NCBI): domain Eukaryota; kingdom Metazoa; phylum Chordata; class Aves; order Columbiformes; family Columbidae; genus Nesoenas; species Nesoenas mayeri. Next base: position 7,637,910 of record NC_137560.1, read on the forward strand.
CAGCGTCAGGCTGGCCCAGTTCTGCTGCTGTGCTGCCAGCATGTCCCTGCTGTGGACCTGCACCCAGCTCTGCCTCCTCACAGCCTTGCTGACCCCAGGAGAAGGGCTGCTCTTACCTTTGCTGAGGCAGAAACATGATCCGAAACAGCTGGTTGGGTCATGGGTAGGGAAGGGTGTGAAGTAACTGGCTCTTGCTCATACCTGTGCTCCATACATCTTGTGAAAATAAGGATATAAGGAAGATCTGGGACTGGGTGACTCTCGTGCCCCTCTTCAAGGTGGCTGTTGAAGGCTCAGCAGTGGTAGAACACCAGCATGTGACAGAGCCGGTCAGCCACTGCTGCTTGTTACTGACAGAAATGTAGGTTTTGGAAACAGAGCTCTAATCATCCTTCATATTGCAAAAGTGCCTTTCCCCCCCCCCCCCCCCCTAAATCCAATCTGCAGTTTAGATTTGGTGCATTGTTCTGTGCTGCTTAAAAACCTCCAGACTGTTAGAAATGCTCAAGAAACTAAGGCTGTAGATGAACGTTTGCCGCGTGTGTTTAGTTGAAAAAGGCTTAAGCTGCTCTCACTTCAGTGGAAAACCCCCAAAGTTGTTTTCTTCTGCTGTATGGCTATTGCAAGAAGGCCTTGGCTGCCGGGGAGCTTCCCGAGGGTTCAGGTAGGAAGATGGGAAGTATTATGTGAGCAGAGAAAAAGTAGTCTCTAAAGTGGGATTATGGACTGATGTCCCTTTTGGGTCCTTGCACACTTTGGACACAGATCTGAGAAATGGTTCTCTCTTGAAGGAGGACTTGGAAACTTGAAAAAGCTCAAAGATGGGCTTTTCAAGTCATAGAAGAACTGTGATTTTCCTGCAGCAGCATAGAGCACCCATCCCCTACTAGGTGCAGTTGTTGTTTGCTCAGGAACATGAACCATCCAGCTGAAGCAGAGAGCAGTGGTGATATAACCTGCATCTGGTTTTTGAGGGTCTTATTTGGGTTTTTGTTGAAGAAAACTGAAGTGATCTTAGTGTTGTCCAGATTCTCCAGCTCCCAGCTGCTGCCCTGGCTCCCATCACGCTGGGTTCCCACGGTGCTGGATTATATCTTTCCAGGTTGAAAGAAAAATGTGCGGTTGATGGGCTCTCTCTTGGAGCCGAGGCCACCGTGCTGGTGCTATAAGGGAGGGCACTGTGCCACAGGCCTTTTGGCTTGCTGGCTGGAGCGCTGCGAGGAGTCCAGCAGCATTTTGTTTGTGAGAGAACTCCCTCTGGCATTCTGTGTTAGAGCTGGATTTACTGGAAACAGGTCCTTGATGAAAACCTTCCTTGCACAACACTTTTCCCACCTACAGGCAATGGTGACTGGCACAGTCCAAAAGCCTCCAGGAGCCAGCTCTTTTGTAGAGGTCTGGCAAGAGGCTCCAGAGATGGAGAACAAGACTTAACTCAATGTTGCTTTAATTAGGGACGGCGCTGGCGGTCTCTGTGTCAATGAGTAGGTGATGACCCTGCAAGTTCCCAGTCCTGCTCACTTGTAATAGCTCCTTGGGCCGTGCTTGCAAGAGTATTTTTGGAAGAAGCGTGTGTTACAGAGTGGTGGGTGTAGAGAGCTGAATTTGCAGACCCAAATCTTGAGAGGGATGGCGTGGGGATGTTGTTTAGTTTCTCTTGAAATACGGAGGTGCCCCTGCAGTGCTCCTCTGGTTTTAAATGGGCAGAGGTAGAGGAGAGAATATGGGATTTATGTGTTTTGTTTTTAACAATCTGGTATAATTCTGGGGAGTTCTGTGGCTGTTGTTTGGTGCCATTTCTGCCTCCCATGCCAGCCAATGCCGTAGCACAGGTGTACGTCTGCATTCCTGTTGACTCAGCCTCCTGTAATTCCTGGTGAAGGCTTCAGTCTCTTCTCCTTTAATTAATGTGGTTAGCTTTGCTGCAGATCTTTATGGACCAGATTGTGACTTTGGCCCCAGCATGTTCCTCATGTCTATGTGGATGAGCATAGTCAAACCTGAACTTGTCTGCCTGTGAGAAGATTAAGCTGAGTGTGAGCCAGGCACCTCTTAGCATGGAGCCCGAGCAGAAGCACCTGTGTGCCAGGCTCTATACACTTGCAACCTCTGGAAGCACCTTCTGCAGCTGAGAAGATGTTTGCATCCCTGTGGTGCGAGGGCAAAAAATCACGGACTCCACACAATCCAATATGAATTCAACCAAAGCCATTTATTACAGAAACAAGCCTCCTTATATATGCAGTTATTTCCTGATCACGCGTCCACACTCTAAGCATGCATTAGCTGATTGGGTATTGTCCATGTTCATGAGCTGTCCACGTGCTCGAATCTCACTGCTAATAGGTCTGTTGATCTATGTCGTGTTTTCCACTTAATAACAAATCTCCATCGTATAGAAACCCATCCACGCATTAACTTCAAGAAAATCCCTCAAATCTCCCACATTGTGGCACATCATGCCTACCCCCTGGAAACCCTTGCTGTGCATCTTCCCTGTGTACAGTCACTTGTCATTAAATCCTACCCAACAGCAAGTGGGTGTTTGGGATTTACAGGTTTCTGGGCTCATGGTGTGCCCAAGGGCAGCCGGAGCAGATGCCACATGATGGACTCTGCTCCTCAGGATCACTTTCAGGTGCAAAATGAGCACGCTCTCCTGGAGCACATCCTTACTCCATGGTAGAACATGGTATCTCAGGGGGGCTAACCTTTCATAGCTGAAGAGAAGACAGCCTTTGGATTTACGATCTTAAAATGGAAAAGTCAGACGTAGTTTTAGGTCAGAATGGCGGTTCCAAACAGGTAGTTTTGCGCTGGGACTATTAGTGCATGCATCACCTTCAGCCAGGTGGGTGTAGATTTGGATCCTAGCTCAAGAAAAACAAGCTTTATACTGTTAGTAAGAGTATCTCAAAGCTAAGGAGATACCTCTCCTTACCCTCTGCCTGGTAACTGATTTTTGGGTGAGGAAACTGAGATACAAAATGCCCAAATATAGCAGAGATTGGAGGTATGTAATGAACTGTGTAGAAGTGTGTACCCTGGCCTGGTGATTGATTTGATCTTCTGAACTGGGCCTGGGTGGCTTACCAAGGTCTGAAGGTACAGCACGGGCTGCTGGCTGGTGCTAAAGGGAAGGACCAGCCCCTCGGGCCGGCAGGGAGATCCCCTGAGAAGTGTTGTGCCTTGGAAAAGCCATTTGTCTGAGACGGAACAATTTTGTGGGAAAATGTTGGTTTTGATGAATTTCAGTTGCTGAAAAATATTGGACAAAAATGTTTTGAAAACTGTTTGACCTTTTCTAAATGGCAAAGTTTCAATGTTTCTAGATCCAAATGCTGCTTCATTTTGATAACTAGTATTAATTGAAGGTTAAAAAAACTGTTGAAAGTAAAATGAAATTCCTGAACATGAGTAGATACAAAATGTTCTCTTGCTTTTTTCCTCCCCCAGTGTTCTTATTTTTGTGGAAATTTTGAGGGTTATTTTTTTCTTTTTTTCACTTTTTCATGTCTCTGAACTGGGATATTTAAAACCCCACAAATTGTTGTGGGAGGACATCCCATCCGGCTTACTATCCACCTTCTCCAATGCAGTTGCATTGCTAGTACCAAAGTGATTTTTATTTTATTTGGTGATGCAGCTACAAGCATTTTTCAGACATCCCGAAGGTGAGGGTGTCTGGCTCTGCGGAGGGACCGAGGTGCAGGCTGTCCCCGCAGCTCTTGTCTGCCCAGCGCTGTCTGTTGGGTTCCTGGCAAGCCTTGTATCTCCCCATCTGAAAGGAAAGCGTGTGAGCAGTGTGTCAGGATTTGTGCTGCGACTGAGTGACAAACGCTCTGCGTTTGCTGAACACACTGGGAAAACGTGAAGTGATCACTTTAAATGCACCATGGCTAAAAGGAGCCAGTTGTGTGTGTAAGTCGGGAGCCAGGGCTCATGTCTAAACATAGGGAGTATAAAGTAAATAGGACTGTGCAGCAGGGGATGTCTTAAAAGCTTCACCAAGCAAGGATTGCTCACTGGTCCCGAGCCACAGACAACAGGAATGTCATCTGGCGAAAGCGGCTGGAGCAGAAGCCTGCGTATATGTGACATTTGCACTGCGCAGACATCTTAAAGTCTTTGTCATCTTTAACTCTGCATTGGAGTGAAAATGCGCATTTTCCATCACCTTTCTTCAACAGAAAGGATTAACGTACAATCTGTTGCATGGGATGTGATGGGAACCAGGCTGTGCTCTTTCCTCCAGCATCCCAAGTCTGTTGCTGTGTTTCTGGCTGCTGTGAAGAGTGTTCATTGCTCCTCTTTAACTTTGCTATCTTTGCCTTGTCCATCAGGTAACAAGTCACATCATCATTGATGTGATTTCCAACTTCATGTGTTGTTACTGTACTGGCTCTTTGGTTGTAGTATATTGTTTCTGCTTTTGAGATGACGGGGAACAGTTTTATTGCACCCCTTGGAGCCTCCTCAGCGAGAACAAGAGTTTGTACTTTGAACATCTTTGTATCGTGTAAGTGTTAGTTTGGATTTTAACCTTGTGCAAAGGTTGTGGAGTTCAGTGTTGCCTTTTAGGGCTGTCTGTGAAGCGAAAAAGTGCATCCCTTCTGGGTCCATGTAAGCTTGCAGAAAGGCTCTGGTGTCAGTAAGTGTGATGGGTTTACAAGTTTCAAAGTCATAAGCTGCAAGGAAATTGCTGCAAATTAACTTATAGTAATGGTAAAATGATCTTCTTAGTGCCAAGGCTGCTCCTAGAGGTCTCCACAAGAAAGCAGCATGGGGAAGATGCAGTCTGCAGGCAGGGTTTGAGGACTGGTGTATGGTGAGGTGTGATGTTCACAGAAACAACAAATATTGATTTCAGGTTGCTGTCAGTATTAGTTTTAGCTTGGTCATTGATCTATTTTTGAAATGTGGAGCGTTTTGAAAATCCCTGTCAAGCTGATTTCCCCCAAAAAGGGTTCCTGTAGGACTGCCAGTAATTCAAAGAAATCCTCACACTTAAAGATTAAAACCCACTCACTAATCTATTCTTGTATCACCTTGTCAAGTTCCATGAAAACTACTCAGTCAGTTGCATCCCTGTTAATTTTGAGCTGCTGTGCTAACTGGTCAGAAAATCTTGTCAAGGGTTTCAGTTTGGTACAAGAACGAAAAACAGGAGTTTTTCAGACTTGGGAGTTTCACAGTTTTTTTTGAGAGTACTGCAGAATTTGAACTGTAATTTGAAAGCTGGGGGAGGGGGGCTGCATATAAAATAAGCTGGGCAATAACATATCTGTAATGTAACCTGATTCTTTGCGTTTTCATGTTCCATAAATATGTTTACACTCAAGAATAATAGTAGTTTTTTCAGGAACAACCAACTCTTGGAGCTGTTTCTTGGCTTTTCTATCATCAATGCTCTCTTTATTATTTTCCACAGATGTAACTCTGCATATGAGATTTCCATAGACAAATAATATCCTCTCTTTTCTGGGACTTTGGAAAGCAACAAGGAAAGGCAAACCACCTCAGTCCTCTTGTCGAGGTTTACTTTGTAGAATGTTTGCTTTGTGGTTTCTTTAGGGCACAGCTTCAAGTTTGGAAGCAGATGCAAAGCAAGTGGATTCTGGCCAGCAATTTCACCTGCCAGCAGGGTGCATTTCTTAGTTTTTACTGCTCAAGTGCTCAGAACTGTCCTTGCAACACATTACCAAAACAATTAGTGGAAAGAGCTTGTAGACATCCCCGTAGAGAATAGTTGGTCTCCTTTCCATGTGAAACTCAGCATCCAGAGTTACCTTTTGCAGCTGCCCTTCTGAGGTGGCTCCTTGTAAATCCCAAAGTACGTGGGCATTGGGCAGTTACCCTTCTCTGCCTGTTGTGAAATGCACCAACAGTGTGACCTGCCTTATAATGTTGCTAATTACCGCTAGCTTACTACTGGCAATGCTGGAAATGGTGCTTGCCAGGAGTATGCCAGCAGCATCTAATAAAGCAGCAGTTCCCTTTTAATGAGGGGACCTTGCTGGTGTGGTTGCTTTTAGCAACTTTCTTTGAAATACTGTCTGGGAAGAGGAGAAAGCTGCCTTCTGTAGCTGTGCTCGGAGATTGTCCTGACCGTCTTGCGTTTCAGGAGCTCTTGAGGAAGATTCACTCTGGCAATGAGAAGTAAGAACCATCCAGGACCATGGGCTTTAACAAGTCCTCTCTGTGTTTGGAAGTTGATTTCTTGGGGTAGAATGTTTGTGCAAAATGGTAGCTGTGTGTCTCTTTGGCTGTTTCAAGGCAGGGCAAGCTACAGCTTTGCTGCCCAAGCAGTGAAGGTATTATGGCTTATGAACAAATACTGGAGTCCAAAAGGCCTCTTGTTCTTCCCAGGTGTCAAGGGAATATTGTGTTCTGGCTGCGTAAAACTGTCTCTGGCAGGGCAGGCTTTGCTAGTCAAGGAGAGCTGAAGTTTCAGGCTTGCTGAATTCCCAATGCTGTGCAGCAGGCAGGTCTGCAGCTGGTGAGCTCCTCGTCATCAAAACCTCCACGTAAAGCAGCATCACCAGTTTTGGACAACTGGTCCTGTTAGTCTTGGGTTTCCTGCCCCTGTCTGCATGTCAGAATGGGCATCTGCCCCAAGTCTGTCAGCAGCTCTGGCTCGGGCAGGAAAGCGAAGGTCACACACAGCGTGGTCCCGTGAGGCACTGGCAGTCCTTGTCACAGGATGTATTTAAGTAGCTTGAGTTTTTACAAAGCTCCTGCCTGCAAGGAAAGGAAGTTGCCAGCCGCAGATGAGAACAGAGGCTCAGGCTGCTCAAGTGCCATGTCAGCTGGGTGTCGGAGTGGGAATGCACCATATCTGTGTGTGGCTTTGCCAGAGCCCGAGAGTGGTGCCTGTGTGTTGTCTGCCAGCAGTGCTGGAGTCTTCTGTGACACCTCTGTGTGTTCCTGAGAGAGACGTGCACCCTGCTGAGAGGGTGATTAGGAAGGGGTGACCTGGCGCGGGGATCATAGCATGCCCTCCTTTGTAATCTGCCCTGTGCTGATGCAAGCTTAAGTTCGAAACGTGTCACCTAGGATTTTGCTTGTATGTATCCTTACTAACCTGGGCTGCAAAGAAGACCAGCAATAGAAAACAACAGTTTTCCAAAGGAAAAACGGTGTGAAATAAAGGTGGTGTTTACTTTCTCATTGCTTACTGTATTGAGTCTTTGCCATCCTGTCCCCATTCCAGGCCAAATCACATATGGTTCTCTTTGGTTCTCTTTGGTCATGGCTTTGATAAAGAGAACTTACTAAAATATTTTAAAATCCTGGTACTTTTAGAAGATAAGGTTGTTTGAGATGTGGGTTAAGGTGCTTGGAAATGTGGCAGCGATAATTGTGCAATGGGAGGCAAAGGAAAGCAAAGGAAGTTCTCTCCCATGTGACTGAGAGCCAGAGCAGCCTACCTGCCAAAGTGCTCCCCAGGGCTCTGGTACATCTCCTTCCTTCCTGTCCTAATGTGTAGCATGACTCTTGTGTATTATTTCATAGGCTTCTCCCTGAAGCCGGCTATCTGCCCTGGGGACGCCTGTGCCTTCCCTGCAAGCTGTAGTGGCTGGATTTGCATGTCCTGGGTGAAACCAAGGCTAAGGCTGGCATGGTGCTGATTTCTGAAGGGTTTCCAAGGACTGGAAGCTGCTGTGCTTTGGTGCAGCCTCTGTACCTGGGGGCTGTAATGGTGGTGACAGACACACATGAGAAGGAAAAACAAAGGGTGGGAAGTGAGAAAGGTGAATGTGCTGGTGCAGCAGGCAGGCACGGGGAGGGGAGGGTTTGCAGATGCAGCTCTTTCTGCTGTGCTCTTATCTACAGCCCTGGCAGCAGCCTCAACGCTGAGACATGGCTCTTTGGGAACAGGCCCAAAGCTTTAATGAAGGCAGGTGGGGAGGTGCAGCGTGTTCCTGGCTCTCAGGAGCCCTTTGTCTCTCAAAGCTATCGGCTTTCTCTTAGGAGACACATCATCACCCAGCCCTGTGCTGGATAAGAGCTTTTGAAGTCTTCTGTTTGATATGCGTCACTGCCTCCGTCACACAACACAAGACTTCTCTGTTTTTCTTCCCTCCTTTCCGTGCTGCAGTTTCACCCACCTGGTATCACAACCAGAGATGAAACAGCTGAACCGTGTCTCTCGAAATAACTGGAGTTTGGGGAATGAGGTTTCCTAGAGAGAGCAATTAGCACCTTCAGAAGGTCTTAGCAGGAGTGAAGATGAGTCTCCTTCCCGTGCGCAAACTGAGCTTTATTTCATTTAATCAACTCCCTGATGGTCACTGCTCTTCTGCTGTGATCTGGCTGCTGGGCTGCACTTTCCGCAGCTGCTGTGGCCTCGTTTCGTGCCTGCAGTGGGGCTTATCCCGGGTAGGCCTGGGCAAATCCGCCGGCCCTGCTCTCGGAGCTCACGCGCTCCTCCGAGGTCAGGCCCTGGAGGCCACGCAGCCCTGCAATGACAATAGTGCCGACTGTAGTAAGGTATTTGTTTAAGTTCAGGCTTTTGTCACTAATACCTAGTAGAGATGTGCAAACAGAAACCAATTTGGGCTTTCAGGGGCCTCCTTAAATGGTTTCTCTTTTCTCCAGCAGACACATGGCTCCTGCTAATGGAGTCATAAGAGCAGGTAGTGGCATAGTACATGAATGTTCTATGGTGGTGACCCAGCTTGGTGACTCCTAAGTCGGGATGTGTGAGCAGCTGGTGTCCTGGTGAAACCAGGGTGCTTGCAGAGTTAATGTTTGACAGCGCTAGGTGCCAGGTGACCTCTTGCAGTTTAGATGTCAAGTCATGCATGGAGTGTTAACCAAAGGAAGAAGTCATATGAAGGGGTGGGGTGAGGTACCTAGCCAACAGGCAAAGCAAACAAATGATGAGTGAGTTAAAACAACACTTCAGGATATAACTGAGAAGCTATCTCTAATCTCTGATTGTCTTGTTATTTCTAAGCGAGGGAATTGTGAGCACAATGAACTGCGCAAGATCAATAATAAAACACATTCACCTTGGATCTAGCTATTTCTGCTGTACAAGCAAACAATATTTCACATGACTGCTGAGAAGGAAAAGCTAATTAAAGAACTGTTATTTAATTGGCCTAGGTTCATCTTTATCCAATAGTCAACAGCAGACAAGTGAGTCTGGAAAGGAAAGCTCTGGAGGGATGAAGTGACTTGACCAAGATTAAAATAAACCCAGGCTTGAAATCAGTCCTTGCAATTCCCAGCAGAAGGAGCCTGCCCAGCTGACCAAAAAAAAATCTCTTGCTTGTCTTGCTGGCAGAGATCCTCAGCCCAGAGCACAATACAAATGCCTTGTTTTAAAGAAATTACTTCTGTGAAGCTTGTCATGATGCTTATATGCCTACATGAGCAGTGGTGGCTTGGAGGGGAGTGGAGCAAACCGAACTGAGGGGAGGTGCAAGCGGTGCTTAGGCAGAGTCCAGTAAGAGGATTGCGTTGAGCTGCTGGGATGTGCCCAGAAGCGTTTTCATTGTGAAGGTGCGGGTGAACCTGTCCTTGGGGGGCGTTCAGCTGCTGTAATGGCTGTGCATTCAAAGAGGTTGAGGGCAATCTTCTGTATTTGTTGGTAACTCTGCTCAACACACCGCATTTCTGCAGGTTTCTCCTGTAGCTTTTCTTTTTGGGAAGCTCAGCCTCTGAAAGATACAGTCCTTGCATGCCATGGTTTTAGGATCAGGCATTACAGATGGTTAAAGTGCAACAGGGGTGTCATTCCTGAGCAGCATCTGAACTCTGTAGGATAGAGGCAAGGTAAAAATGTATGGTTAGTGCTTTAATGGCAGCTGTGTATATGTGAGTGAAGTGAGGGACCTAAATCATCCCTGTTAGCCCTTTGTAAGGGATGGTACTAGCAAGATAAGCTGGTGTTGGGAATGCCACTGGCAACTCTCCCTGCCCCTTGGAAGCTGCCTCCTACTCAAAACTAGGGAGGCTTGGGAGGTACAACATGGGTAGAAAGCAGGCTTCAACTGCTGAAGGGGAACACAGCTCAGTGTCGTGTCCTGGGGTCTCCTGGTGTGCTTAGAAAGTAAAGCCATGTCTCTGGGGACACCAGCATGTTGAACAGCCTGGGCCCAATTCTTGACTTTGTTCTCTCTAGTCCCTTTGCAGTTGATGTCCATGTCTCCTGAAGTCTGGCACGGTGTAAGTCGTATCAGCTGAGCACTGATCTGTATTTTCTTTGGCTTGGCTAAATGTGCCCATGTAGCTGTCGAGACAGCTAGAGCAGCGTGTGTTAGCAAAGATGTTCTTCAGGCTGAGGTGAGATTGGCTCCGTGTCCTACAGGGACATCTGTGATTGACTGACACCTAACATAGTCTCCTAGGATACACACTTGTCACCCCAAACCCTCTTGCCCATGGCTGCGGTCCCTCCAGAGCAGACATTGTGGAGGAAGCTTCTAGGTCAGTAGATCTTGCTGTGGCTGTTTCTGGAGGAGTGTTTGCCACACGCTTCCTGTGCTGACAGCTTAACTCCTCTGACAAGCTTAGCCTGAGATTCGGGAGACAAAAATACAGCGTTTTTTACAAATGATTTCCCGTGTCCTCTTCAGTTCATATGATTTCCCAGCCTGACATGGTCAAGTTATCGAATCAGTGCTTTTAGAGGCTGGATTAATTTTATTTGTGACCAGGCAGTGCTGGAGACGCAAGCTGCCAACTATCTGTCAATAATCAACCAGTGGATATCTTATCTTTTTTTTTCTTTTCTTTTCTTTCTTGGCTAAACACATTGTAAGGGCTAACACACCATGAATAATAGATAGTCATAAAAAAAACACATCCCCTGTAAATCTGTCCCAGCTGTTACTAGGCTGAATTTATGACAGCAATATATAATCAGCTGTTTTCAGGAACAGGAGTACAAAAACACTGTGCTAAAAGTTGCGCGTCTAGCAAGAGAGCTCTGCTTTCTGGCCTATAAGAGTCTGTCTGGAAATGGACGGATGTGGGAGGTGATGTGGATAGAGACTTAGGGGCTTTGTTTTTGTTTTGATCCCTTATGCTGTCTAACCTGAGACAACCAAAGGGAAATGGATTTGCAGTCTCCATTTTTCTCCAGTGTCTGTCTGGTAAAAGCAATGCTAGAGAAGTCTGATTCTGCTCTCACTGACCTCCATCTGTTGCTCTTCAGTTTGTTTGTTTTTCTCTATATCATGAAATGTGGATAACTTACTTGCTATGGTGGTTGAGAAGATAACTGTTGTACCACTTTCTGCGTATCTACCCCCGCATTAAGGGACCCTGAAGTCCCATTAGTTTTCACTTGGAAGTTGGACTTGAGTTCAGCGTTCTGGTCATCTCCGTGGTGTCAGACCTCACTCTGGCTGCTGAAGCTCTTGGCTTTTAGCTGTTTTCCCTGTTCTTCATGCTTCTTGCATGCTGCCTGTTTCAGGGGTCTGGTAAATCACAGCTCAGCACTTTTCTACCCTCAGAATATGTTTTGTAAAAAAAAATAAATAAAAATAGTTTGAATAAATGAATAGAAACTATCACTTTTATTCTGGTGTTTGAGACTTTAGGATCCTTAAGTGATCCTCAGTGAAGTGGTGATGGCTATTTTTACATGTAACGACATGGCTCCATTAGCTACGGCTCCAAGAAAAAGTTAAAACTGCAAGAGTCCTGGTGAAAGACTGAGCATCAGAAGTTGTCTCATTCAAAAAGCTTGCATGGAGGAGTGGATGTGTCACCTCATAGTAGGGACTATTTGTCAGGATTTAGGCTGACAGATGTACTCTTCACGTTGCTAATGAGCTTTGGAGCAAGTATCTGAAATGCTTCTTCAGAGCCTCAAGCTTAGTGGAATCCAGCATTACGGGAAGTCATCGAGGCGATTTCTGCATCCAGGCAACGCTATTGATACAAATAACATACAAGTTCAGATAAGGGTAGTCAAGTCGTATGCCTCAGGTGGTAAGATGATATCTGCAGGGGTTGGGAAAGCTGCTCCCCGGGGTTGGCGGGCAGCCAGGCCTCGCCATTGATTTGCTTGTCAAACTATTCGGGAAGTAAAGTTCCATTCAGCATTAATAACAGTAATGAAATCCATTGCTCAGCTGCTTTCTTTTGCTTTCTTAAAAGCATCATGTCTTGGAGGTGGCCGAGAGCAGCAGGTTACAGAATGCGATCTGCTCTTCTGAGCTTTCTACTCTTAGTACTTCAGTGTTTTTAAAGTGTCTTGAGATGGGTTAGGCATCCCAAAAGTGCAGTTTCAATGGGCACACAAACCTTTTTGATTCTTGACCAGGCTCCTGGTTCTATGGGAGATGATTTTTCCTGCCAGAGTGCTCTGGCTGGTGTGGTATTTGAGTAAAAATTAAGATAGATTCATACCATGCCCTGGAGAAACGACTGCTGAAATAAAGCATCAGGCCAGGGTAAGACTTGCTGTCATCTGAGGGGATCTGGGCAAAATCTACAGCCACCAAATAGCAGATTTATACACAGTGCTGTTGCAGCTGCAGTAAATCAAATGTCAGCTGTGACATGCCAAAGGCAAAGCATTTCAGGCACATTGCAGGAATAGCTTTTGGTGTGGTAGGGTGGCCTTCTCTGATCCCAGGCAAACTTTAGGAGCTGTAGAAACACTTGAAAATTAAAAAAAAAATTCAGTGGGGGCAAGTAGCACCGAAGTACAGAGTGTTTCAAAAAGATGGACCCAATTTGAAATCACTATATCTTTGAAATTGGGTCCATCTTTTTTAAACACCTTGTATTTTATTGAGTTGGGATGAAGGAGGGAGTCGGGTTTGTTGCCAGGTTTATTGCTGGTTTGCTTGGTGCTCTTGTTGGTGGTTTTTGTTTTGTTTTCCCCTCCACATGTGTTGTGCAGTATGTATGCTTTCTGAATGTTGCGCTTGGGTTTTTGAACAGAGGTAAAGGATTGAGTACTGCTTCACTTTCGGAATGTAGGTAAAAAATGGCCATTCCTCCCTTTGTCTCTAACAGTTTGCTTACAACATAGCTAGAATGTGTTGTAGTGCTGTATCCCTCTGAACCTTGGCCTTCCAGGTGTATTTTACTTGTTAACTTGAATATGCAGATCCCACTCCCCTCCAGCGCAGGCTGTTGGAAGCAATTTCTTTTCAAGGGGAAGGAGAGACCCACGTCTGCCTTCCTGCAGGAAAGCCACAAGTGCTGTGAGATTTGCGCCTCTCGGTTTCGTGACTGTTTTATTGCTGCCTTCATGATTCACTGGTTCTGATCAAACCAATTTCCAGCAATAAACAGCAGGAAGGGGAAAAAAAAAAAGACTTGTGTCATATTGATAACAAGGTAAGTGAAGGAGCAATAACCATCAGCTGAGAGGGTGAGCTGAGCCTGCTGCAAAAGAGGTGGCTCATCCAGTGACAAATCACACCACCAGGGACTCAGGGCAGAAGAGATGAGAGAAAGCGAAGCAGGAAGATGAGTGACCACAGGCTCTGATTCAGGCAAGCACGTGTCCCGCTCCCTGCCGCCCCACCACAGGCCAGCTGGTGCAGGCACGTCTGGAAGCAGGAGGACAGACACGTCCCACACCCAACCTAGTCCATGTGGGCAGTGGATCTGAGCCTGTGTGCCCGTCACAGCTGTGGCTGTAGCCTGGGCACTGAGGTTTTCGTCAGTGGCCCGGGCTACCAAACACACCCACAACCTGATATCTGTCTTCCTGATAAGAAAGGGCAGTAGATTAGCACCGAGGGTGCGTGTGATGACAGGGCTATTTCTGCGCACCTTCAGCATATTTCTGTGGATCATCAGCCCTCCCTTAGGAGATAAACTTTGGTCTGTACTCAAGTACAAGATATCTTGGATTGTAACCTGTGAGGTGCCTGTTGATTTCTCAGGGCATCTACCTTGTAATTTTGGGGCCAAGGACAGCAGTGCAGCTGTCACATACTCATCTGCCTAATGAGCCTTCAGAAAGCAGCTAGTGAAAGTAAATGTGAAACCGGACTTCGACTTCATGGGTTCAGCAGCATAGGACTGAGCTGTAGATATGAAAGAGGAGTAAAACAAGCTTGATAATGCAGTACAGCTGCCTGGAGTTAGGATCTTGGGTGGGTGTTCATGTTGTGGTTAGAGGCTCTATTGCCGATTCGGTTGTTCTTGCCCTCTGTTTTCCTTTATGGTGCCTGTTTCAGCAACGTGCTGGAAGGTGTCCTCAGCTGAAAAGATTAAATGGCCAGCCTGGACAGTGCCATCTCTTTCAAGTGCTCATGTGAGCTGGTTTCCCCATGTAAAGACTTTGCCAACAGTTCACAGATCCAGGGCAGCTCTTGGAGTTGGGCTTTTTTCCTTTTTACACTCGGAGTTCCACGTAGTCACTTGCTTTTCTTTTCCCTCTGCATGACATGATATCACCAGGCATCTTATCAACATGAGCACTGCCTTGAAGAGACCTAATTTATGTGATAAGACCTTATGGCTCATTTCTCAATCTGTACAAGCGCTTGTTGCTCAGAAATAAGATCACAGTGATCAAAACCCTGCAGGACAGTCACCCTGTATAGTGTTTTACTCCTGTAAATGGTGTACGTGACATAAATCTTTATCAGGATGTCATTTAACAAGGGAAGAAGCTATTGTGCTTCTACCAGCATATACTGAGTATTTAACATTTTTATTGTGTCGAGTTTATTATTTTAATGAATCACCATGGTTCTGCAGCAGTAAAGAGAGGGACGTTGCCTGGCTTAGTCCATTGGCCCTGGGCGAAGTCTCAGTGGTGGCTGAAACCACTGGAGCAGCCCTGCTCTTGCTGCCTACTGTATAGGGGACTGAGCTTGATGGGAAAAGCTGGCAGGTTGTCCTTACAATAGCAAGTCTCAGAACTTTAATCGTAGCTGGTGTGTCTTTAAAGGGGAACTAGAGAGATTTGGCTTGTTCATAAAAACAAGTGGTTTAATTAGGCGGTCTATTTATGGTGAGATGTGTATCTAAAGTGAAGGGCATCTCTTCATCTTCCACATTGCTAATGAAAAGCACAGCTACAATAAACATCTGGCTTAGGAGAAGAGTTGCATCTCCCTAGATTTTAGCTGGATATGGAGGATGCCCTTAAACCTGACGTAACTTGACCTTGTGTTGTTATTTCTTCCTGCCTGCAAAATGTCTCAGATAAGGCTGAGACAAAAGGAGAGGAAGAAAGTATAAAGTTCTCAGTTGCTGTGAACATAAACCTTAAAAGGACAATACATTTAATGTCTGTTTGGTTCCTAGTAGCAAGTAATTTATTTGGGGGCATATTAACTTGGCACAGATACGTTTGTCAGCTGCTGTACTCTTTGTCGTGGATTTGGGGTTCTCAGCAGCGGGGCAGATGACCTGGCAACGGTTAGTGTTGGTATCACTGGAGGCTCTCAAGGAAGAGATTGGGTAGACACCTGTCTGGAAAGATGCAGCTGTGACTGATCTGGCCTGGGGTGGGGAAGCGGGTGAGGCAGAGTTTGAGAGCTATTCCTGTGCTCTTGTTCGAGGGATCTGGCTCACCATGAGCTGCTGACCAGGTCAGGGAAGGGCACACAGTGACGTGACTGTTGGGGAAGCACCATTAGCTGATGTGGGTTGTGTGGTGTGTTGGGTTTTGTTTGTTTGTTTTGTTGTTTTGTTATGTGGGGATGCAGAAGGAAGATGGGAATGCTTACAGGCTGGTTATGTCTGTGATGGCTCATTGTGAACCTTGCTTCTCCTTACCCCTTCATCCATATGTGAGGCTTCTGAAGGAGCTTTCCACTCACTGGATGGTGTGGGTGATGCACCGTGCTCTTGCAGACTGTACTCTGGGTCTTGTTGCCTCAGGTTCCCCCTTGTTCCCTTCCTAAAAAGGGAAGCATGGTTATACTGAACAAGGTGAGACCCATCTAGTCCTGTATTGGCTCTTGGCAGTGACTACAGTGTTTAACCCAAGCGTGCGGTGATGCTTCCTTCTGGGACATGTTCTGCTCTCCTCCTGTGAGGAGGTGTCCTGTGCTTAATAGCTTCTGATGGGATTTTCTGTGAATTTGTCTAACTGTTTTCTGAACCCTTGATAAGCTCTTGATATCCTTGGCATCTGTTGGTAATTAGTGGTTTAATAGGTTGTGGCTGAAGCCATCTATGATGCTTTCTTGTCCTAGTGCTGGCTCCTGTTCTGAAAACTTTAATCAGCCTTGTTTTCTGGCAAAGCCTGTGCTCTCCAACCTCCTCATAGGCAACTCTCCTTCTCCTTTTGTGTTAGAAGGTGAAGTCCACAATGTCAGCTAAGAGAACGTTGTGTTTGAAAACAGGGGTATGAGTTCACAGCACAGGAACATTCAGATAAGGTTTTTCCATGTGCAATTATATTGCAGGGGTTTTGTAAGTCATTGCTGTATTTAACCAACTCTTTAAATATACAATTTATCATATGCAAAATAAATTTCAAAAGCTCCTTATCTCATCAGTGACTGAAAGAGATGTCTCTATGGGAGGGCTTTTGCACTGAAACACACGTGGGGTATAAGTAATGACATTCCCATGACCACACCATGAAGGGTGTAACGACGTGGTTGCCCCTGCTCTACCCTGGCTTCCCAGAAGAACTGTTACGGTGCCATTTTATGCTGGCTTTGGATTTTTCTTTCCTTCTCCCTGTTATGCCATTACTCTGGGAACTTGCTCCTTCTCAGCAGCTCTGCAGAGGCTGTGACCAGCACTAGGCCATGCAGTCAGACAACAGGGCACCGCCAGTAGGAAAATGTGCAGATTTTTAGCTGCCTGGGAGTCTTTACCATTGGCTCCAGCTTGATGTCTGGAGTGGGGGTCTGCATGAAGGTTGTTTCCCCTTTCCCGAACTGGGGATGCAATCATCTGTACCAGGCAAGATGCTGAGAGTTGACCATTTTATCTGTCTGCAGCTGGTCTAGAATGTAACATGGTCTACTATTATTATTATTAATAATTTCTAAATGAGAAAAATGGCAATTGTTTTGAAGCCCCTGTTCAGAAACGTGAATAAAAATTATAGAAGCATTTAAGTTGTTTAGACTCCCAAGTTCTGTTTTCAAAAACTACTTAGAGCTCCTGCGTGCTTGACTAGAGTTTGCCATGAGGGAACTAAATGCCTTGGGAAAACATAATTTTCTTGCTTCCCCCTGCCACTTTTGGGAAATCCCAGCCCAAATCTCCAGATTGGAGCCTGTTGTGTGAGGGAAGCCAGAAGGAAACCAGGGCCCTAGAGCTTGGTCAAGAGTCTGCCCAGGGCGTCTCTTGTTTCCTGAGCAATGAATAGGTACCTAAACAGTGGCCCTTTAAAGTAACCCAGAAAGTCACGACTCTTGCCTTCACAGTACTCACAGGGACAAAAGAACATTTCATAATTGTTTGTCCAGATAAACAAGTGTCAAGGCTGCCCTATGAATTAGTTGTGGTGCCTTAAGTTAGCCTTTATTACCAGCAGAAGAACGCTTGTTATTTGATGTCTCAGAATAATACTTGAGCTGTTCCCTTGCTCACTTGGTTAAGTAACACGTGATAAGGTTTTTCTTGTGTCAGATATTTTTATACCACCTAGAAGAACATTTTTTTTTTTAGTTTTTTAAAAAAGCTTCCTAAATTCCAATGGCCAACAGTCAGTTCCCGTGGAGATCCGTCAGTTTAAACCAGCTCTGGTCCTGAAGCTGGGAAATGACTGTAACTTCACACGGGGTTACTTTTTCTATAGTCAGAGATGGTAAGTGATAAGATTGAAGTTGGAAGTTGAATAAGGCAAGCTCAGAGGTCAGAGACATTCCAGGTATAAGAAAAGGAAAGGAGGCAGGTTAGCTATACTTCTTAGGTGCTTATTAAACATGGAAGAGTCACAGCTTGCTCACACTCTCAAGAAAAAGGAAAGGGAAAAAAAAAAACCAGTCTGTCTTTAAGTAATACCATTCTGGATGCTAGATGGGTGGCTGAAAAAAAAAAACGAAGCAAAAAACACCAAAAAAACCAAACCAACAAACAAAAAACACACCCCCCCTCCCAACCCCCAAACCTGAGGTGCTGGCAGCCTTCCTCTTTTCTTCAGTGAAAAAATAACTGCTTGTGCACAGCCTGTGACTTGTAGTCATTTGAAGGTGGTTTACAAAAAGGTGAATAAGGAAAACAAGGACATTTGAGTAGGCTTTGTACCATGAGGATATCTGTGCCATCACCTCTGCTTGTAAATACTTGCACTATAGAAATTGATGTGATTGCCTTAGCCCAGTGTCCTGGCACAGACATGGATGCTGATAAAGGTATTGTTTTTTTGGAAGGAATGTAAAATGAAATGGCAATCTTCCTATAGGCCCCAGTCCTATAAAGGCAGTCGTCTTTATTGTGCCAGGTGAGTAAATTCTTGCTGGGTAGTTTGTTGATCAACTGAACAGTTGTGTTAGCTTCAGAAGGCTTAAGACCAAGCTCAAGATTGAAAGAAAAGGCCCATAATCCTTACAGATATGAGTCATACTTCTGCACGAGGTAGTTTTAACTGGTCCATTGAAAAAATCTCAAAGTCCAGAAGCACAGTCAGTGTAAATGTATTCTGCCTGCCAGCTGGAGTTAATTCTGTGTTCGCTGATAATATAATAATGCTACTGGCCTCCCGGGTACAGCTGGTGAATGGCAGGCTATGTAGACTGGTGTGGGTCCTGCCCTGCATAATAACCCCAAACTGTCATATAGCACTTTCTACTCATAGATCTTAAAGCACTTTGCAGAGGTACAGAGGGCAGAAGGGGCACGTGCAGTGCAGTTACTCCTCTGAAGTTGGCCAGTGGCAAGCTGTGGGCTAGAAAACAGTTCTTGCTAGTTCTAGTCTAATACGTCTCAATAGATTACACTGTTACTCCCAATATGGTAATTTCTCAACAATTATTTAGAGTATGTAGGACAGGGAGAATTCCCAGGCCAATCTGATGAAGATCCCTGCTGAAAGCTAAATGAGTGCAGGCGAGGAGGAATTCTTAATGTGTGGCACTGGAAATCAGCATAATGGATGTTTGAGTGAACGCCTAGGCTCCGATTCGGTCCTGCAGCTGGTACGTGCATACTGTTTATTATGGGAACAAGGTCCCTTTTGCCCTGGTAAGAAAACAAAGTCAAGAGGAGCAAGTAACTGCTAGACCTGTCTTGCAGTTAGTGACTTTTGGGATGAAGTAAACTTTCTTCTTTTACCTTTCATGGAAAGTGTAGGGAAAGAGACTCTCCTGAGGCTTCCTACTGCCTTGAGTGAGTTAGTCCCGGGACTGCCGGGAAAGCAGAGCTGTGCGTCAGGCTGAGTCCTGCTGTGCCGCGTCCCAGCCATCGCCTCCATGGAAAACCAGGCAGTGGGAAAGTGCGAAATGCTGCCGATCTGTCTGCTGGGAGATGAAGCGGATCTGGCGCTTTTGTGCTCCCTGGGAACATCTTAAATTTGATAGCAAAGGAGAAAACAAGACCAAAGAGCACAAAACACATGGTGCAAAAGGTTTCCTCTTCAGCCTTGTGGCTTGTCCTAGGGTTTGGTGCGGAGAGGTGGCAGAAGGCAGGATGCTGGCTCAGGAAACTCAGAACTTTATTTGTTTTTCCTTCTTTAAGGCAAAGGACAAATACTGGAAGGTCAGGAAAAATGGTAAGTCACTTGCTAGAAGGAATACTATTGCGAGTTTCTGAGTGACAGTAACACTTTAAGCCAGAAGCACTTACCTATAGGTAAGAAACAGGCTTCATTGCAAGATTTTTACCTATGAAAGATAGGACACAAGGGGAAAATGATAAATTTCAATTTACAGACGGAGAGTTGAGGACAGAGGGATAACTGGCCTGCTCCAGACTGCACAGGTGACATGTTGGAGGAGACCTGGCCCTGCTCCACTCCCAGTACTTGTAGATTCAGTCCAGTTTTCAATCTCTTCCCCCCTCTTGCCTGTCCTCTCCCCCTTGTAGTAACACGTTCTTGGAGCTGGTCCATCAGCTAGGGAGAGGCTCACAGCTCACAGCTTGCTGTACCAGGGCCTCTGCCAAGTGGCTCCATTAAGAATTGCTTTCATGATTACAGCGCTTACACAAGCGGGGAGCAGGCTTTGGGGAGGATGTTTATATTGCACAGATCCTTTATCTGGCTTGGGTATCTCCTCATTACCTGCATCGAAGAATTGCTTTCCTTAGTGGCCAATAAAACTAAATTGCTAAATCCAGCTCTGCGTAACCCTGTTTACCTTTTGTACCAGATTAACCTTTATCATATTTACAAGTGTGTTGGGAAAGTAACATAAACAGAGAGGTAGGTGGTGGAGGCGGAGGTGAGCCTGCCAGCAGCAGCCGTGCCCTGTTTGCCAGGGGCCCGCAGATAAGAGAAGGCTTGTGCCAGGCAGGGAGTTGCAGAGAAGCTGCTGCCGAGCTTGTGCTGATCAACACGGCAGTTGCAGGAGTCTTCCACACCTTCACTGGATTAGCAGAAATGTCTGGGGTTTAAGGTAAACAGTGAGGAGCCCAAACATTGTAGAAATTGTTGGTGGGGCAATGAGTCCTTAGGACTGGCTTGGGCAGGCATTGCCCCGGGTGACTGGGTGGTTGGGTCGGTGCCAGCCCAGTCCTGGCACACTCTGCCCAGCACACCCAGAGCACCGTCACCACACTGCTGGGCCCGGCCTACGGCTGGGGAACATCCCGACAGGGTTTGTGCTGAGGCACTCGGAGAATCTGCTTTTTGTGAGCTATGAGAGCACATCAGGTGATGGGAACGTTGGCTTTCTGCTGGGGAAGATGTGGCAGGGACCCAGGGCACTAGCTCTGGTCGAATGACATTGTGGCATGTGTTTTTGCTGCTGTGTCCCTACTACTAGTGCCATGAGGGTTCCTGAGAGTTCAAATGAGGGGAGCTTCTAATTTTTTTGAGAGCCAGCTCTGTGGAGCTCACTTGGAGCGAGTCTGGTCTCTTGGTCAGCTTAGTCACACTGTGCAAAGGGAGCTGGACCAGTCCCTTCATCTCTCCTGGAGAAAAAAGAAAATGTTCTTGCGCTGAGAATATTCATTAGTGAACAAAACCGGTACTACCTGGACAAACAATCGCCTTCCTCCCCCACTGCGGAATGTGTTCCTATGCCTTTTGCCTGCTAGCCTGTTTAAAACAAGTGTGTCTACAAAACTGCCCAACAATTACAGCCCTGGCAAAAACGTCTAGGATGTATCAGTCTTACAAATGGATCTCATGTGCGGTTTGCAATATGGATCACGTTGAGATCTTGCTGCTTGAAGTTCAAATGTCTTTCCTAGAAAGTGTGTCTGGATGGTTTTCACACTGAGCAGCTGAGAAATGCGTGGATTAATAGTTGTGTGGTACATGCCCAAATTTTGTCCCTACTGTTTTGTGCTTTCTAAGATTCAGAAAAAGAACTGAAGGAAAATTTGCATGGATTTGTTCACCAATACTTAATTTCATATTGGGATTTCTGGACTTGTGGAATCTTCAGTGAATTTGAGAGCAATTTTTGCAGCATTTGGACAAATGCTTGCCTTTGAGAGCTGTATTGTACTATCACTGAGTTCACAAGGCTGAGTGCCATGAAAGGGAAACTGCAGCTCCCCTTGGTTGTCGCTCCTGTTTAATTGAATGGGAATACTTGTGCCTTTAAGCTCCAGTCTCTTCAAGAGGCCATGTTAAGCTGAATCCTGCAATTTCACTCCAGTGTCTTGCCTCATCTTTGGAAAAGGAGATCCCAAACCCTTGTTCCCAGAGAGGCTTCCATTATTGCTGAAGGGACGAGCAAGGATGGCACCAAGCACTACTTGCCTTTAGGACAGGGTCTTGCTGCCTTGAAGCAAGGAGCAAAGGAATACAGTCTTTTCTTACAATCACCTACCTTTGTCCATAAAATTACAATGATTTAATATAAACTCTTCCCTGTCTTCTGTTCCTGTCTGCTAATAGGATAGCAATAATATTTAACCACTTTCATCTGTTTTCTTACTGGAAATGTAAGTTGTGTTGCTCCTTGTATCACTACTGAATTTATCCTGAAGATGTACCTGGAAGCTGAATGCAAGCTGTATCTGACCCAAATTAATTGTAAGCTTGTGCTGACAAACATCCATGTGATTTCAAAATGTGTTTTCTTTTTAACCTGTTTGCAGTATTAACTAGCAAGCTTACATAAGCCAGAAGAAGTGAGAGAAGTGAGCACGTAAGCATGTGAGTTTATTTGGTGATTCTGCTGATGGTAGAAAAGACTTGGAATCAGGCCCTGATAACAGCGAATTAAATGCATCAAAACTGATGCCTTCTGCCATTTTGGTTTCAGCCTGTTCTCATTCCTACAGCCATGTTATGTGATCCAGTCTGGGTTAAATACTGTACTCACTGAAACAATGGCCAAACTTGACACATCCAGGGTGGAACTGAGCTTTACCCAGTCCCAAGCCTGGGGTGCAGTTTAGACATGGAAGAGGTGGAGCAATGGGAATGTGGTACCCAGGAATAACCTGCATTTGAATGAAGATCAGTTTTGAACTCTTTCCACCCTAATGCGCTGTTAGCAGTGGGAGTGTGACTTGTGTGCAGCTCCTGTTCAGACACAGCCCTGTACGGGTGTGACGGGGCTGATGCCATCAGGAGGAAAGAGGTGGAGCAGCAGAGCCCGCGTGTCCCCGTGCATCTCCATCTTGGCTACTTAGCTGTGTGCTTGCCTTGCTGTACTTACGGCCGATGGCTCTGCAGAGAGAAGTAATTGCACTGTTCTGTGTCTGGGACACCTGCAACATAGAGAAGGTGAAGCTGGTGGGCATGGTGGCCATGCAAATGAAGAGCTGTGTCTCAGAGCTTCCT
Source organism: Nesoenas mayeri (assembly GCF_963082525.1). Lineage (NCBI taxonomy): Eukaryota > Metazoa > Chordata > Aves > Columbiformes > Columbidae > Nesoenas > Nesoenas mayeri. The sequence continues at coordinate 7,660,717 of NC_137560.1, forward strand.
CAAGGAGTGTTACCCCTTCCCTTGTGCAGAGGTTGAAACAGGCATATGCTGAGTCTATTTGCTGAACAAAAGTCTCCAGCTCTTCAGCGTGATAGTGTACTCCAACAGGTCTAGTCACAAGTGACGCAATTTACATGGGATTTTGTCAGCAGCAGGCTGGCTTTTTTTTTTTTAATCATTTAAGAGAGTTACATCACAAAAAAATGTAGGCTCAGCGGAAATTTTACTGTCCTGGACTTTGCAACATTTTCAGAGCAAGCAGCAGTCAAGCAGATAATCCCATCTTCTCATATCTGTGACTCTTTTTCCCATCCTGGTGTGAATTTGGTTGTGATGCCTGTGTGTGTGCTGGCTCCTTTCAGATGCTAGTAGGGACAAAGACATTGGGAGGGTATCGAAGAGCAGAAGAATACTGATAGAGACCTGTAGCTACTGGTTAATCAGTCTCATTTGCAAAGAAGGCCCATAGCAATCGGGAATGGTTAATAACTCCAGAGACTGGACATTGGCAGGACTAGATTTGACTTTTGGTTATTGAGGGGTGAAATGGTGAAATCATGTATAAGTCAAGGCTCAGTTCTGAACCTGGGGAGGCTGACGTATGGTCAAGTACCAGCCTTAGCCTTTTCTGTGAAGTTATAAAATCTTTGCTGGCAGAAATCAAATGTGAAATAGAGCATTTCCAATTGTTGGGTGAGAGAAAGATCCTCAAGCAAAACTTAAAAGGTCCTCAAGCAAAAACCTATTAAAGTGGAAAATTTACCTGTCCCCCCTACAACTACCTTATTTCCAGGCCCATATTGTATGTGTCCTAGGAACAGAATAAAATGCAAGCTGGCCACAAATGTTTCCATCAAAGTGTTTGTATTAGAAAATTTTGTTGAAATTGAGGCCTTTGTGGGAAAGGATCAGATTTAATGAATTTCCTGTTCTGATAGTACTTATGAAAACAAGTTTCAAGTTCTGGAAATATGATTCCCTTTTTTTATGAAGAAGGGCTTTTTTTCCCCCCCTCTCTTCTCTTCTCATTTTGGCACAAGAATCCATATGAAACTTCATTTTATTTGTAGCTTTAACAAGTTCCTGGAAAAAATGGCAATCACATAAAAGATCAGGCCTTTGTGGAACTGTCTCCTTCCAGCGCTTCACCGCAGTGTACTAAGCGGTTGCTGAGGTCTGTCCCCCGCAGCTGGTGGCATGTTGGCTGGAGCAGGGAGGGGAACGCAGGCAGGACCCTGTGAACACCTTGTCCCATGTCACCTCCTCCATCCTGCCCTTGGAGAGCTAAAGAGGGCACAGCTGCCGTAAGTTACGTAGGGGACAAACAGCTGGAAGGACATGTGGCCCTTGTGATGAGTATTGTGAAGGGCTGTGTTGTATGGGTGTGTTTCCACAGGTACTGGAGATGTCTTCCAGTGCTGTGCAGAGCACCAGCAAGCTGTTGGAGCTGTCTGTTTGTTATGTAATTTAACCCTCTACCACACTTCTCAAGTGGCCTTTTTGACACTCAGTAGTTGTCACTATTTGAATTCTTCTTGTGTTCCTTGGGATTACAAAAACTCCTCATAATTTTTTTCCCCTCTAAGGGCTGTGATGAAGTGCACCCCTCTCCTCCTCCTGCTTCCCTACACCTCCTTGTAACACTGCTTCTACCTGCCTATGCATTGCGTACATGCCAAGGAATCACTTGGTATGGCCTCTGACCAGCAGAGTGATGTTGTCCCCAGATTTTGCTATGTCAGAATTTTACACAGTGTTATTTTTTGGTTTGTTATAATTTTTTTTTTTTTTTTTATTTCTCAGCATATGTGGACAGGGCAATCCAGCTTCCCAGAACCACCATCCCAGCGCTGTGTTGTGCACTGTCGTACAGTGTAGACTTGCCCTGTGTTTCCCTATCTCCCTGTTCCCCTTATCTGCATCATCCCCAGACATGCACGTGGCTCAATTTACTCCTTGGAGTTTGCACTGGAATAAGAGCTAGGAGCTGTGTAGCTTGAGCTGGGAGAAGCATTTCTGTAACCATACTGCAAATCAGAATTGTGCTTTCTAGACAAGGCTTAGTTTGCCCTTTGAGCCTTGATCTACCAAAGCTGGTGCTCAGCTTCCAACCTGCTTTTAGTGAGGTTGCTCACACATGTGAATTTAGGCACACTGTTAAGCGGTGTTTGGTGTCCTGTGGAGATAACTGTCTTTCAAGGTGAGCAGTTCCCATGGGTGTTCTCTTCTACATCAGTGGTCAGGACTGTGGTGTGAGTGACACAACAGACCTGACATGTTGTGATGTGCTAAAAACATAAGCATTCTATGGCTGTTGTCCTGTCCTCTTCAGCATCAGGGAGCACGACTAGGTCAAAGCTGCTCTAAACTGTATGAATCCAGGAAGCTGGTGATCTCTCCCTTCTCCTTAACTTTGGCCTGATGGTGAGCCTGCCAAAGCCAGAGAGGAGAATCCTGCTGAATGGAATGGATCAACTGTGTAGGCTGGACTTGCACTAGCATGTTTCAACCTTGTTCTCTTTAATATTTGGAATAAGATTTTTTTTTTTGCCTGTTTCCCAGGATATGAGGGCTTGAGAAAATTGGGAGCAGCACAGGCAGTATGTATGTGAGTCACTTGGTGTGTGAAGCATTTGCGCAGTCATCTCTGGATTTTCCACACAATTTTGAGCAGGCAGGTTGAGTTATGGAACAGGAGCAGATGAGTAAGTTGCTTATGAGAGGCTGCTGTCCCCGTGTGTTGTAGACGTATGTCTCCCATTGCTCCGTGATGACTGACGAGTGCACGTGGGGTCTGCAAACCCAGCCAGACCCCTTCAGCCTGGCACCTACTCTGAGTGGGTGTTTGGGACAGATTAATTTAAATTATAGGAAAGGGATTTTCCTTGCTGCTTTTATGATTGCAAACATACTGACAGGCCACAAAATACAGACAGCTGGGGAGTTATGGCAAAATTCAAGTAAACTCTCACCTCTTTCTCGCTTATGCCCCTTGCCTGCTTCCTTCACCCACTGGCTCAGTGGCTTTGGGTGCATCCTGAGAGAGATGATGTTTCTGGTCTGAGACTGCCCCAAGTCTGAAGGTTCCCCATCTGCCCAGGCCTCATTTCCCACCGGCACTGCCAATAACACGTGGCCTAAGTGACATTGCCACTTCCAGAACTGCCGCCTCCACTGTGCAGGAGCTCTCCTGGAGCTCACTGCAAAAGATCATAAGGAATTAATAATTTGGGGTTGTATCCTTGCTCATCCTTAGCTGGTATCTGTGTTCAACCCACATGCCTATGAAGTCAATAGGCAAAATTCTTCCTGTTGCTTGGGGCACCAGGATTCACAAGGGAAAAGGCCCCAAATGTATCTCTGTCCATTCTCTCCTGTTACTTGTGATCATCTGTACAGATGGCCCATCCTGAGTGCAGGCATCAACAGGTGAGGACGAACTGGTGATGCCATGTGTGTGTGGCTTGCTAAAGGGCTGCTGGGCAAATGAGCAGTGCTCTGTCAACAAGGTAGCCCAGTAGGATGTGGAAAACAAGAGTTTGTATCATGTCTTTTTGAGTAGCTGAGGACAGGACACTCTGAACTTCCTATGTTATGTTGATAATTTTTCTCCACTTTTCCTTGCATACTCTCTGAGCTGTTGGTATATTGACTGTAGCTGGTCTGCAGCAGGGAAAAGGAATTTGTCCTGAACATTCATTTCTGTTTTATTACAGTCTTCCAATCTTTCATCTTCTGTCACAGAGAGATAAATATTGGTTTCAAAATTAAAGACCATGTCAGGACTAAACTCGCTAGTTTGTCTTAATAATTTCCTACAGTTTGTTTCATATGATGAAATTAAGAAACGTTTCTCATCTCAATGCAAGCTCTGTAGCACTTGTAGGAAACAGCCATTCTGAGAGTCACAGCTGTGCTGTGCTCCCCTTGGCTTGGGGAGCATCTTTCTGAGCCCTGTTTTACTGGCCAGAAATGTCCTGCCTTGTCTCAGCGGAGAGTGCCCTGCTGTAGGACAGACAGACACCTCACTGCTCCAGGGAAGTCTGCTCAGCTCTATCTCCTAAATCGCTATTCTGTGATTTAAAAAAACTAACAAACAACTTTCACAATTTATCCATTTGAAGTAGCAGACCAAAAAATGTTTTGGCAGATTGAACTTGGTGAAGTAACAGAGAACTCTGTTTCTCGCTCAGGGCGTATCAGAGCCTTTAGTACTTCCCCAGATTTCTTCTTTCTCCCCTCAATGTTGCTAGCACCTGCTCCTATAACCAACATTTTATAATGAAAATAGCTGTTCTACAATTGCCACAGGGTTTGTTAACCAGGAGCTCCCTGCAATCAAATCAGCCCATTGCTGTCTCTGCCCTGTTTCCCTGTCCCTCTCTGAGAGGGAAAGGAGCTTAAGCCTCTTCTTGGCAGGTTCCCGTCACCTGATCTTCAGCATGTTTTCTCTGCCCACAATGCCTGCCTTCTGCGGTCAGCTTTGGCTTTTAGGAGGCTGAATCCACCTCTTGAAGTTCTTCAGCCTTTCTGCTGACTAGAGCGAGCACAGGGAGCCAGAGGTCCTGCATGAGGAGAAGGATGAGGCTGTTGACTAGCTAATGTGGACAGAACTTGTCCCCTTATACATGGGGGACAGATGGAGCCCTTGATTGGTGCTAAAACACCGTTCCTCGCTCAGATCAAACAGGGAAGGTGCTTGGATGATTTCTCTCACTTCTCCCCAGCAGTTCCCAGGCCGTGTGCTGCCCCTTGCACTGTGGACGAGGAGAGAGGAAGAGGAGCCCAAAACATAGGGTGAGGCGATGTGCAAAGGACTGTACTGAACCTGCACTCAGGAGCTGTGCAACAGGCTGTCCTGGGAACCTCGCCCTGGTCATTGCTGCTGCTCTTCCTGACCTCTGACTGATCCTCCTCCGCAGTCCTGGTCTGCACAGAGTCCATGTCTGCTAACCTGTTTCACAGACAGGATGTGACCTTCTCTTCCAGTCTCCCCTGGCCTAGGCTAGACCAGCTTTCCTCGTCAAGCCTGTGCCCTGCTTCCCCATGAAGAGCAGTCTGCCTTGCTTCCACTGAATTATATTTAATTTTAGTGTTTTGCATCATGTGCTCTGTTTCCTGCTGCATTGCTGTAACAGATTACAGATTACTCCATCAATATACTTATCTATATATATATATATATATATATTTTTTTTTTTTAAAAAAAAAATGAGGCCTGTGGCTCCTCTCTTCTCTTGGAGGAGTTTGTGTTGCACCTGTGTTCTTTCATCTCCAAAAATCCCCTTCAGAGGAAATGCAATGGTGTTTAGAGGCAGCCTAAAGCAGAATTAGCGAGGTTGGAACAGGAGAGACAAACTGTTTGGCTGTTTTGTCCTGTTTGATATGTTGCCATAAAGTTGTTTACGCTTCCTGCTTTTTATCTTGGGACTAAATGAGATAATTAAGTGTATACAGAGATAGAACTCCATTCATCTGAGGTTCTCAGTATCTCGGAAGTGGTGTTGTGGCTGATTCGCAGATGAGCTATTCTCTCTCCGTTGCTTTCCTTTAAGCGTTCTGCTTCTAGCACGGGTCATACGGAGAGCCCTACCTGACCTAAGCTGGGGTCAGGAGTGAAGTGCGCTGCCCAAGGCCCCAGGCTGATCATGAGCAGAGCCCTTGGCTGTGAGTCGGGTTCCTCAGCCCTCCCTCTCTCATTCTTGGCCCTGGTGTTTTGTTTCCTTTCACACACAGTCCGTTATCTTCTGTTTCTTCTACCTGTTTTTCAGAGCGAGTCACAGGAGATGTCCTGCACAGGGTGGTTAACTCATGTGTGAGTAAAGCTCTGCAAATGGTCTGTCTGTGTAGGAGAACTGAAAAAGTGTCATTATTTTCTTCGTGAGTCCTTGGTTTTCCATAGCAGGGCCTGGGATGCGCTGCGGAGCAGTCCATGAGCAGGCTGTCACACACTGCAGCGTATGATCTCGGGAGACAGGAAATCCCTGTGGGAAAGTGCTGATATACTCTGGAAATACCAGACCTGAGCACACGGGACACTGTGATAACCCCTAGGGCAGGATCCGCTCTTCCAAGCACAGCAAACACTCTTGCTTTTTCCAGGCTCTGTTTCTACCGTTTTGCCCCTGTACCTTGAACAATCAATTTCTTTGTTAACTTTCGGCCAGTTCTTTCTCTTCTGTGTTAGAAATGTTAACCTCACAGAAATTAAATACTCCTGGTGGGTTTCCAGTTCTCACAGTAGTCATAATTCCAGTCCTTGAGCTCCCCATGGCCTTTAAGGTGTTCAGGCACCAGGTGTTGCCATTTACTGTCAAAACTGGTGCAGGGTTAGTTCTGCAATGCCCAGCTCTGATTGCAAGCGTCCCGCCTCAGTCAGAGTTGCGTGTGGAAGAAAGTTCATCTCCTGAGGTGTGCGCCTTGCGGAGGGAAAGGTACATGATGCTGCTGGGCTGGCTGCTCAGGGGAGGAGAAAGCCAAGCTGTGTGTGCGCTTTTGGAGAAGATTAGTGTCTGCCCCATGAGGCAGTGTTATCCTCTGGAGGTTCAAAGTTCTGCATTTTTAGTATTTCTCTTTTTGTAGTATCTTTTGAAGAAAGCTCTTCTTGCAAAAAGCCTGTCCTGGAAGAGTTGGGAGGATGTCTTTGGAAAGTTAGCAACTCCTTTTCCAGTGGAAGGAAGCTGCAAAACTGCTACGTTCCAGCTTTTTCTCTAGTGCAAAATAATTCTTCATGAGCCATAGCTGTAGAAACTTGCTGTGCTGACTGATGCGGGTGCCTGAAAGCACACACAGGTGCCAGGAACCTGCAGTTGTGAGAAATACGTATATGTAAATACTAATTCGGTCTTTCTGGCAGTGCTAGGAAAGGGACGAAATTTTGCTAATTGTAAGAGACTGTCAAGGCAACTCCGTGTTCTTCTGAAGTCTCCCATCCCGGCACAGCCCGGAGCTGCTCAGAAGGATGCGGTGACAGCGCTGCGTGTGCTCCCTGCTCTACAGCTGCGGTGGTGGTTATTTTGAAAACCCGTTTGCTGCTCTACACAAGCAAAACCTCAAGTCCTCGACTCCTGAAATGCTTCATAAAAACACACCAAAAAAAGAGCTAGGTTTGATCTGCAGCCTGAAATACTGGGCTAGAACATCAAAGTGAGTTTAGAGAGGAAGGGTTTACTTTGTAGAATTGATGTTGCAATTTACCTGACTGTTTTCCAGCTCTAGATATTTCTGTCATGGGTGTTGTAATCTAATTTCTAAGTACCCGTATTTCCCAAATATTTGGCATTTGGCTTTGTTTTTCATTGGATCCTTCTGAAAGGTCAGTACTTACCTGGGCAGTTTGATATAAACAGTCACTGAATCATGGCGGTGCTGTTCTATACACATTTATATGTGCTTATAGGAAACAGGACTGTGATCTAAAGGCTTTTCTGGTCAGTATCAGTGTGCAGGAAATTTAGGTAGAGGTCTAAGTAAGTTGTTAACAATAGTGCTCTTCCAAATCATTAAAAATCTCCTACAACTTCAGCAATGATGACATCTCAGTTTGTTCTGTTGGAGCCCATTGCCCTGAACTGCTGCAGCTTAAGGGCCCAATCCACCCACCATGGAAATTGGAAGAGATCTTTTGGTTAGACTTGTCTGGCCATTATAGAAACAAAGTTCTTCAAACATGCTGGCTGTAGTACTTCTCTCTTGAAAAGAATTTTTTAAAGGCTGAAGATATGGGTGGAATTATGTCTTACAGGAAAACTTCAAGGTCTCCCCCCCATTCCTGACTGAAAGAGAGGACAGCAGCTGTTCTGTACAACATGCAGGCAGTTTTTCTAACATCAGGTACAGACTTACAGCCAAGCTGCTGCGACTTGTTACATGCCTGTTAAAATATTTAATTAAGAGAAACTGGTCAGTGTGACAGTGAGACTAACCTGGGTTTGGAGGCATCAGGGTACATGGTTGGTGACAGGTCAGGGAAGGGACTAATGAGCTTGGGTGAGTCTTTTTTGTAGTGTCCAAGAAGATACTGATCTGGGGGGAGCAGAACAACCTAAAATCCAAAAAAGAGGTTCCTTGTGGTAGCTCAGATCAAACACCCACAATAAATGATTTTCAGGTGCAAGACTTATATTGTGTCTGTGCACACTACATCTTTTCCATCCCATGACCACTCTGTGGATGCTCAGTCGCACCTCACAGGGAAAAAAAAATGAAGTTATGGGGTTTTTTGTTTTTGTGTGATGTGCTTTTTTTTTAATTATTATTTTTGTGAGCTTGCCCTGCATGCTGTTATCAAAATGGCCACTGAAGAGATTATATACACACAAGTTTTATCTCTCTATTGAAATGGTGTTCTCTGAGGCATGGCTGATAAACCAGGTGACGTTGTTCTGAACGGTTTATGAAGACGGAAGGTGAAGAACGCTTGCTTCTTGCTTAAGCTTCCAAAGTGACTAAGCCCTGGAAGAATAAACAGTAGCTATTTGCCTGTCATCAAATCACAGGGAATAGGCCTTTTCCCAAGGGCAGTCACGAAGTCTTTGGTGATGGCTCTAGTTTGGCTGTACGTGTCACATTCCACCCGGGAACCCGTCCCCAAAGCAGCGCGGTGCCCGTGTGCTGCCTCGCTGCGAGTCAGACGCCGCTTCCCACGGAGCTCGGTCACCTTCTCCAGTGGGTTCTCCACTCAGCTCTGCGCGCACCCAGTCCCGTGATGCTCTGAGAAAGGCAAGTTCATAGCCTGGGGTCAGGCAGTTACAAGTTGTGCTTATGGTCTTTATTCCTAAGGCTACTCAAATGATGCTTTCCCATCCAAAAAGCAGCCAGATGACTCCCCCTCTATCCCCTTGCTTGCTAATACACAGCTATACTGGTCAGGACTTGCCTCTGAGTAATCCTCTCACCTTCTCTGAAGGGTGTCATCTTAAAAAGGGCAATAACATGTGCTTTTTGATACAAACTTAACCAAAAAATGTCCTCTAATCAGGGCAGTTGTTTAAATCTTCCCCTTCAGAGCTGTAGTCTGTGAAATTTTTGATGGCATACCTCTTTTGCTCAAAAGTTGTCATTAAGAAGAACATCTTCAGTGCATATGTCATGCAAACATTATCCATCCTGTGCTCAGTACTGCTAGGGATCAAGAGCTTAACTGTTATAGAAAATCATTAAATTTCATGTGGACCACTTGTTTCTACTTTGGTGAAATAAAACCCCACTCTGGGCTTCCACTGTACAAACAGGACAGGACAATTATTCTTCAAACAGTTTATTTCCAACTCTATTAGGCTTTATTTATTACTAACTGTAATAGGCTCTATATATTATAAAATCTATTAGACTCTATATATTACTAACTCTATTAGACTCTATTTCTTCCGAACTCTATTTGACCCGGTTGGGATGATGCCAGCGATGGGACAGCCCAGCGGCTCGCTATTCCTGTGGCTCCACCAGGGTCGGGAAGAGAACAGGGCCTGTGGATCAGGGACGTGCTTTACCTTGGCAAGGACAGATTTCCTGCGAGCAGACACCTGCATGTCCTGCAGTGGAGCTGGTGCAAACCCCTCCTTCTCCACCGCAGCAGCAGTTCTCTGCATGGGCCAAAGATCTTGGCAGCTTCTGGGGCAGCTTTCCGCCAGCTCCACATCCAGGCACAATGCAGCTGTGGCTAATATTTTACATCCCACTCTTGTTTTGCACCTTGCCAGCAGCTGGAGATGATCCCTGTTAAAGTTAGGGCTATAACAGAAGTGTAAAAACTAAAAAAAGTCCAAAAAACTAAGCTTGATTGTTAGTCAAAATGAATAAAGTACTTATGGACCATTTACTGACAGGTGAAAGTTTGAGTCTGTAAACTCATTCTGGGCTTCCATGGTATGAACAGGACAGGACAACTGGAAAAGGTTGATTGTTCAAACAGTTTATTATCAACTCTTCGAAGTTATGTTTTTTTACCAACTCTTTCCTATCTACTCTAAACTCTATCTTTTAACAACACTACTAATTAGATATTGTTGACATCCTGGAACTCTCTGCCCTCTCCAGGATGTGCTGCGCTGGCTTCACTCTGCAGGACTGGGGCATCTGCAGGTGCAGGTGGGGCAGTGGGGTGGTCTTGGCCCCAGCAGAGCTGAGGCTGCTGCCAGCGTGGCCCCTGCAAATGGTGGAGGAGCCTGAGCAGCAGCCTGGAGGCCACCCAGGGTTTGGGTGCCGGGCGGTGGCAGAAAGGAGAGGGCCAGCGGGGGGACCCTCTCCCTGCCGGCTTCTCCGACGGGCCATGGGAGCGCGGGAGCAGCTGCCGCTGGAGGTGGACGGGCGCTGCCAGGGCCGGGAGCTGCTTCAGCCCATCGCTTGGTGGGTGGGGACGCCCGCGGGTCCCCCGCAGTCTGAGCACCGGGGCTGCTGGGGGGGCGTCCTTCGTCCATTGCTGGTGCGTGCTGGGCTCTGCGTTTGAGGGCGACTCTCCTCTGGCACCTTTCCAGCAGCTGGGGATGTTCTCTGTTAAAATTGGGGTTGTAGTAGTAGAGGATCTAAAAGAGGAAAGGAGAAGAGTGAGTTTCTGCCATCTCAAGACTGGAAAACCCCAAGCTACAAGAGCTAAGTCTTTTAATTGTAAAATACAAACAGGGATATTGAAAAGGACTCGGAAAGATGTTTGAAGCCTAAAGCTCAGGATAAAATGTTATGTGATGGTTCTACTCAGTCATTGCCTGCCCTGGATTTTTGCTGTCTGGGAGCAGAGCAGTGTAGGATTTTTCAAAAGTGTAAGAACTATTATCAAAAGCGAAATACTGCTATTTTTCAGCAACTTCATTGTGGAATGAGTAGGCAGGTAATACTGTGGTCTTTAGATGTATCTTCTCAGCATTCAGCAGGTTTCACAGGAAGTTTTCAGATTGGGTACAGCAAGACATGTAGCAAAGATATATTAAAAGAAATCAGGCTATGCTGAGTCTGTCTTTCCATTTAATGGTTCAAACTCAGCGGATATAACCGAACTGTATTTTATCTCTGTTTCTGCTAGCCAGAAAGACTAACTCAAACCTTCCTGAAAATGACCTGAGAAGGAAATTAAAACCAAACCGCTTGCTACCATCCCCATCTCCTGTATCACAAGGCCTTATGTGATGTGCAGGTCCATCTCTCCCCCAGGACTGTTGTGACCGTGAGCTGATGTGCAGAGCAGCCGCGGTACCTGGCTGTGAGCGGCAGCTGCTGCTTCTTCTGCCAGGAATTCGGGCAGGGAGGCAGATCTCTCGAAATCCCGTTGTATTTTCATAAATCCATAGAGATTCAGCTGCCGAATGAAACTCTTGATGTTATGTGTGGCAAAAACACGCAGAGATCCTTCGTCGCCCAGCACCTCCTCTTGGAAGAGCTTTTCGTTGATGGCAATGCATCTTCCGTGGTCACTCCACCAAATGGACTGGAACCGGCTGCTTTCTACCATTTTCCAAAGCTTCTCTGGAAAGTGAAGCAATGGTGTTTCTATGGCAGATGGCTCCCATTCCATTTTTCCTGTCCTAGCTGTCCCAAAGTTTCCGTCACTGGCCACTGTCCTGGACAGCCAAGCCTTGTCCCGCCAGTTGGCAAGTGAAGGCCAACTGGTGTCGCCTGGCTGTGGGTATCAGTGGGACATTGTGACGTGTCACTGTGATGCCCGTGCCATAGAGTGGTGACATCATGGTGTGACATCATGGTGGTGTTTGAGAATGGTGTCCTGGCTGCAGGGAGCAGCTAGAGGAGAACTTGCTGGAGAGCGCTTGTTGCTTTTCACTCCCATGGCCACCAGTGGTGGGACCCCAGAGCCCAGAGGTCATTAAAGCCGTGTTGAAGGGCTATAGGCAATGAGAGGACTGTGCTGTGCCTGGTTGCATCCAGGAGTGGGTCCCCAGGGAGGAGCAGGGATGGATGTGGCTTTGGGCATCCCAGTGCCCAGTTTGGGAAGTTTTCCAGCTGGGCACCTCTGACACCTCCAGAAATGTCCTCGTGGACATTTTGTTGTTGTTTCACTGAGATGGTGTCTGCAGGGAAATATGATGCAAGATATTCTAGATATCGAATCTGTGCAGTGATGAAAACAAAAAGAACAGCTGCAAGTATGTAGGAAGAAGATTCCACTAGGTAGAGGAGAAGGTAGTCCAAAGCACAGGGAAAGTGTTGGACAAAAAGAGGAGAGGCATTTATCCATTCTTCAACTTTTCATCATTGTAATGCAACGAAGAAGCATAATCTTCAATAAAAATAATCAATTTGTTGAGATACCATGTTCTAAATGTTCTGCTTCCTAGCATAAGACAGGGGTTGGGACCCATCTGTTGCCTGTAACTCATTTCTGCTGTGGAGACGGAGAAGGCGGCAGCGTTGAACCAACTACATTTCCAACTATTATATGCTCCACATTGAAGAAATGACCACAGGCCATCTGGTTATCAAAGCAATACTGAAGGGAGCAACTACCTTCTGAGTTGAGAGTAACACTCTGTTCTTTGTTGTAATTAAGAAACAGCCCCGTTTGACAGTATAGGCTTCAAAGACAAATTTCTCCAATGCATCTGTAATCCAAGAAAATCTATTAAATCTTTCTTCAAAACAGAAAGTGCTGTATACCAACACCAACTGATTGATATTTTAAATTGTGTAGTCATAGAATGGTTTGGGTTGGAAGGGACCTTAAAGATCACGTAGTCCCAATCCCCCTACCATGGGCAGGGACACCTTCCACTAGACCAGGTTGCTCAAAGCCCTGTCCAACCTGACCTTGAACACCTCCAGGGATGGGGCATCCACAGCTTCTCTGGGCAGCTGTTCCAGTGCCTCACCACTCTTATGGTGAAGAATTTCTCCCGTAGATCTCATCTAAATCTACCCTCTTCTGATTAAAGCAATCACCCCTTGTCCTGTCACTACACACCCTTGTAAAAAGTCCCTTTCCAGCTTTCCTGCCTGCCCCTGTTAGGTACTGGAAGGCTGCAACACGGTCTTCCTGGAGCCTTCTCCAGGCTGAACAAACCCAACTCTCTCAGCCTGCCTTCACAGGAGAGATGCTCCAGCCCTCTCATCATCTTTGCAGCCTCCTCTGGATTTTTTCCAGCAGGTCCATGTCCTTCTCGTGTTGTGGCCACAGAGCTGGATGCAGCACTGCAGGTCCTGTGAGAGCGGAGCAGAGGGGGAGAATCATCTCCCTCAACCCGCTGGTCACATTTCTGTTGATGAAGCCCAGGATGTAATCATTGACGCTAAAAGAATATTGCAAAAATTTGATAATTAAGAGGGAGTGATATTTATACCAGCTAAGTAACAGCTATAAAACATACAGCTAATGTTTCTGGCATAGATTACATGTACAATACAAGTGGAAATGGTTTATTTAAACAGCCAAACAAATGGGAGGATGCATGTGTTGCTCAAGAGGAATTAGAACATTTGAGTGGAAAAGCAACGAAAGCAGCTCTAAACTCCCAAGCCAGTGGAAGAGTTGAAATATTGGCATAATTGACATAGCTAACTTAAAAATATGTCAGCTGTCAACCATTCTAGTGCCAAAAAATTCTATTAAATTCCTGCCTGAGAAGCCAAGCAATCCAGTGATGATGATGATTGTGGCAATGAGGTCTTGTGCTAAGACATACCCAAAATCAATGCTTTGAGCAATCAAGTGTGTATTGAGAACCTGAGAGACACAGGCATTTCATACAGGTTTTTTACAAAAATACTTTCAGGTAATGTTTATACTGTATAGGAGCAGACTTTTAAACACTATCTGACATTGTTAAAATGTTCATTTAAATACTAGACAGGCAAGTGTGAAACTAACCTGTTAGGAAGGTTCACAGATTATACAGCTGTTATCCCTCTGGACAAGAAGTGCCAGAATGGTCAGAGCATCGAGCCTGGAAAATGAGAAAAGATCCAGGGTTCAGGGAATGTTTTCCAGAATGTTTGGGTCATCACAAGTCAAATATTATCAACTGAAACTGTAACTTGGTTAGAACTGTGGTGTTTTGGAGAGTGTGGTTTTGTAATGGTGGTGAAAAGTACAGGTTAAAGACCATGGTCATTGCCATGGAAAGGAATATGGCCTTTTAGAAGGTATTTTGATGAAAGAGCAATTTTTATAGATCAATGCGAAGTTTTACGTCAGCAGAATTGGGAAAGCCTTGAAAAAAATCTAAACTGCTAAAGTGCATTTACTGTTTACAAAATATAGCTAATCTTAGCGAGTGGGAGCAGTCAATATTGCACATAATGATCAAGAGTAAAAAGAGAAACTATCTGTATTTCTCAGCTCTCCTACCGCTGTGTTAGAAGAAAATATGTACCTTACACAAGGAAGTGAGCTAAACAAAGAATATGAGTTATATTCTTTTTTAATTGCTTCCGGGGGGTATGGGTTTTAGTACAAAATTATTTAAAATATTTGTGTATAGTGTGCATCTTGGGATTTATATCTGTAAAATATTATGCACTGTAACATTTTTGTTTACAATTCTGCATTTCACTGAAATCTTTGAAGGTTGATCAAAAAACGGTGGGGAAAGGAACTGCCCAGCCCATGTCCTTTCTTCCCTTTTTCTAAGGAAGCTCCTCTTTCTTCTCCCACCTTTTGCTTCTGATGGTGAAATAAATGTACACTTTGTCAAGTCTAGCAGAGTCCCAAGGCAAGTTTGTGATTCGTATCCAGAAGAGCCTGACCTTTGTAGGACACTGAGCAAGTCACTTGTTGCTTGCAAGTCCAGTGAAGAGCGTGGTGACTGTGGTGGTGATTCTTGTGGCGTTTGGAGTGCACCGGTGTGCCAGAGCTGGGCAAAAAGTTTGTAGGCTCTGATGGTGAGTGGATGGGGCTGCTTGTAGGGAACACCCCAAACTGTCGTCACATACCAAATACTGCAGGAAGTGGTTAGGAAGGATGGGTTACCTGGTGGAGGTGAGGGTATCTGGAGGCAGCTACGACTGGGGTGAGTTGGGAGCCATCCAGATGGAGGGACAGAAGAAAAAGCCAGTCTGGCGCAAGGCTCGGGCAGAAGTTGCTTTAGCTCTATTTTCATTTGGTAAATCCCTTGTTATCGCAGGGCATAGGCTATGTGTGGGGAGTGTGGTTCGTCTCTCCCGCTCCCTCCTTATGACACACTGTAGGTGTTGTCTCTTCTGCTGCAGGCATTCAGCTCCCTGTGAGGCTGAGGAGTGTCTGTGCATGGAGTGGCAGAGTCCTGGGACCTGTGCTCTATGTGCACTGGTAGAGGAAAAGCTTTGCTGTAGAACTTCCTGCAGTTTTTGGGAAAGGGATGTTGGTGGCTCCTGTGTCCTCTTCTCTCATCTTGTGTGGGCCAGTGAAGTTCTTTGTGAAGAAGGCAAAGTTGCAAATAAAAAGAGGATGGGTAACTGACTCAGCTATGTATGTGGCCTTCAGTAGCCATGTGCGGCTTCTGTCCAGCTCCTGGTGCTTGTCCATTTTGAAGGCATCTGGGCTTGGGACGCTCGGATGTACAGCTTGATGTCCATGCTAGCAGTGGCCTCTGTCCCACAGCTGGTTGGAAACAGTGCCTGGTAATAGAATTGATGAGCTTATTCATTAAGGTGTTTTTTACGGAAATTAGTACATGACTCCTTTTCCTATCAGCCTGCTGGGCACAGCCCTGGAGCCCATCTCTGTGGTGCAGAAAGGCAAAGGTTCTCCTTCGCTGGGTGTTGCTGTAATTGTTGTGTTGTATTTTTTTGTGTAAACACCCATTACCACAGTATCTGAACACCTGTGAGGAGCTGCTGCACCAGGATGTGGTCAGGTTCAGAGGCACTCAAACTGATTAATATCACATCCTACCTCTTCAGTTGCCACCTCATGCAAGTCTTTTTTTGGCAGATAAATCAAGGAGGGAAGCTGGTGCATGATTCATTAAACATAATGCTCAGGACAAGGAGGGCAGGAGCGGACAGGTGGAGACAGGACTTCAGACACGGTGGGAGCAGCTCTCTTTGCAGCAACCTAGAGATGACTGAAGCTTGCTTTGAGGTGCAGAGTAGGTTTTGTGTTCCACATCTTACTGAAGGATCTGACTCAGCAGAACCCAGTGTTTTTGGAGTAGGTCTTACTGTTACCACCTTCCTCCCTACCCCAAGCCCACGCACCTCTGGTCTCCCTGTCCTTCCTGGCCACCCCTACAGCTGCTCCTGCCTTATTCCCACCTCAGGCTTCTGCTCTCTCGCCCAGCCTGGCTGCAGGGGACCCCAGGTTGGTAGGCAGGCCTGGGGAGTGCAGCAGCTTGAGCCCTGCTCCATGTCATGCCTCATTTCTGGTTTTTGGCTCATGCGACCTTGGAGACCTGCATATTGAAGAGAGAAGCTTCTTGTAGCTCCCAGCAGATTTCAGAGCTACCTGAAAATCACAAGGAGGACTTGTAAGATTGTAGGAATGAGAAATCGATGGAAATGTTTAACTTTTTTGTTTAAGTAATGACTTACAAAGAGGAGAGACTTGTCTCTGCTCATAGGAGATGTCCAGCATGAGCAATGAGAACCTCACCAGGCCAAAGTTTTGGTTTGGTGTGATAGCTCAGCAGAGCAGCAAGCGCTGCCTGGATGTCCTGCCCTTCCCTGCCCTGTCCCTCTGGTCTCTTGACTGCAGAATGGGGTGATGGTGTCTGGGCACATCTGCATCAGCCACTGGGTGCCCAGCAATGAACAGTAGCCAGAAAAAACCTGTGAAGCCTAAAATCACCTTTGGCACTTGTACTGCTTCAAGCCTGTGTTTTTTCCCCAAAGTAAATTTTTAACCAGTCTTAAGCTGCGTGTGGTTTTGTTTGTGTTTGGCAAATAACTACAGCTAAACTAATAAATCAGAAATTAAATATTTCATATGGAAATATTCAGAAAACCAATGTATGGCTTTGTCAATTGACTGGGGGCCATTTGGTGATGGGTTATTTTCTGCTTTTCTAGCCAAGCTCCCTGTGGAGGTGAGTGCAGCCACCAGGAGCCAATCTGTCACCTGTCTGGAAAATGCCGAGCCCACCTCTGGTGTGCTGGAACAGTAGTCACGTTGCCATTGCAAAACACTCTGCTCAGCTGCGTATACCTTACTCTTAAGTAGATGTTCCTTTTTGTCTAATTACCTCTGTGCTACTGTTACTCCCAAGCACCTTGGAGCAGTATTAAGCAATATTAAGTAGTACTAAGCAGTATTAAATAGTAATATCTACTGATACCTGTGGGAGAAGTCAAGGTTAATACGTAGCTCGTTAAGAGAGCTCCAGGAGGAGCACAGAACGGGGGGTTGTCTTAATGCACAAAGCTCCCATGGGTGCATCTGAGTGCTGACTTACTAGCAGAGGAGTTATACTCAGAAGACAAGCAGTTTGGCTCATGAGTATTGTACTATGTCAGGTCGGTGACTGAGAGAACGATACTTACAAGTTGAGCCTCTGCGGTTTTGTTTTATTTTTGTATGTATTTTGGTTTGCTTTTTACCCAGAGGTCCTTGAAACCAGATGGCAGCTCCAAACTGGTGTTGGGTCAAGCCCTTGCTCTGGCTGTGGATACGTGGAAATGCACCAGAGTGGCCAAGATGGGCTGTATCACTCCAACCTGCTTTGAGACCCTTGGGGCTACACACCCCATCCTTCTGCTCCCTTTACCCCACTCTAAGAGAAGAATGCACTCTGGTCTGCTGTCCATCCACATGATGCTCTTGCTGAGGCTTGTTCTAGCCTGTGGCTTTAAAAACCAGAAAGGACGTACCCTGTTATCACTGTGCTGTGGCAAGAACACAGTTGTATTCACATGGAACTGTTGCAGTCTGTTTGTAAGACATGATATAATTGAAAAGTCTGGCACATTTCCCACAGCAAACATTGTTAATCCCCACTAGCTGGGATTAGTCACCACTTCTTACAAGCCTTGACATAAAGCTAGCAAGTTATTCAGTTAATCCGCACTTACAGGATAAATATTTCATCCTATGGGAAATTAGGAAGCATCTTCTTCCTCTCCTATTGTACAGTGATACATCGTGGCTCTTCCACCTGAAGGTGGAAGGGAAAAATACAATAACATGTGATTGATGTTAGCAGACACCTGCTATCACAATGCAGCTGGATCAGCAGGGAAATTTAGTACAAAATAGCTTGCTGAAATATAAACAGCATCTTTGTGCACTTTGTGGCACTGGAGAATTTTCCTGTTACACAACAATAAGTACACGATGCCTCACAGCTGGAAGACTCTTCCAAGTGCCCTCTCTTCTTTTTTACTGTGTTTTTTCCCCTTCTGTGATCTCAGGCTGTTTCTGCAAGTGGTGTCACTGGAGCTGGTTGCTATACTTGCTGTGAAACCGAGGTTGTTGAAATGAAGGTTGTTTCAGGGTCTGAACTTTTGCAGAATCCAAAGTGCAATTCCAAGTTTCCTCATGCGCAGTCTCCAAACCAGCAAGATCTTACTGAGTAGGTGACCTGATAGCCCATTTTTCTGCACAAAATAGCTGAGTGGATCTGGGAACACCAGGTTTCCAGCTGTTGGGCAACCTACCCAGGGAAGGTGGCTTGAAGCAGTGTCCAGTGAGACCAAGATCACCAGTGGGCACAATGAGGGACGGAAAGGGCCTTCTGGCTGGGCAGCTTTTGATTTGTGAGGAGCTTTGAAAATTTTTTATTTCTGTGCGGTTTGATCCAAAAACCTTACAAAATAAATTACTTAAATGTATTTTATTGGATGCTCAACTCTCCCTATGGTTTGACCAACTTAAATTATATTTTATCTTAGGTCAAGGGATAAATAATTACACAAAACCAGGACACTTTGTTGATTTATCATCTTTCCGGACTGAGTCATGTTTTCCAGGATTTTAAGCTTACATTTTGATCCCAGTTAGTGAAGTGGAGTTGTCAGTCTTAAGCAAGGTGCTTTGGAAAAGAGAAGACTCATGCTAAGAGCTTTTTCTGGTTTGACAATCTGTCTAGTCACTTATCCACGTTACTGTTTGACTAAGTTTCCTTAAATTTGGTAGCGAATTATGTTGCACTTGTATCCCATCCCAAAAAATTCCTCTGGTGCCCATGTGTGGGACCGGCCCTGACCCACCAGCATCTCTTTGGAGTGGACACCGGCTGCCAGGTGAGGTCTGGCATAGGTGTCACGATGAGTTGAGGTTTTCACATCTCATAGTGTTTGCATCTCATTCTTGTCCTTTGCTTTGTGGTGTCGGTTGCCTGTCTAGGAAAAGCTAGGATTCATTTCCATCCTACCATTAACAGGCTAAAATAGTTCTATGCGTAACATTGGAGTTGCAGCAGGCTGAGCAGTACAATTGTGTTAACCCTGCGAGTCCAGCTGAAAAGCGGTGTTTTAACCTCTTGTTTCTGTTCATGCTGCATGTGGTGAGGATGGTTGTCATGCTCTGTATCTGCTTAGAAACAGTCTGGATTTTTAAATACTACTTTATGATGTTTCCATCGTATTTCGTCAAGAGAGATCGGCTCTTCCTTGCCGTTGCTGACACTGGGAGCAGCTTGTTCCTGCAGTCATTTCTCCAGCAGTGTCCTGGCCCCGTAGTCAGGGTGGCTGACCAGGCAGGTGTCCATCCCTGCTGGCACCTCGTCGGTCAGATCCCAAAGCTGTAATGTTTCTGTGCTTTCCCCAGAGCGTGTCTTTTGTGTCTAGTAAACTGCATTGCTGGGTCTCTTAGATAAAATACAGTGTTCAGGCTGCCTTTGTAAGCAGATGCTACAGCGTCTGGAAGCAAGAGCTGGTGTTTCTTTGGTTCCTGGAGATGACTGGGGGAAGGTTACAAGCTGGTTGAGGTAAATCACTGAGTCTATTGGAAATTGCCATCAGTATTTTTCTCTCTTTCTGTCTCCATCTAGAATTTACACAAGAAGGTCATGTTACTGTTGTTTCCTTTTCTATATTCCCTGTCAGACAAGGTCATTTTCAAAGCCAATGACCAGTTAAGCTTTAATTCTGCAACCATGGAAAATTATTATCAAACGGGGGAAGCTTTGAAGTAGATGATTAACTGGCACATCCGATGACTGGTTACATTTTAACAGGCTCCTTTTGCACAACTCCCTTCAGCTGTAGTGAACTTAAACTCATACAGGAATGAGTTTCCCATGAGGAGTAATGGGATGACTATCCTTTCAATGTGACTGAAACATCCAGTCCTGGCTGAATAAAGAAATGGTAAGAAAAAGGACATAGTTCCCTCATGATGAACTCCTAGGAGTTTTCCCTGGAAACCCAGATGTTGTCTCTACCCCAGTCCCTTGTTACTGCTGGTAGAATTTGCTTTATTTTCTGTGGCCAGCATTATAACAAGCATAGCCTAGTTTCCCTGAGATAGGTACAGCCTCTCACAGTCCTTAACTAGTAAAAGCATCAAGGTGGATTAAAGCCAACCCCAGTCCTGTGCTGGCTCACATTTTAGAGTAGTTGAGAGCCAGGCTGGGTTTCTGTGAGATGTAATTCATCAAGGAGGGAAATGCAGAGATGTACAGCAGTGCCAGGAGGAGCAAAATAAATTGATCCTTCTACTACTGCAATTTGGAAATGTTGTTTTCCTAAAAGAAAATTATGTGAGACTGCACAGTGTTTTCGTGCAGAGCCTGTATGCAATATTTATAGCCTTCTCATCTGAATCAGTTGCAGGGTTTGAATGTTTTATTTTTAATAAAGAGAAAAAAGACTGACAAGTACAGCTGTGCTCTGAAACCTTATGGAGAGAAAGATGCTGTCGCAAGGGGAGCTCTTTTAGTAAACTCATTCATTGCTTTGTGTATATACTGCATCAGTCCTTCCCTTGCAGCTTTCCCTCACTGTGGTTTGAAAGGTGGTTTAAGGAACCCCAAGTCATCATACTCTATCCTGAAATGTAGCAGATGCTGATGTTGTTAAAGCCATTTGGAGCCAAACTATGAGCTGCCAGCTGCTGGCAGAGGCGCTGATGTCCGTGGAGCTCTGCCTGCCTGTGTCAGCAGAGCCTCTGGCACAGAAGTTTACCCCCTTGTTGAAAAACTCCCCTGCGATGACTGTTTTCAGGTGGCTTTCCCCGCACTGATGCTGTGCCCCTGCAGCCGGGCTGCTTACGGGTATGTCGTCTAGCTCCTGTGCCGCCAGCACGGATGTCTCCAGGCTGGCTGCGGCTGTCCCCGTGTGACTGCAGTCGAGGCCAGAGTCCATCTGGTTACACAAGAAATAAGCAGAATTTGCCGTGCTGGTGAAGCACAAAGCGCAGAGGCAGGGATGCAGCCCCATCCTTGGCATCCTTCCCCAGACTCAATTATCTTGTCTTCCTCGAGTGACCCCCTCCAGCCCGCATACAGCTGCGGCCAGAAATTGGCCTTTACTTTGGTTTATTTACAGCAGCTTCATTTTTTGTTCTGTTTCCCCTATTAGCAATAAGGAATGAATTCTTTTCTAGGCTTAATCAGTGTAACTATGAGCAGGCTCATGCCTGTGCACCTGGAGGTTGTTTTGAAAAGCTGGCTGATATCAGTGTTACGGTGTAAAGCTGATAAATCTTTAAAGAGAAGGTCACGGGGCTGCCTGCAGAGGCCTGACATTAGCTTCTACTGACAGTAATAAAAACTGGTGGTGTCTCTGTGATATCAAAGAAGGATACATAAAATTCGCCTCTGCCTGGAGGGCTAAACTCCTGAAGTCCTTCTGAATGGCTTCTGAGACAGGCTTGAGCATGGCAGGTGTTCATGCTCGTCCCACAGGCTGTGTCTGCAATCCCCTTCCCCACAAACAGCTTTGAGTCAGAGCTTTGACAGTGTCATGGGCGCTGCTCGTTCAGAAAGCAAACTGGTGTGACTCTGCTGGACAGCTGTTAATTGAGACCTGAAGCACTGAAAGCCTCTGGGCAATCAGAAATTTGGTTATAAGGGATTTTTCCTTTTTACTTTCTAACCACATGAATGGAAACTGGGGTTCTCTTGTGCTTGGTGACATTATCCCCAGTCCCAGGCCTTATATGAAATCTGGAATGTTCGGACGCGGGACCAGAGGAGCCGGCACTGGCAAACAGCCTGTTCATATTGGAGGTGGTGTCTTTGTCCTGGTGGAGACAGGCTCAGGTGTGGGACCTGTGTGGTTGCACTCCAGTTGGAAGTTCATCGCCCTCTTTGGCTGCTGTTCCATTTGTGTAACTGTTTGTGAGAAGTTGTCCAGGATGATAAACTGGGTTTTGTGCCTTGTTAAACTTGTCTGTTAAATGCAAGATGTTGGAAATAGCGAAACAGATGCTAATAGCACCAGCAAGACAAGGTTTGGGGAAGAATATCTCAGAATAAACCAACTGCTACAGCTGGGAATAGAGCTGACAAGAAGTGGCCCTGGAGATCTTTTTCATGTCTGAAATAGATGCTGCTAAAGTTTAGGGAGTTGTTAATTGTTTAACCACCCTTAGACCACTGTGGTTTCAGCAACACTGCAGGACAGACATTTGCTAACCTCATTCTCTGTAACTCCACTGGGATACATTAGTCCCTTATTTGCTGCTCTCATCAGCCTCTAACATTTAAAATGCAGCATGTTCACCTAAAGACATTTTAAAAACATCCAGAACTGGTTTTACATGACAGACGTTGCTGTCAAATTTAGGAAGATGGCCAGAAGGGTAACAGAACTGAAGAACAATTGAATACAAGCATTTTTCAGTGCCAAGTGATCTGCTGTGATCCAAAGTGTTGTTTTCACAACAACCTTTTCTATGTCTGAACCAGGGACAGGGTTCATCGAGGTACGCCGGGGAATGCCAGTGGGAGCAGTGGTGGCCTCAAGCCCCGGCAGTCAGGTGCTTGGGTAATTTTGAACTCTGCTTTTCCACAATGATTATCTAGGCCCCCTTTCTGTTATTCGTGCTTGGATGAAGGGCTGCTCTGTAACTGCTCCCTGCAGGGAGCAACCACCTGTTAACATTATAGCAAATGATTCCTTAATAGAGGACTAGATTGGGTGTATTCATGTGATACGCAATACCTTTGAGGCCTCTCCATCCAGCTTAGTTAAGATATTACAGCAGCTGGCAGTGCCCAGACAGCGTAGAAAGCTGGCAGCCAGTGGTCCAAACTGGGAAGCTGTTTCCCACAGAATAAGGCTGGCCCAAAATTTGCTGAGCCTCAGCAACTGGAGCGTTATTCCTCTTTTCCACAAAGCTGGATGCACGTTGAGGAGCCGGGTCAGAGCTGGACCTTGTAAACAGATGTAAAGCCCCTGCCCAAATGGCTTTGCACCAGGAGGGGCTTTGCTCACTCCTGTGTCCTCTTAGTTGGACTGCAAAGTAAAAAGTAGTGTTTGCTTTTGTGGTACTAGCCTGATTTCACTGGTTTATACTGCAGACTATTGGTGGGAATTACCTGGGCACTGAAATTTTAAAGATATATATTTCAATTATATTTCAATGTTAACATGTTTTATTGTGTTGTTATGTTATGCTTGTGCAGTTTGTAAATGGCCAAGGGATCCCATAAGAGGCAACATAATGTAAATCTATATTATTTTATACCTTTTAGCGCCAGACTAAAGGAAATTCCAATTATACGTCTATTCTTTAAGGACAACAGCAAAGAATCAGCCCTCTAGGAAAACTCAGGAGAGCACTAAGTAAGCTTTTTCCAATTTCGATAGTGAAACTGCAAGGAGATAGTTCACAAGCATGAGGGACATGCCCCATGGCCTGTGCCAGCAGTCCCCAGATACCAGTGGTGCTGAGGAGGCCAGGCTGGTACCCACTGGGATTGGGTGTTTGTGGTCTATGCTGGAGGTCTGTCCTTACCATGAGGAGGTGGTGGGGATGGAAAAGGCAAAGGAGGCCAGGATGCTGGAGGCTGTAAGAGGGATACAAGCAAGTCGATAAAATTTGGAGGAGAAAAGCCAGTCCCAAGCAATAGGAAGTGAAGGCAAGAGCAGTGAGACCTAACTAATCATCTGCCTCATGGTGTTTTTGGCAGCGCTTCTAGGAGGAGTCTGATTCCAACTTTAAGAAAGCTCTGATCACAGCCTTTTTCTGAGGCTTTTACAGGACAATGCAGCTTAGTGTCGCAACAAAACTGGGCTTTGAAATGCTCTCTGCAGCCTCTCTGTTGGCAGCCACATCATCCCAATCAATAACATGAGTCCATCAGCCTTCTGCAAGCACTTAGTAGTTTGGGCACAATCAGCCTGGTTCAAACGCAGACCCAGAGTGGTTTAAGTTTAATAGCAATTGGTCCTGTCCCTGACTGGTATGAACTGAACCTCTGCTGGCGTCAGTGGGCTGCGCTGATTTGAATGAGTTCAGGACCTGGTAGTAAAGCTTTTCTTGAAAACCCATTTTAGGAAGTGTTGCTGCTAATGTTAACACGGGACTGTATCTCTGTCTTGAATATAAATGCAGAGTTGACAGCTATTAAATACAGGAGTGACTAAATCACACAGTAATAGCAGTGTGCAATTAGCAGCTCCTCTGTGGTCACTATGCACTTCAGATGACTCTGGGGGCTCACGGCTTAGCAGGGGCTGCTAAGTTTGGGAAATAGCAACCCTTTTCTCACAACCAACATGGACCACAGCCAGGTGTTTGGGATGAGAATTCAGCTCATGCAGCATCTGCTGTTCAGTTATTAATGACCCTGGCTGTATTTTCTTGGTGGAG
Organism: Nesoenas mayeri; assembly: GCF_963082525.1. Lineage (NCBI taxonomy): Eukaryota > Metazoa > Chordata > Aves > Columbiformes > Columbidae > Nesoenas > Nesoenas mayeri. The sequence continues at coordinate 7,685,336 of NC_137560.1, forward strand.
TGAATGAGTCCTGGGTCTCAGGGGGAAGCTCCGGGGTAGTTACAGCATCACTGTCTCCACCACCCTCACAGCCTGTGCTCATGCAATGTCTCAGAACCAGGGGAGAAGAAATCTCAGCTTTCCCTTAGGGGCACCTAACCCAGCTTTGATCAGCTGGAAAAACAAAACAAAAACAGTGAGGCAGTTGGTAATGGTTTTAAAAGGTAGCTTTGAAGATAAGATTTTATCTTAAAAAAGGGTGTGTGAGACAGAGGAAGCAAATGACTATGAAGGACAGATGTACGGAGAAGCCTGTAGCGTTTGTATTTGCAGTCCTTCCATTTTTCTGCTTCATTAGCAAATAGTTGTTTGTTTTTAAAGTATTCTAATGTTTAGCTCGGAGGTTGGGAGAGCCCTGTGTTGGCCTGAAGCCACGTGTTTTGGTTTGGTTTTTCTTGGGGGGTGGCAGGGAAGGATAATTGTCCTTCCCCCCCACTTCTCCTCACTGAGGTGAGACTTATTGGAAAAATTCCTGCAAGACGAAACTCCCTTGGGTTTGGCATAATGATAGTGGGAATAAATGCCTTTTGTGGTATACAGGGCACCGGGCAAGATATATAGCAGGCCCTTTGCATTGATCTCTCTGTTATGTCTATCCTACAACGCAGGGATTTCACAGTTACTGCAGAACATAACTCAGTGTCGAAGTGATCCAACAAAATTTATGATATAAATCTGTGCAAAGACAGGGAACTAAAAGAAGGGCAATGCGCTTGGGAGTCTGAGTGCCGGGCACGGAGAGTGTGTGGTTTGTCTCTGCTGCACCAAGTTCTGCAGCAAAACCCGTGTGCAGCAGCACATGGCAGCAGAGAGAGGGACAAGAGCCCTCTATGACTTTGCCAGCGATCTCCGTAGTCCAGACAGCATTTTCTTTTAACTGTCTTATGACAGGTGTATCTTGGCTTGCTGTTGGTTCTGTAGGAATAGTTGGGTTTAAAACTCTTGTTTACTAATGAACAGTGACACTGTCTTGGGTCAGCGTGAGCGTTAACTCTTCAAATCTGCTTTGTGAAGAGAACAACAACAACAAAATTTCAGAATTGAACAAAATTTTTTTTCTCTTTTAAGTAGCAGTTACTGGAGAGCAGCTCCTTGCGCTGTTTTTCTCTGGCAGCTGGGCTTGCTGTCACTGTGGCCTCCAAGGTGAGGTGGGTTTTTCTGCTGGAGACTAGGCTTGGTGCGTGGTGAAGAGAAGTGCCCTTTTCCATTCGGAAGCAAGGCAGTGTGTCAATAATGAATTTGAGGCCATCTCTATCTTTCCATTGCTTTGTTGGGCAAGTGAAAATACTGACAGGGTTCTTTACCTTGTCTTCTGAGAGACGTGTTCTGCCCTGGCTTTGTTTCCGTGATGCCAGACAAATTCTTGCTTATAGATCATGCCAACTTGAAATTCACTTAGGTATCAAAACTTCTGTTAACATACACAGAGTGCCCTTATACTTCAAAATATCAGCTTATCACCTAGTTAGCTCAAGATAGGACACAAAAGATCAACTCTGCCAAGGGAAATGAGATGAGATTCCCATGCCACTGAAATATTATCTTGCGTAAATGAGACAAAAAGTGAGTCCTGAACCTCCATGTTCAACAAAGCTACAGCTGTTACAAAGCAGATCCAACAGCACTACAGAGTGCCTTTTTTTCATTTCTCTTAGACAGAGCGCTTATCATGGAAGTGAGGATGAGAAAAAACAGGCCACCCGATCAGTCTTCTGCTAGATCAAACCTGGTAGAGGAAGCTTGACTTACAGCTGGCTTGTTACAATGGCCAGAGGAGGTGAGACCAAAGCCCATCTCCCAAATTCCAGCTGTGCAACCAAATACTGGTTCAAAGCAATTCCTCCCTGAACACATTTCTCTTTTCCAACAAAGGCTATATCCAATGGACTTTCTCTCTGTGAATTTGTCTAAGTTGGTGCAAAGAACAGTTCTGGACTCTACAACAACTAGTGGAATGTGGGTGCATAGTCCTACTGTATGTGAAAACACACACTGTTAGTTAAATGGCAGATACTGCTCCGTGTTGAGCAAACCGCACCCCAAGACCTTGTTTGTAACAAGACGGGAGGAACCACATTTGAAGACGGTTTCATGGCAACCGAAGTTGTAATTAGCACAGCTATCTTCATATGTTGCAAGATAATTTCTTTTTCCGGAGGGGGTGGATGTTAAAGTATAAGTAAACAATCAATTAAAATGAAGGGCTTGTTATTGGCTTCCTCTCTAGCTGTTATTTGGTAGACAAACTTGGGTAATGTACATTATTGAGCTGTTGCTGCAAAATAAAACATAAAAAGGCAAAGGGGTTTTGGAGAGGATCTGCTGCTGCTTTCTGGTTCACATGTCATCCTTTTCTAAGGGAAAAGTCACAACTATGTGCGCTTTAGAGCTGGGCGTGAACTAAGCAACGAGTTCAGTGCAGCAAAGGTGATGGTGCGGTCCTACTGTTCTCAAGCATGGCTGAGAGCACAAGGGAGTGACAGCACGGCAACTTGTATGATATTAGCTGTAATTATAGGCTGCCGTTCTTTGTCAGAACAGGAAGAAAAAAAGTCAAATATTTACTACTGAGGATAAATGGAGAAGCAAGACCTTTGTGTGTGTGTATGTGTATGTGTGTGTCCAGCGGGTGGGCCTGGTCCTTAAACAGGCTGATCTGAAAGGTGTCAGCAGATGCGAGAGATACGGTGATGGTGTAGAAAGGTCGAGACTGACAACGCGCCGTGGCTGACGTCGGAGCTGTTTGTATTTTTAGTGTTGCTGGTGGCAGAGATACCGACAGCAGAGTGATCCCAGCTCCCTTCAAGTGAGAAATGATTCACGCCCTGTAAAAATAAAGCTTGATGCAAGCAGCCCTGTTCCCTCTGAAATGAGGACTGCGGGTCTTGAACTTTTAAAAGGCTTGCAGAGTTTTACTGTTAGCTTGGACCCCTGTTTCCAGTTCCTGAACAGCATTTTCTGGGAGTATCCTCATTTGCTCTGGCCTGGCACTGAAGCTGAGCATTAGATTTAAAACTCAGAACCACTTTGACATCTCCAATACTGATGTGAATTGTTCTCTTTTCCATTTCAGCCAGATGTTGGTCTTGTCTATAAAGCCTGTAATAGTTAATGCCTCCCTCCAGCTGTTCCTCTGATGTGTAATTGGGGAGACAGCGTAAGCTTGCGATAGCAGAGCATCTTGTCCCTGGCCATCCTCTTTGGGTGCTTTTTGAGGCAGGGAGAAGAGCTATTTCCAGACAAGCCACACTTGGTTTCAGTGGGAGAATCTGAATCTTTAGCAAAAGTTTTTATATAGACTTGAAATAAAGAAGGAGGAGGGAGCATGAGTGGGAAAAAATATTTTAGTAACACTCGTGGTTGTCAAAGTCTTATGATATTTCAACAAAGGGCATGCGCATACCATGCCAGGGCAGCTGGAGAAACAACCTTCACAGAATTGATACCTCTTTTAATTAATTAGGCTGCGTAGAAGGACATTCACAAATGTTCCAGGAGCACATGATTTTAGCACACAATGCTGGTACTGAGTTTCCACACCTTTGAAAGTTGTTAGTCCCATCTGAGCCCTTTTCCTTGTACTAACATGTTACACACAGTCACCCCTCCGAGGCTCCGTCTGTGCAGCCAGGCTGTGACCGAAGCCTGGGGTTTGTCCTGGGATCCGCTGGGATGGGGTTTGGTGAGCAATGCGGTTCTTTCCCCTGGAGTTGTGCATCCTTGTGCAAACACCTTGGAAGCAGTGGAGCCGCTGGGTGCAGGTTCACACGCAGGGAAATACCCGCTCCTGTAAAACGGAGGTTACGGGCTCGTTCCGTGCCTGCTCCGCCGTGCAGAGCTGTGCTGTGCGTGTCCGTGTGCGAGACAGATGAAATGACTCAGCTTCAGGAACTGAAATAATGATTCAACTAAAAGTATAAACAAAAGTTGCAGGACGGCAAAAAAAGCCTCGTGTGGACTTTCCACTGTTCCAACAACTGCTTGTGACCTTTCATACAGTCGGATAAGTGGCTTTATCAGACAAAAACCTGAAGCAGAAACGCAGCTTGTTAACAGAATCACTTGGGTTGCAAGTGACATTTCTTTCCTTCCCTTTACAAGCTTGATTGCCACATTTTAAATGGCAACATTTATTCTGAGAAGAGTTGACTGAGACTTTAGCCACATCGTTGATTTATGCACCAGATACTGTCAAATTGTATTTGCGTTAAGGAATGAGCCATAAGCAAGGAGCTGGAAACTGTGGCTTAAAAGGCGAATATCCTCTAGATATCTAGGTTCAAATCTTAGGTCACAACTTAAAATGAGTATTAACAACTCCTGAAGTCCACAGGGGTGTGTGTTTCCTTTATTTATTTATATATCTGCCAATTTATTTATTTATTTTTAAAATTTAGTCAAGTAAGCCAGTACATAGTTGGCACTGTTGAGGACAGGATGTATACTGGGTAATAAATGGGTCAGTCTTGAGGTGCGTCTACAGAGCGGTGTACAACCATAGAGAAGAGGTTCGGTTTGTTAACTAATTTATTAGATTTATTTGTTCATCTGGGACTTTGAGCAATGTGATCTAGGGAAAGAGATCGCTGCCCATGGCAGGAGAGTTGGACATCTTTAGAGGTCCCTTCCAACCCAAATCATTCTATGATTCCTCTCCATTACAGATATAGGTTTGTGAGAAGGAGGATGATGCCAATGTATGGAGTGGTTGTAGGTTCTTCAGAACTCATTTGATCCTTTCCAAAAATCCCAGACTTTGTCAGCTGATCACTGGAACAGGTTACATTTCTATTCTTCTGTCTTATTTAGAGAAGGAAAAAATACGCAACAAGAAGAATAAGTGAAGCAGGGAAAATGACAACCTGTTATAGCTGTGTGCCTTGGGCAAACCTCAGAATGCTCCGAATCACAAGTCTTGTTCCAAATCATATGGACGTGAGAATTTCTCAGGGAAATGGTTGTCTAGTTTGAGTGTCATGGGAGAGTGGGGGTTAAGCTGTTAAAAACATTTCTTCTATTAGATATAATCTTGGAAATACTTTAAAAATCCAGCTTGAGGTAGTTGCCTATTTTGGAAAACTGCAACACAAGGTGCTGAAATGTAGCGAAGTTGTGTGCAACAGAGAACAGAACTGGATGCTGAAAGGTCTTGGGCCGGCTGTACCAGGAGTACAGTAACGTAATCTGTAACGTGAAGTATATATTATGTAAACATAACATTTACTGTAATGTAAAGTATAGCTGAGAATGTAGGATAGGTAGAGAGAGAACATTTAGCAGCTTCTGGTGTGTTTACTCTGGAGATACTGTAAGTGGATGTCAGAGAGCCTGTTTCATGACTGTCATTTAGATTAGGTAGACAGGCAGATAAATATTGCTGTAGAAAATGCTGAAATGCCAGGACCCTTAGACATTTAGGCAATGTTCTTCTGGGAACATATAGAACAAAGAAAACCCAGCAAAAACCCAGACGTCTTCTTTACCCAAGAACATAACTCGTCTGGGTCCTAGGAAAATCAAATCAAGCTGAGCATGTTGTTATCTGGGATGTTTCTGCTCCACAAAGGTTCCTTTAAAATGCAGTTACTTGGTTAAAATGATTTCTTAAGTATCTTCAGCATCTTCATGAACAGAAATCCATGGCCTCTTTCATTCCCCAAATCACTTCTAACTTCTGAGCTATTTATTTCTTCAAGCGCAAGTATTTTAGCACCGTTTGGTTTTCTCCTCCATCTCTTCTGCCTGTAGACTCGGCAACGTCTGCAAGGAGTTTCAGGACTATGATGCTCCGGATAAGGTTGTTCTGGGGCATCTTTGTGGAGAGGAAGGCTGGGAATGGGAGAGGAGAGCTGGGTGGGTAGTAGGGTAATGAAGTTTCTGCGTGACCACTTGGAGCCAGAGCCAGGCTGGGGAGGAAACAGCAATCCTCGCCGGGCTTCAGGCATCCCATCAGCTCCAGGCTGGTCGTGTTAGGGTTGGTGCTACCATAGGGAAGGTAGAATATGTTGCTTTTTCCTTCACCACACCTCCCAGTGAGAGCTGCTGTGTGGAGCTGGGAAAGCTTGCATTGCAGTCATGATAGTAAAGCATGAGCATTGCTTTGGGTAGATCCCTGTAATCAGCTTAGAGGAAAGAATTAATAAAACATCTTAAAGATGTTCTAAGAATAATGTAGTCCTTAAACTAAAGGACTATATTATAAAGGGGAAACTGTTGAAATGGATCTCGTCTTAAAAAGCCCTATATTCAGATATTGTGATTGGTAATTGTATGAATTGCAGAGTAGACACCAGATAAAACAGCGACATATCTTAGCAGTGTCTCAGCTCCCAATCAGCCCTAGAAATGTCTGTCTTCCTCTTCTGTTGTCCTGAAGCAGTTTGCACATTAGGGGAGATGGTCCCGGCCCTGTGGCATCCTCCTGAGTGATCAGCTGATGTTCTTAGAGTCTAAATATCACCAGATTTGGAATAAAATCTGGGGTGCTGAGTCAGAGCTCATTGCACATTTGGTACCAAAGGCACTGCCCAGCTCAGGCCGCTGCTGGGCGAGTCCTCCCTGTCCCCAGCAGGCAGAAGCATTGGCGCTTTTTGCAGGGTGCTGGTACGAGCGAGGCTCAGGGCTCGAGGGTTGCACAGACAGTAGTCTAGATGCAGGAGGTTGAAATCCAAGAAGCATCCAGGTTTGAACACTACCTCTTCCCTGGTGCTGATAAGGTGGCTAGCATGAAAGGTAGCCATCTGATATGGTGGCAGCTAAAGTCATATCTATGTGGTGCTCACATAACTGGCCAAAATAATGAGCACCGTGACCTCACATCTTGGAGAGTAACCATAGAAGCTGCTTTTGCTAATGTGCTGGTGTTGTGATGACACAAATGGCTGATGTGTTTTGTGGGAAGTGTCAGGCTGGCTGCTACTCAACTTGGGCTCTTTGTGATCGCTCTTGTTGGGCTTGAGCTCTTGCTTTTCATTTTTTTGACACTGTGTTTCTGGTATTAAAGAGACACTGATATCTCAGAGCCTTTCTTCAGTTGGACTTCTTCACTTTGCTTTTTGTTGTCTATAGAAACTGGTCTATTCTAACACTGTCCTGACTAGATCTCATTTCGAGCTGATGTTCAAACATGCTTTACTGCCATATGAGGCCAGCTAGTGAATATTTGCTAAACAGAAGCTGGGCAAGCCACAACGAGCTATATTTGAATGAGCAAAGTAAAAATGGAAATTACGGGAATGTAATTTTGAATGTCGCAGTGAGTCATAATCTGTTTGTTAGCAACAGAATGCCCTTCGGAGATTGTCTGAAAATTTGGGGGGAAGAGTGTGGGACATATCGCATCACCTTTGCTCATGGTGAACAGACCATTGACGTGCTACAAGTCTCCAAAAGATGTGTCACCCAACAAGAGGTTTGCTGGCAGAGCTGACTTCAGAAACAGTGAAGGAACTGAGTATGTAGCCTGGGACTTGAGACACAAAAATCAGAGTACAGTTATGCTCCATTCTCTTTTCTATATAGTTCTATCATATTTAAAGATAGAAAAGGATATAGCGCTCTGTGACCTAGAAAAAGTTGTACTTCAATATTAATCTGAAAGTAGATGGGAAGAAGAACCCTGTTCAAATGAAGATAGCTTTGTGGTTTATGCTTTAATAATCATCTTAACAGGGAGGCATAGCATCTGTGTGATGATCGACCTTTGACTCTATTTGGTTACTGAACGTTATTAATTAAAAAAATGGCTTAAAGTAAACATATTGTACTGCCTTGAACAGATTCTGTTTGGGAACTGTTTCATTTGAAGACCCTGTTTTCCTGGCACTTTCCAGTGATAACTACATGGGAAATACCATTTTTAAAGAATTGACTGGCAGATGTGATTTGTAATCTCTGCCTCCATATGGATGTTCTGTGCAGATCTTCCGAGAAAACGCAGTCAGCACACAGCCCATCTCTGTGCCACTCTTTGCCATGTTTGCTCTGAGCACGGTGTTCACAGAAACTCCTCCATAGCCACCAAGGACTGTGATTTTTTTTAACATGGGCATGGTGCTCGCACCCATCCAAAGCATTTGCTGGGAGCAATTTAGACTTCTGAGAACACAGAGAGTTTTCAGTGACCTAACAAGGAAGGAAGACACTAACGCCCTAGGTCTGTTCCTGTAATTTTTGCTCATGCTCGAAGAGTTCTGTTGACTTTGAGAAACCAGGAGTGCAGGCATGACACTGCTAATGATACTCCTCTTGGATGTCACATTCCTTTTGCAATGCAAGATGGAGAGTTTTCGTGAATTCTTTACAAGCTGGTTCATAGTCTCAGTTAAGCAATGCATCCATTATTCATTGAGTTTATTATGACAGTTCCTAGGGACCAAATAAAAGTAGGGCTTAATTATGGTAGGCATCAGAGCTGCTGCCCCTGGGCAGGTTGGATGGAAGAGGAGGGCAGGCAGGATGGGGACAGGGCTGGCTGCAAGGCACACAGTTACACACTTAGCCCTGTTCTCGTTCAGCAGCACATGTGCTCGAGTGCTGTGGAGGCTGCAAAGAGGAATGCAATGAAGTGTGCAAGAACATGACCTTTAATTTCTTTTCTCCTCTCCTGTTGCATTTTTCTATCTAGCTTCTTTTTGCGTCATCTTTGGAAATCAGTTGGGCTACCTTGGTGAAAATTTGCCTTCAGGGTGTGGTGACCTAGAAACCAAGGTCAGTCCTGGTGAGCAGAGAGGTCAGACGTGGATGTGGGACAGGCTGGTGGCTCCTGGGCTCACAGCCTTCCCGAAGGCCTGGAGAACCCAGAGGGCTGAGGCTGTCATGGGGCTGTGGTAACCTGTTCGTAGCTGAGTTGATTTAATTTCCATTGAGTAAGCACTACAGCATGCCACAGTGTGTGTGGACCTTGTACAGGGCAGGTGAGAGAAACCCTGGTTTGGGGAAAACCAACTGGCTGGACCCAAGTGCAAATGTTTCACATGCACGCACAGATCTGTGCTTGATGCCGTGCTCTAGCTGGGGTGAGTCTGGACACTCAGCAAGGAGGAGCTTCCACCAGCCTCACAGGGTCTTTGTTGCTCTGCTTCGTCCTGCTGGAACGGGGCTCGGTGGGGCTGCTCAGAGCTGTGCAGCTCGGCACGGCAGGAGCACCCGCAGGGTGTCAGTCTCCAGAGGACCTCGAGGTCCCTTCATGGGACACAGTGACTAACATGATTGGGACCTCATGCCTTGAGCACTTTGGGGATTCATGTTTTGGTACCTCCAGGTGATCCTGATGGCAGGTGCAGGGTCACTGTTGAGTGCTGCTTGCTGCTGCCCTCGCTGTTCCCTGCCGGAGGGTTAGGCTGTCACTGCGGTGTCCACCCAGCCAAACCTCCTTCTGCCTTCTACTTCAGAGGCATCTGAGTTCAGTTCCCTGGGACAGAGCCCACAGACTCAGACATACAGAGGTTTAACTGCTGTGAACTCTCTCCTGGTTTTGGCACTCCTCCTGAAGTATATAAGGGCTTTTGATGTATAACCTAGGTATGCGCTAGCTAGTGTTACCTTAGCCAGATCTTCACTTTACAGCTCTCCAGGGATCTGTCCTCCACCCTCGTGTTTTACAGAGCACTCCAGGCTTCACACCTTTCTCACCTCGCTCACTGTGATTTACCGTTTCTGCCTTAAAATAGCCTTCTAGACCACAGGTGCACTGTGTGCTACAGCACGTGCCTCTGGAGGTGCAGCTGGGGGGTTTGTTGTCTGCTTCCTTGCTGTTCCTGCCACAGAAACACAAAAAGGACCCCCCCTGGGGTGCTCTGACCATGGAGCAGAGTGCTCAGCTGCTGGGACATGGCTGGTGGGATCCCTTCAGCAGCACGGGATATGTCAAAGTTGTATAGAGCACACAAGTGCTCCTGTGTGGATTCTGGACTTGAGATTTGGGTAGGGGGCATCTTAACCTCAGATTTGCCATCCTATGAACTCTACTGGAGTTTGGGAAATTTGGTGTCTTGGTATCCAGAAGGGTCTTGGCCCATTTTTTTAGCAAAGTAGCAGTCTTCTTTCAGCCTGCTGCTAATAAACGTGTAAACTAAAGACAAAGGAATAAATTCAGAATGGCTCCGGTGGAGCTGATGGAAATGGGCAAACACAAAGCCAGAGTCAACAAAGTTGGATTTTGAGGCTTATTTTCTGGAGATTGAAGGCAGGTGGCTTTGCCTCCATTCCTGCTGAACTCCTACAGAAAAGTTACCTATTTTCTTCCATTCTTCCATTTCTGTGGCATCATAACGCTGGAGAGGCACATGCCAAGAAGTTACCTTTCCATGGAGAACTTGTTAAAATGCTTTTTATGCAAGTTTTCCCTATGGTTAGTGATCCTTTCAGGATGTTTCTGTTTAAGGAGCAGAGTAAGATGCTGTGTGAGTCTCTCTGCAGCCTGAGCCAATGCCAGCCTGCCCATCTGAAGGTGGGAACCAGGGGCCCAGCCTGTAGGTCCCTGTAGAACGCAGTGCTGCCGTTTGGCTGCTTGCAGTTCACCTCCGGGACAGGTGACAGGATGACACAACCGTGTGACTCATTTTCCAGGCTGCTTCTTTTACGTTCTGGAAAGTGTTGCCAAAGACTGAAAATCTGGCCCATAACAAAATAAATGCGATTGTGGCTGGGCAGTGGGGGTGAGTGCACATGTGTCAGTTAGCCGGCCTTTTAAATGTATTTTTTAAATTTCTGTCTATGCTTTAGATCTCTCACCTTGTGAACCTTTGGGATGGAACAAGTGATTTAGGATCTGAAAGACACCTAATTCAGTGCCATCCAAAATTCAGTATCTGCCTGTTGTTGATGCAGATCTGAAAACGTAGCGCACATGCTTGAAGAGGTGGAACAACGTGCTGTACTATGTACGTCAGCTGTCCAAGTAAGCAGCTCGCTCCAGTACACACCACAAGCCTTTACACTGCGTGGTAATAAAGCAAGACGTCTGCGTAGGTGATGGGGATTTGTCAAGAAACTCTCATCAATTGCTGTGGTCACAGAAAATATTTGAGGGATTTGCAATGAAAATAAAGGGATAAAGACCTCTGAAGACTTCTTAGCTCTCCGTTGTCTCAGACAGATGGCTCACACAAGCCAGATGTTCCCATGGCTGAACTTTTTTATTCCTGGTTTGGCTGCTGGATAGATGAATACTGGTTATGTATATGTTTTCTTGTACCTCCATTTGTCTGGCAGTGAATATGAGGCCAGCATTAGTGTCTCCAATGTAAAGTCTTGTAAGGGTCTTAGAGTGGAAAATGCTGTATGTGCCCTCAGTGGTGATGCCACCAAGTTCTGGGCTGTTTTAGAGTTGCCAGTGATATGAACTGGGGTGCTGTGGATGTGCACCATTCATTCCTTTGCAATCTGCTACACAACAGGAGCAGCAGGACTTTTCTACAGAAAAAAAAGTTCCCCTTTCAGGTCTCTATGTTGCTGTAGAAAATACAGTGCATCCTCTTTCACTTTTAGAAGGAAATGAAGCTAAATAGAGCACTATACCGTGGCCTCTAGGTTGATGGCCAGCGTCATTATCCTATTAGGGCACGCTAATGGCAACCTTCAGTTCAGAGGTGTTAATTTCTGTCTCTCTGTGTGTTGCCAGACAAGGCGTGGATCCTCAGTGTGTTGCTCGGTGCTGCTCATCAGTCAGTGTCCATGGGAAAAATGTTTGTTCTGGTGTTGGCTTGTCTTCCGGACAGGGATTTGGAGAGGACACAGTAAAGGCGATATGTCAGGTAAATGCAAGTTATCAGACAGAAACCACTCTAAGGTTGTAAGCTTTCCTGCAGCCAGATTACATTAATAGATCACATCCTCCAGTGATTGCTTTAGAGGAAGGCACAGTCTTCATAATAGGGCAAATTCATGGACTTCTCTGTGCACCATAATAATCTCTGGGAAGAAATTTCTCACTGATTAACATATGCCCAGAAGCATTTGCAATGAATAGGCCTTATAGTTTTGTCTTCAGTGTACCGCAGACATTTGGTTGTATCTTCAACTGGTGAAAACTGGCATTGCTTTGTTGCCTTTCCAAGTCAATTTACAATGAGTGAAAATTGATCCTTCTGTTCTCCTTCATATGAAGGTCATGTAACTTTTGTGATTTGTGCAATATGTTCTTTCTAAAGAGAAATGAATGTGCAGTTGTCTTTTATTTTGCAATGATCTTCTAAAGTACCCAGTTCAAAGATTGGGAGTGCTTGACACACTTTCCACCCATTTCTTTCAAATTAATAATCCTCTGATGCCTCTCACATGATCTGTTGGTCCTGCAAGGATTTGAGCTTTGATGGAGGAGGAGTCTTTGAACAACAAGGGAGGACTGGAAAATCTGTGAAACTTCTGTTTTAGAGGCTTTGATATTGTGCTGGTACTCTGTCCTACTGTTAGGCTGTTTCAGTATTTCCAGTCTCAGAGGGTCATTTCATAATAGATATGGGAAGGATTCTCACTTGTCTTGCCTGGTGTTTTCATAATTGCTTGGGGAAGGCCTTAATAACTTGCCCACTAAGACTACCAGTACCTTGTTTTCAACATGATCTAAGAGTGGGACGCTTCAAAGGAACAATGTTGGAGGAGAACCAGCCCCCGATGAGGAAAGATCTCATCCTAAAGCCTCAGCAAGAGAGCTGGGAGCAGACGTTTTTCCATCCCTCCCCTTTCTTCTCTGTGATGATTAAGAGTGTCAGCTGCTGCTCACTGTGAGCAAAGGTTTAAGAATTTCTATCACAGATAGCGGAGACATGAGTCGTCCTGCAGGCCGACCCACATCAGGACTCAGCTTCCTGTACAGTCAGGCTTTGAATCAAATCCCCCAGTGTGTCTGGGAAACAGGTTGTGAGCTGGGCATCCTCCAGACCTGCCTCCAAAGGGATCCCAACAATGCGAGCTCAGAGCTCTCTAGGAAGCTGGAGGATTCTCAAAGCATTTATAGGAAAAAAACTGACCTGAGAGGGTTTCGGGCACTGCAAGCAGCGAGGAGGAAAAGTCCCCTTTGAAAGCCAGTAGAGTTTGGGCTCCAAAGGCCAGCAGAGACTTTCAGAAACCGATGCCTTTTCTGAGAAGAAAACCACAGAGTTTGAACAGTGAATCCACAGCCACCCCCAGGCTGTGGATAAAGGCAGAGTGTATCTTTAAAGCCCAAGCCCAGCAAGCCTGGTTCGAGTGGTCGGGGCAGATAGAGTCCTACAAAACAGGATCCCAACTGCTTGAGGAATGTCAGGGTGCATCACAGAGTAATGGGGGAAGAAACCAGCAGTTTCACAAGCAGCAGTAGGAGTCAGATCAGCTTTCTAACATGTCCTTTTGGGTGTTCTCCAGTGTCAGGAGAGCTCAGTTTATTAACCCTTCCCCTAGCAGCAGCATCAATAGAGCATTTCTGCTGTTTGACCTCCAGTTTTCACAAAATTCATAGGAACTCAGTATCTTGGTGGCTTCTCTTCTTGTTCCAATTCCAGCTGAAATTGGACAATTCCCAGAGGCAACGAGGTTGTGTGATCACATGTACAGCTTGTCTCTCCTGTGTACTGGGAGGAAGTGGCTGCAGACACTTCTGTGATGGAAGGTGCCACCTTCATAGGTCTAATCTCCGGGAAAAATCACCTCTAGAGAGACGAAGGTGACTGCCCTGTGACACAGAGTGCATCTGTCAGTGCTGTTTCACTTTGAGGCAGTCAGTAATTCATCTCAAAGGTCTTGTTTGCACTTGATGCTGCCTCAGAAATCCTGAGTCACTCTTCACCCAAATTCACCCTGGTACATCTGTTTACTCTATGGTTGTATGGTGGTTGGGAAAGTCCTCAAGTACAAAGTAAGTCGAAACTGGCTTCTTCCTAAAAGAATAGTCCTGCTGCTTTTATAATGACAAAGTAGGCTGGATATCATATTCCTTGATAAAAGACAACTGTGTGTCAGTCTCAGCATTTCTCAGGTGTTGAGACACAGCTTAGTTTTGCTGTCTGCTTGTGTTTGGGATACCCTGGCTTTTGAACTGCAAGAGAGCCAACACAGACTTCTACCTCCAAGACATTAAATACAAATTACATCAAACAGAAACATCTCAGACTACCCTTGCAGTCCCTGCCCTGGAAAAAGTTATAGGTCTGTATCAGTGTTGAAGAACCAAATGAACAATTTTCTTTCCTATTTTCAACTTTGAAGGGTATTTGAGGCTGTGTTGAACTGAGCTCTGGCTTACATTTACTGCTGCCTGTGTACATGCATGTCTGTGTCACTCGGGTCACTATCTTTGCTGTGGGTTAAGAGAGTGTACACAGCTGGTTGCTGGGGTCAGCTAAAGTGCATTTACTGCATTATTCTGCAGTAACTTGGTAACAAATTTAAGCTCTGAAGGGCACGAAGCAATCACACTTATCAGTCGGAACCTTGGTGCTCACCCCTTGCTATTGAGCCCTTTTCTAAGTTATCGTCAACCTCAGTCATTGCCGGCAGTCCTGAGAGCTTAAAATCAGGCAGTTGTTTGAGTATTCATTAAGCTCTAAGTACTTAAACAATGAAACCTTTACAAAAATACACCTGAAAGCTAAAGAAGAAGAATATAACTGCCTGTATTGTAACTTTCCTGCTGGTAGCCATAAACTGGTAGGTTTTTACTAGCTTTTGATAAGTGTCTTAATGAGGCCTATCAGTCTGATTGCATGTGAAGTTTCAGCCATTGTTATATTACCGAGGGATCACAGATCCTCTGATGACGAAGATAACTTGAGGCAGATTTAATGGAACACAAGTTTAGCTGAAATTGTGACCTGGCAACTGTAGTGTCTCTAGCAACCACCTAAAGTCAGTATCTTACATCCTTGCAGGATGCACAGAGGCTGCACTGATGCCATCTTTTGTCGCAGCTCAACTCTTGATCTTCTTGTATCTTTTACCTTCGTTTTCTACCTGTAGGCAACAGCATTCACTCTGGTCATACCTGGCCCAGGAGATTTAGAATAAAAATTCAGATAAAGGAAATAAACTAGAAAAGCAGTGTACGAGCAATGTCATCAGGAATTTGGGATGGTAGAAAATTTGGGCAGCCACTGCCACTTCCTGGTGATATAATTCACTTTCCTCTAGTGATGGATGCAAATACAACAGCTACTTGAGAGTCTCACCTACTTTATTTTGCTCCTGTTTCAAAGCTAACAATAAAGGAAAAAGGTATCTGTGAAAATCCTGTGGCTTAGGAACTTGAGGAAGGATAGATTGAGAGTTTTAGGCACTTTTATTTGACCAGTTATCCCAAAGGCAGTTTTGAGCTGTAAATCCCATCCATCACTTTGGCTGCTGACGCCAGTGCCACTGCCAGAGAAAGAGCAGTCAAGCTGGATTATCAAAGTCAAAGCCAGACACAGCTCTTGTGAGTAGTAGTTGAGAAAGTCTCATGTCTTAATTCCTCATTGCATAGGAAATAAAAAGGGGATTGTGCATGAGGGGGCTGGGAGTGCCCCGTTTCTCATTATCTGAATGCATGGTCTTGAAGGTGAGGGTGGAGCCCCAGTGCAAAAGATAAATGCAGTTTATTTCCCTGATTTTTGCCTTCCAGTGCTCTCTTCTGTGGGCTGGAGACCAGGGGTTTGCACGTGAATGTGGCTAGTAGTAATGGTGGGCTGTGTTTTTGTGATGAGAAAGAGCCACGCACGGGGAAATGGAAAAACCAGACCCAAAAAGTGGAGCGAAAGCTATTTGCTCATAAGAGAGTGACCACCATGTCTTTAGAGGTGCAAAGGCAGGCCCAGCGCCCTGTCTGCGTTCAGCAGCGCTGGCTGCGCTCCCAGAGCCATCACGGTGCGGAGCTGTCACCGGGGCCGACAGACAGACTGTGCCACGGGGAATGGCTGTGACGGGTGGCATCTGTCCATCTGTCCGTGCGGGTGGCGGGGTCCCCTCCCGGGAGCGAGCAGCCCCGGCAGCTGAGCCACAGCTTCGGTAGAGCAGGAGGAGCCTGGAAGCGCCTCTGGGGCACATGTGCGAGTGTTTGTGAGTCTGTGGGATGCGCTTGGGCGTGATTCAGCCGCCAGCCCTGTCTCTTGATTCCGTTCAGAGCGTAAAGCAACTCAGAAACCTGCTTTTAAAATATTTTTCAGTTGGAAGCTGAGGCTTTATAATAGGTGTGTGTGTCCCCAAAGCAGCTATTTCTATCAGGATATTTCAGGGCTTTTCAGGGTGGAGGGGGTGATATGTGGGAAGGGAAACCTAAGCAAAATGCACAGGTTTTGTGAACCAAACCCCAACTTTTCCCATACCTCTACCCCCTTGAGATGGGACTTCATGCTACATGTATGATTTACTTGGATTTTACAAAAGAAAACTTGCCTGGAAACCAAAACCTCCTTCAGAAAAAATGTGATAAACCTTTTCCAGTTCCATGAAAGGTTTCCCTGCTTCCCTCCCTGTGGTTAAACAAGGCTGAGCGGCGAATGGGCAAGATGAAGCCTGATGGTGGTGCAGGGCCCCGCACGCCTGGGGCTGGCAGGCACAGGCGCTGAGCTGGCACAGACCAGCAGGCTCCCGCCTGCGCCGGCAGCGAACCGGGATCTGCGGCACTGGGAACCTGTCCCAGCGATGGCTCGGTGAGGTCTGAACAGGAAGATACAGGTATTTGCTAAAGGCCAGTGCTCTAGATCTGTCTTCAGGGGGAACTTTACACAGAAATCCACTGAAAACCAAAGAAGTAGCATCCTTTCTGGACCTGTGGGAGAAGGTTCAACGCTATCTATGTCAGTTAAGCCAGTAGGTGAATTTGGATAAAAGAATGGCACAGCTCAAAATACACAGCTGTAGTTTTCACTATGTGGTCTGGTAGTGCCAACATGCCCTCTAAAAAGTTGTTCAGGCTGCCCTGGTAGCAGACTTTTGGAGCACTGATACAAGGCACAACTACAAGGCAGGTAACGCGCTCCCTCCCTCCTGCATAACGTCATCACTGGCTGCTTTGCCCTTCATCAGATTTGATTAAAGTCTCTCAAACTGCATTAAAAATGGAAAGAATGGTGCTATTAATTTGCATGGCTGCTGATAACAGTGGTCATGTTGCATTAAGATAGTTCAACAGTTAGGCCAAGCTGCCGTGTTTTAATGAAAGAGTGAGATGTGCTGTGCAGAGAAAAGCGAGCTGGGTCCTGCTCTGTGGGGACTCCCACACTCCGTGGGTCTCGCAGGAGTAGTTTGACGTGTGTGCCCCATGGACGGGACATCACGTCACAGTGAGTGACTTCCATAATTGCTACTGGTGTTGGCTGTCGTGGCAGAGAGGCCGAAGACTGAACACACCGTGGGGAATGAGCCCTGGGCTCGCTCTGGCAGAGAGCTCTTTAGTTTAAGGGTCAGGGCACATGGAGAGACAGCAGGAAAGCGGGAGCTGTTATTTGTGGACAGACAGCTGACTCCAAGAGGCAAGGCTGCTTATTGCAGGTGTATTTTTAATACAAAAAAAAAAGAGCTGAAAGAAAGCAACAGAATATGAAATAAAAGGTTTCAAGAAATCAAATGAGCAGCTTCCCAGACCTACCTGTCTGGGTATTGCTCTATGTGGAAGGTGGCTTGTTTTCCAGTATTAGCTCTCAGGTCACACCCCAGTAGTGAGACCATGAACACTGGAGCTTCTGTACTGGCTCTGGCCTTAACCTGGTACCCTGTCCCTGCCTGTGACCAGTGACACACACTTAGGGGAAGCACAGGAGGGAAACTGTTCATAGCATGAACCCTCCGCTGGTGTAACCTCTGGCCCATCGTTGCGTTTTCTGGCATCAGCATCCTGGTGACTTTTGGTGGACCTGGTAGCTGCCGTGGCTCTAGGTTTGGTGGGGATTTTTTTGTTGTTTTGAGTTTTTTTTCTTTTGTGGGAAGTACGGAACACTTGTGCTTTGATCACCTTTCTGCCCTTTGTGTCTCTACAGACCTCGATTACTTCCCCCTGCCATCTCTTTTCTGAGCTGAGGCATCCTCCCACATGGAGACAGGAGCTGTGCAGTGTGCAAAATCACTGCTCAGGCCATTCTTCTTCTCTATGTGGTGTTTGTCTTTTCCAAGAGAGGATGATGAGACCCCCCTCCCCAGGAATCATGGCTTAGGTGCATCACAGGGTCATTTATTTAAGGTGGCTTTAAAAAAAGGCAGCTTTACCTTCCTTTTCTCTAGCCTTTCAGTAATACTTTGAGATCCTGCAATACCTTCATGACCATTCCTGAGCCTTGAGCTGGCATTTTTAAAGAACTATCTGCTGCAGCCCCAAGCAAAGTGATAGATGACTGTGAGAGCAGAAGGAAGCATGGTGTGCTCGCCAGGTGGAGAACTGCACGTGCAGGTAGACACTTCTTATTTTATACTTTGCTAGTGTATTATTTGTGCTCTTGGAGCACAGATGGTGTCCTTTTGGTGCACATCTGCTTGTTCTGCCTTGGAAGTGACCTGACTGCAGCGAGCAAGACAAGCGGAGTATTTCCAGATTCTTGGCCATATTTGAGAGTTCCATGAACTCTCTGAGTTACTGGCTGGTTTATGTGGATGATGTGCTGGAAAGAAAGAGGAAGCACTGATCTGAGTTGTAGATTGCAAGTGTTTCAGAATGACCTTGCAGTCTTCTGCACACAGAATCAGCCAGCTATCAGACACCGGTGCTGTTAAGTAACAGCGATGTAATCTGGCCCTGGGGTTATTCCGTGTACATCCCCTGCTCCTTTTGTGGTTTTGAATTTCCCTAAACTTAAGCAATGAAGATGAAATGCCCCTTTGATGCATTTTTAATTCCTTTTTGTAGATGTTATTGTCTCACTGAGACAATGAATTTGATTGTGAAATACCATGTTCCCACTTTTCAACTCTTCTCCTCCATGTTTGGAGTCTGCTGTCCCCTTTTCTAAGTGTTTTGATAAAAAGCTCCTGTTGGTAGCTCAGATGTTGTACAGCTCATGTCTATATGTAGGCATGTGCTACCTATAGACTATACAGCTGCTTCTGCTTCACTGAGAATAAGTGAATTTCTGCCTGTTAACCAGAGTTGCAATAAGGACTGGATTTCCAGTTCTTGCTTTTATTTCTCTAAGTTGCTTTTACAAGTCCTTTTCTCACTATTGGAAATTTCTAGTGGTTCACTCACACAGGGCTTCAGGATTTGACTTTGTCTGTTCAGACCAACCTCACTGGTCAGGGTTATTCTATCCATTTTTATTCAATAACAGAGTTAAGTTGGTGACTCTGAACTCTCCTCCCAAGGACTCAGGCTCTGACATGGCAAATAACACCCCATATGGGTGCCACCTTTAGGTCTATGGCTTGGGTTTGTGTCTCTTTTCTCTTGGGAGGTGAGCCACCTTTGTAAGAAAGCAGAGAAGGACTGAAAAAGTAGTTATTAGGGAGATGGCGGCAGTACCCCCCGGGCTTTACACAAGAGGAGCTGTTGCATTTGGGGAAGCAGAGGAGGAAGAACTGCTGAGGTATTTAGATGACTGTTCCGTTTTGCTTTGTCACAGAAAGAGGGATGGTATAAAGGAGGAGGCAGTGGGCAGAAAACTTTCATGTTTAGGCATGGGCTGGGAGAAATAACGTGCCATAAATATTGCAGCTGACAGAGCAGAGGCCCATTTGGCCAGGAATATAGGGCAATAAATGCAGTCAGGTGATTCGGGGTGTTGTGCATAAGTCTGCCAGGTAGGTAGGCGAGAGCTGATCAGGAAATAATTATGGCTGATAAGGGGAGCTTGTAAGGAGGCCAGCACCTTCTGTGACCATGAGTGGTTTTAATGATTAACTATTATGGAAAAGCTAGAAGCACATTCTCCCGTTTCTTTGAAGTCACACCCGACTGCTCTCCTGCACCATTAACTTCAGCGCTGCTGTGCCACACGGCAGAACCGCTGTGCCGTGGCTTTGCCACGGAGCGTGAACCAGCGTTAATCCAGGGCAGCCTGCGGTGTGAACGGGGAAGCTGGTTCCTTCTGAGAAGGGCACGGGCAGCCAAGTGTCTGCCCAGGTCTTGGGTTAGTCCATACCATTCCTGGGGAAACTGGGAGATTGCTGTCCCCTATATATTGCAAACGAAACCCCGACCCTGGCAATAGGCTCTTGTGTGGGTGGGTTGACAGAAAGCTGTGTGGTTTGAAAATGGATTTGGGGAAAAGGTGCAGGAGAGGAGAGGGGAGATCTGCTGTGCTTTGAGGAGGTGCAGCAGTGTGTGGCTCGGCTGCTCCAGGACGGGCACACCAGCACACACACAGTGCAGCTTCCCGGGGCCTGGCCTGGATAATGGTTTTGAATATCTCTGTCTTTCTGTTTCCTTATGCAATTATGAAAACAGCAGATGTCAATAAAACCAGCTCTTGCCAATGCAGCGTTGAATTGACAGTCTTTGGGTATTTTCCTGCTGTAGCATTTACAGCACAATATTTTGCTTTGCTCATGCTGTGTGCACTGGCTTCCTAGGCTCACACAAGAGCAGTGAGCTACCACTGTCAAAACTTTCATTCCCCAAAACTGGGAGTAGTGGTCCAGACTGTCAGGATCCCATTTTCTAAACCGCTTTGGCTCCATTTACAAGGCAAGCACCAGCTTACACCTCATGGCAATGCCACGGGAAGATGACGAGGCTACGAACCCTGTTAGGAGTATGTGATGGTGCTCAGGATAAAGAGGATGAGATTTGAGTGTTCTGGCTCTGTGTATGCCAAAGGGAGGAAGGGGTGGGGATCTTGCCTCTGGTTGGGTCAATGCTGTGCGACACACCGCAGAGAAAAGCGCTGTCCTTTGCGTGACGGCCGTTCTTCTGTCCGCAGCGCCGCCTGTGACAGCGAGGGCAGAGCCGTGCCAGTGCTTGGCAGGCACCGAACTGGCAGGCTCTGGATTCAGTCCATGCAGGGAACTGGCCCTGAATATTAAGGCGGTAGTTGGTATTAAATATAGACAATGGGAATGGCACCAGAGCAATAGTCCAGATCTCAAATAGACTTTCCTTTGCAACCTTACTGTACAGCTCTTATTATAGTGTTTGCTAATTGATTTTACTTGATTAATGCTAGCTAATTAATTTTTATTAATTCTCATTTAACGACTTGTATGGTTAGGCACAGCTATAAACCTCTGCACAGCCTGTCTGCAATTAGCACAAATTTTCCCTGCTCAAAGTTGCTGCCAACCCTGCGGACCTGCCATGCCGGACCCCGAGGACATTTAAAGTTGTGCTGTCAGGGAACGGAGCAAACCCATGGGCTTTTGTTGGAACTGTCCACAGGCTGCAGGTAACTCCTGTGTCGGTCTGCGTTGCTGTACGTGTTGGATAACCTTGGCCAAGATACAGACTCCATCATCACTTCTGAGAAATATATGTCATTAATGTATCATCTGTAATCAATAGGTCATGGCCCTGATTCAGCAAGACACTTAAGTACCTGGCTAATACCCATCACACAGTCTGGTACCGTGATGCGTTGCTTTTCTTTTTAAGAGCCTACTTTTTCATTTAAAATCGGATTTGTGCTAAACTGAAGCTTTTGTGCCTACAAAGAGCATCAGCCGTGGCCTGACCACAAGGTGCCATGTGTTTATGGTATAAATAGGAGCTTAAAGCTGGAGATGCCATCATGCAGTGAACAAAAAGCCAAGAAAAGGGAGGAATGGTCACTAAGCCATGCATTTGGCCTCTTGTGGCCCTCCTTACCCACACAGAAAGTTGATGCAGAGATAATAGTTTATGGAGGGGAAGGTGTGAATTTGGTTAAATTGCATTTGGCTGGACAAGCACACAGTGTTCGAGAGGTGATAGGAGCAAGAGGACTTGCTTATGAATGAGCAGAAAAGTGGTTGGTGATTTCTTACAGTACACACTGGGAGGAAATAGAAGTTCTGACTTATTTCCCATGTGCAACTTAAATGAATATTTACAAGGCCCTATTTGCATTTTTTTTTTTCTTGACAAACATCTTTATCTTAAAAAAAATCTGTAATTTTGTTTAAGTGGGTTTTTTTTCTTATTTGAAGGACGAGTTAGGAACAGTTGTGAAGCAATTGTTCATTAAACTTGTAACTGGGCTTCATTTATTTTTAGTTCTGTTCGGCTTGGATAGCTTTTAATCAGTTTAATGCTTATCCTCTTGTTTCACTAATTGTTATGTATTCCATTCGGTTATGTATTGTACAAACATTCATTTCCCCTTGCAGATCTCCCATAACGACCTCTAGAAAGCTGAGGAAGTGGAGGCAGAGAGTTTCAAACTCCCTCAAGAACATGTTCTAGTGACCACTGTGCATGTTAGGAGCCCAGGTTGTAGCGATCAGCAGGAGGACTAGGATCCTGCAACCATGGAGGAGCTTTTGAGAAATTACCTCTAAACTGTATTTCAGCACTGTAGTGAAGTCCCAAGTAAGTTCTTAAGCAGAAGCTTACTTTAAAGCACACGACCAGTCTTGCCCCTGCTTGACAAACCATATGCTGGGGGTTCAGTTACTGCCCTCAGGCTGAGGGAACAGCTGGAGCCCTTTGCTGCTGGGAAGCTTTGCTGTGGGTGTGTAGCGAGGAGGGAGAGTCTGAGCTTCAGGTGTCACCTGGAATTATTCTGCTGACTTGGAGGGAAGTGCTGTGATTTATGCACCCATCAGAAGTACTCAGCCATGGTTTGGGTTTTGTTTGTTATTGCACTGCCAAGTGAAGCACCCCGGGGACTCGAGGTCACCCTGCTACACACAGGCAGCCGTGTCTGGCTGTGGGCTCTGTCTGTGCAATGTTGTGGGGACACAGAAGCTTCCACAAGTTGCTGAGATCGTGGCAGAGCAGAACCAAGCACAACCATACAGTTTTTGGGTCCCAGCCATAAAGCCAGAGCTTGGTCATACATCGTGGACCACCTCTGTTCCTCCCATCAAATGACTTCCTTGCTGTGACCTGCTTTGGTCAAGGCCTGATCCTGACCTGAGAGGAGTCAGTGGAGAGGGCAGCAGTGATTCTGCCTGGTTCTGCTACAGACCTTTGAGCCTTGGCGTCTCCGAGGAGCTGCAATACTCACAGCATTGCTGGTGGCTGCCAAATGGGCTGTTTCCCATCCCAGCCTCACACCATCATCATCGCTGCTCAGATGTCCAGTCTCCCTGTTTACCTGACCACAGGACTCGATTTTGCCTTCTGTTTGTTGATCCTGGCTTAGCGCTCAGTGCTTAACATGACAAAAGGCTGTTTGCAAAGTCACGGCAATTAAATTCTCTAATTGTCCTATTTTTAAGAAGAGCTGAGTCTCTGGCATGTAAATGCATCACAAAAGCAGTCTGTTTAGCACTGTCTCTTCTTTAAAGGCAAAGTGGACTGGTTGCAGCTCCACAGATGAGATCCATGCGATGCTTGGTGGGGTGGCCCAGGCAAACCCTCAATGAGTAGGCTCAGCCTGATCTTCATGTCAGGTTGGTGGCCACATTGCATTCCTCCAGCAGAGCACAGCTGGTAAAAATCCCCAAAGCAGCAGAGATGACAGCTGACAATAAGGACCAGATTACAAGGCACTAGCTGTAAGCTGCTCAGGAATCTGTAAGTTGCTCCTGGACTCCTACAACCCAACAGGAGCAGGCAGACCCCTGCCTGCTTGAGCTGCTGAGCAGACATCCATGGCTCCACGGATCATTCCAGCCAGGCGTGGCTTGTCTCCAGTGCCCTTTGAAGCTGGGACTTGCAGGCTTTAGGCAGCTTCCCTTCTGCTCTCAACCATCACTATCTGGTTGCTGGGCTTGTAAGGACCAGAGGAAATGCGAGATAGTCAGAGCTGGAGATAGAGCAGTTGTGGAACAGCTTTGTCAGAGCTTGTCTTGAACTGAAACACTTTATGGTCCCAGTCTGATCCTGGTTTGTGCTCCTGTGGTAACTACTCCCTGCCCAGCTTTCCACTGCCGTGGCATGAGGAAGAGAAATCGACATATCACCAGACCCTTCTTCCTTTCCCTAGAAACCATTTTGTCTGGTAGTACTGACAGCCGTAATGGTTAGAGTGCCTGAGGCGTAAAGCAGAACTCACGTACCCTGGACTTTTGTGGAGCTTGAGTGTCTCTCTTCAGTATGCATAAAGCCAAATAAATCAAAAGCCATCCTGCTCAGGGGCCAGCTGTTCTTGTAGCACCCGTCCACCCCTCTGTGTCCCACCACACCACCAGCTGAGCTGGGACCAGGGTGCTCTTGGTTCCTCTCTGGTGGGAAGGCTCTAAGGTGGTTTTGCAGCCAACGAGTACTTCCCTGGGGGAACTACGCGTTGGCAGCTACGGTTGTTTTGCTCTTAGCTGGGGCTGATGGCTGAGCTGAAACTAAGTGATTCAGAGTCAGGCTCTGGGAGAAGGTCCCCTAATTCTGTGTGCAGCTAAAAGCAAGGGCATTGCGCTGCCTTGAGAGTCAAGTTAGCAGTTTTATCTCCATTGGTTCATCTCCTGACATGGTCAGACGTGGTGTGATGTATCCTGGGATAGATGGTTTAGTGTAAATGTAGATGAATTTGCTAGTGTGCCAGTACCTTGTCTTCGGTACACCATCTTCCTGCGATTTCAGTGGCCTTGGGGTCAAGCATCTAATGATGATGGGCGAGGGTTCCCTCTACTGCTTAACACAAGTCTAGAAATGCGCCTTCATTGACAGTTGAATTTAGAAGCTGGAATCAATCCCCTGCTGCTTTTTTTTTTTTTAGCCAAGCATCCCTGCTGAAGCACCAAAGTGCTAAAGGAAAGTGACTCTTAGTGGGCTATGGGAGGTTGGGCCACCAGGAAGGAGTTTGAATGATACTGGAAGGAATAAACATGAAGGGGTCAGAGCCTGGTGTCACAGCTGGAGATGGCTCACGTCGACCTTGCTGAGAGCTGTTTGGGGCTGTGTGCTGGGGGACAGTGTCTGTGTCACAGCTGGCACCAGCTGTGGGGCAGTTGTAAACTCAAAATGAGAAAAGCACTGTAGAGCCGGGAGGGCTTGTTCAGTTTTCTGAGCGTCGCCTCCTTCACAGTGTGAGGGCATAAGCCAAGACCAGCCAGGAGAGGCTAATTCTGTAGTAAAAAGGAAAAGCTTTATCCTTGAGCCTGACAGCCTTCAAAGCTTTCAGAGCGGGAATTTGCTTTAAAAATGGCGGAAAAAAGGATTTTGCTGGATTAATATTTTCCTAAACTTGGTTCAGCATGCCTACAGTTCAGAATAGATGTGGTCATTTTTATTTAGTTGAAAAGTTAGAAGAGCCTGGCATGGCTGAACATGAAGTCATGTATTCGTGGTGTTTATGAATTCTCTTGTGAATGTATGGAAAACATGTATCATTATTTCAACTCCCAGTGCTGGAAATAGTGCATATAAATGACTGTGAGTCAGAAGAAGGTGAATCAGTGTAAGTTAGCTCTGCTGCCAGTTGTTCAAGAGCACAGACATGACATAGGCAATTATTTGGCTAACCAGAGCAGACCTTTGAGCATTGAAATCCAGGGCTTTCAAAGGAGCCTAGCACAATTAGGTGCCTAAGTCCTTCTGCTATCAGTGAGAGCTGGGAACATATTTCCTTTAAATGCTCAGCTTAGCAGAACACGTGAGGCATTTTATTCAGATGTTTAGGGAACAGCGTTTCCCCTGGGTGCGTGGGCAGCATGTTCCTAGCAATAGGGACAGAAACCCTCTGGACAGAGGTCTGCAGCCTGAACCAGCCCCTGCTAGTGCCCATTTGTCCTCCCCTCATGCTGGAGCCCAGCAGAAGGACTTCAGATAGGTGGGTAGAGCCCTCTAGCCCCAAGAGCGTGATAGCTGCGGTGTGTTCTAAGGGTGGCAGCTCTGCCCCATAGTCCTGACCACACTGCTTGGAGAGGGCATCAAAATGTGTGAGCAATGGCACTGCCCAGCATAAAATGCAAGAGGGCAGGCAGTTAGTCTTGCAGTAGAGGTCAGGCAGAATTAGGATGGTTTCTGTGTGCTCCGCTGGTGGGCAACCTGACTCTGCTTTTGTCCAGCAGTAAAGCTGCACATTTCTCAAAGGTGAGAGCTGCATGCCAGAAGTGTTCACCCAGACACTGATGCTTCCAGCAGAACGTGCTGCTCTGTCCCCAGCTGCTGAACGACTGTAAATCTTTGCAGCCGATTGATATCCACCCCCCGCCTTTCTTTCCTCCCGCAGGGAGCATGCAGGAACTGGTGCTGTGGATGTCAGCCGGGCAAGAGTTAAATGCAGTTGTGAAGCTGTTGGCTCACCTTTGTAAGCATAGTGGGAGACGTACCTCTGATCTTGAAAAAGATCCCGTTTTCTTGCTGGCAGCACAGCCTGCTCCAATTAGAATACAAGGGCTGAAACAAGGCCTGGAGTTAGTCTGTCCCCTGCTGTGGTGGTGGCACTGTCACTGCTTTTGTGGTAAGTAGGGTAGTTTCAGTGCCAGTCACCTCTTTGAATACAGCCTTGCAAAGACATGTGCAAAGTCATTGATTTTTTCTTTAGCCCCAGCATGTTTTCCCTCTGTGAGATTGTGGAGCTGGCAGGACAGCTCTGCCTGCAGAGGATTTACTTCCATTTGGGCTCCAGCCAG